>NC_139975.1:39510747-40110747 GCF_963993115.1 Abramis brama
AGGATCTTTCCACATAACTAAGGCTGTAAAACCCTGACTCTCTGCTGTGGGGAGGAACCCTCTCTATAGCCTCTTTTTGCAAAAGCGTCTGTACTTCTCCTTCCATCACCAGAGCCTGCTCGGAGTTTACTACCGTGTGTACTACTCCACTGAACCTGGGCGGGCATGACCCGAACTGAATTCTGTACCCTTTTTCTACTGTACGCAGGACCCAGTCTGAGACATTTGGCAGAAGTTTCCACGCTACCAGATACTCTACTAAGGGAACCAGCCTCTCGAGGCTGGTCTCTGGTGTTTTTTGAGCGGCCAGCTCGGCGACCTGAAACGGCACACCGGCAGGAAGCAACCGAACTGACCCACTTTGAACCCTCCTCAGAGGGTGCGAGCTTCCCAATGCCGCTACGTTTCTGGGCGGACATAGAGATGAGTACTCGCTGAGGACCGCTGCGCCCTGAAACACCGGAGGTGGCAGGGTTGGCAACACGGCCCCCTGATGGCACCGAGAGGAAACGGGTGCCTCGACACACCGACTCCCCTTGGAGGGGACTGCCATCGAAATCCTGACACCCTTGGCGTCAGGACTTCTTCGCCGAGGCCTTCCTGGAGATAATAACAGTCCTCAGATCTGCTTTACCTCGGGAAGACCTTGGCTGAGCACGCTGTCCCGGTCCCCAGTCTCTCTGTGGGGGAGCACGGGCAGCCACGCTCACCTTCTGCTGAGCTCTGTGAGAGGAGGACATACTCGACTGGGGCTGCTCCCGCCCAGCAGCCCCAGAGACAGACTTTTCGGGGAAGAAACTTTTGAAATGCGGCTGCCTGCTTTTTCGCTTCCTGAAATCGTTCGACAACCGAATTCACTGAATCACCAAAAAGACCGGTAGGGGAGACAGGAGCATCTAACAAAAACTTCATATCTCTTTCCTTAATGTCAGACAAATTTAACCAGAGATGCCTCTCCGTGGCCACCATTGCTGCCATAGAGCGGCCGATAGATTTTGCCGCTTCCCTGGTGGCCCGAAGAGACAGATCAGCTGCCCTCCTGATCTCCGCGATCGTTTCTCTCCCCACTTCCTCACATTCATCATCTATATCTTTTAATAGATCAGCTTGATATGCCTGTAGGACAGCCATAGTGTGTAAACTGGCGGCTACCTGACCTGCTGCTGAGTATGCCCTACCCACTAAAACCGATGTCGTTCTCACTGGTTTAGATAGCTAGCAAGCGTCTCTTCCACCTGAGGCATCACCGCATAACCATGTTTTTTTAACCCTACTATATTTGAATATTCAGACGTCGCTGGGTTAAAAACTCTGAATGATGCTGGTCTAATCCATGACTTCGACACCTCGGTGTGGAGGTCAGGAAAGAACGGCAAGCCCCGCTTTGGAGGTTGAGATCTAGCTGGCAGAAATCGTTAATCTAATTTACTTTTTGTTTGACCCAATTCCTGTTCACCGGCTGGCCAGTCCAGATTTAATCTAGCAACAGCACGAGTGATAACCTCCAAAAGCTCCTCTTGTGTGTGTGTAATTGTGTGTGATTGTGTAAACTCATTTTCACTCAGGCTCACAACATCCAGTTCCTCAGAACTGGAGTGCTGTTGCACCTGTGCTTCAGTGCGAGCAGAAGAAACCGCAGCGCGTGCTTCTAACTCGCGAACTGAAGCGTCGGATTCAACGGTTAAAGGAAGAGATAGGGGATCACCCGTTTCTAACCCCGCCGTTAAATCCATCTGCGAACCCCAGGACGAGCGTCTTCGCCGTGCCTCAGCAGCAGCGGGACCCGAGCCCTGGGGAACGCGAGCCAAAGCGCCCTCCTCAAAGAGCGCTCGGCGGGACCGGAGAGTTTTCATTGATAACCTTTCACAATGCTCGCAGCCAGGCCCCTCGAGAGCTGACTGGGCATGTTCCAGTCCCAAACACATCACACAAAGCTCGTGTGTATCCCCACCCGTAATAAAATGAGGGCAGGGAGTGACACACTGCTTAAAATGCTGCTTTCCTTCCATAATATATATATATAGAGAGACAAACACACATCAAATAGACAGATACGATTTCACATAGAGCGCTTGTGAAGACACAGAAGCTGACATTGTTTGGTCTGGGGGGTGCTTTATAGTTTCCTGGTCAATGACGTCACCCGCCTATGACGTCCCGTCACGCCATTGGACTGATTTCACGAGTGCTTCATGACGCAATCACGCAGGAGCATTCCCGCAGCGCTTGACGCAGCGCGAGTTCCCTTGAAAGGGAACCCTCATTACTTCACATTTGTATGTGAATACTTAACGAATGTACTTGCTTACCTCAACCAAAGGTTATTTTGAAAATGAAACGAGCACAATTTATTGTCATAATATTAAGGAATTGTTGCTAACTACAGATGCGTGCCATATCAAAGGCTGCATCCGAAGACGAGCGGGAGTAGCCTACCGTTGCAGGATTATTATTATTTTTTTAAAGAGGTATATTTCACTTTATTTATTTATTGTTTTGTGATTTATGCTTTAACTGCGTTAAAACAAAACACGCTGGAAACATGCCTAAATAAGATCACCATGATCAAGAGAATAAACTCCATAAAAATCGCATCTTTGTATGGTAGCCTATAAGTGAACATTTGAACAGCTTTATGTGTATTTTGTATTTTCATAAGTATCATTACATTACTCGGGTACACACAATTCTTATGTACATTTTAAAGTGTACTCCAGCAATTAAGAAACTAACTGATGAAAAATGCAACTAGAATTGCCTGTGACAGACTGTTACAGTGTCTTTTGTAACTGGTAGTGAGCTGTTACTCTGTGCTAAATCCTGTAGTAGGACAGTCATTAACAAAAAGCCACATTTGTGTGACAGTGTCCGGGTTTTACACTTGATAAATTAATAAAGCAGTAGTGACTAGGGATGAGTCACGATTGTCGAATATGCGATTAGTTTATTTAATTATAGAATATCGAATAGGTTGTGCGATTATTGTCTAAAAAAATCCCATGTTTTCGGTGCTGATGCGGTGGTGATGCGTTAATGTAATCAGAGGCAAATCTGTCACAAAGAACCGGCAAAAGTAATGATTATGAATGTTTCAAATATAGCGAGGAGACATTTTAATTGTTTATTAACCCTCTGAGGTCGGCAAACGCGCCGGCGCGTTTTGATGGATTTTCTCCACATTGTAGCACTATAAACTTAAATTACTCTGTCATTTATGGTCATACAGAAAAAAGAAATATAAAAAAAGAATCTGTGATATTTCTACTTTTGTATGTGTCCACTTACAATCAAATCAAAACATTGTGCTTTTGTAAAATAAAGAAAATAAACAGGGTGTGCGTTCTGCCTCTCCGTCGCGGTGAACTTTTTTTTCTTGAGCACGTCTATAAACTGAAACAAAACTCAGCGAATACTTGTCACACATTTATGAGCCATATACCTTTATAAACATTTAAGTGTGTACTTTTAAATAATCGGATTCAAACTGAAAACAAATATTCTCTGTTTAAGTAATTTGTATAAAACCAACAAGATGTCCAGCTTCTCAAACGCTTCCTAATTATTTTTAATTTGACCACGCCCACGAGCGCAAAAGAGATTCACATGCAAATCTCCACATGGAACGCGATCGCGCTCATTACCTCAAACACAAAACACCAAAACACTTCACAAGTCTCTGCTTTTCGTCGAGTTTGAAAGACGCGCCTGAGCTTACATTGGATTTACCTCAGAAGAAGAAGAACGCGATTTGAAGACAAGAAAGATGTAAGGTAAGAAATTCTTACATATTAGTTTGTTATTGTTGCATAAATTTCACATTGCAGTTGAACTGTTGCTAGATATATGGTGAATATTATAATATTTAGACCCGTGTTTACTGTTACTGTGTTTGTAGATATCTGCTCAAACGTAGATATGTATATGGTAACCATAATGTTTTATATTTGAGCGCGATCGCGTTTGAATGTATCATATTTTGGATCGTGATCGCGTTTGAATGTATCATATTTTGCAGTGCGATCGCGTTTGAATGTATCATATTTTGCAGCGCGATCGCGTTTGAATGTATCATATTTTGGATCGCGATCGCGTTTGAAAAGCAAAACGCACCAAACGGCTTCATGTTTTTACTATTATCTCATTTCATTTCATCATAACGAATGGAAACATTTGAAGTAACATGATAATCAATATATTTTTCTCTAGCTTAATTGTTACTGAAATCTTTTGGAAGATTTTTAGGCTGCTATCTATAGGTTATTGTTATTATTATTTTATCCAGCACTGCGCATAGCCTATGCCTACAAGGCACAACAAACCTGGTGTTCATTATATTATATATTGTTGGAAACATTTGTGTGTGTGTGTGTGTGTGTGTGTATTCTGTGAATTTTAAAAAGCAATTTTAACCAGAAAAATCTAAAATGTATTCCCAAAATCGTGCAGGCCTTTCTCTTGATATCAGTATGTTCACTTTTTTTTTTCTTTCAGGGCCCAGATGCCACTGAGTCCTGCTGACTTCAACATTCACATGAGTCTCTGTACATGAACATGGTAAAGTGAAAATCAAACACCTTGGAAATGAAAGGTATGTACAATGTTTTTAGGAATGGCACAAAGGTCTCTGTCTTTGGATCATTGTTTTCAATAAGTGCTTTTTTTTCATTTGTTGTGTATCTTTGGATTATGTTGTGTTGTAAATGAATCCAAACAATTTAAAAGCCATTCTTTTTTTGCTCAGAATGACAGGGCCTGATAGCTCCTAATAGGGCCGTTAGGGGAGGGTCTTTGTCTTTCTCAGGTGTGAAAACAATATATATTAATGACCTCCCGCATAAAGCTTTCTCACACAAAACACGTCGTAAAAATTTTAAATCAATATATTGTCTTATCTGAATGAGTAGTCAGGGTGATTTTCACATAGTTTTAGAGCAAATATTCTAGGCTACGTGATACAATTTTCAAAAGTCTTGTGAAGAAATAATCAGTATGGGTTTCATGGCCTTATTTCAGTGAGAATTTTTTTTTGTATTTTCACAAACCACGCATAAATGTCATTATCTCAAAACTACAAACTTTTACATACATACTGCTGATATATTATCGTAGCAGAGTTTGTGCTGAATACAGTGTAATTAGACTTTAGCCATGAAAATGTCACAAGTAACAGAAATAACCAGAAATGTCAGAGCATGTCAGAACACCTCCAGGGCCCAGAAAACAGCTCAGACCTCAGAGGGTTAAACTCATGGCAAAATTTGACCCTGTACTAAAACATCATATAGGTATTATTCAAAGTGGAGCCAGCCACACCACATACCTGGGTAATATGGTAAGATAATTATGGAGACGATGGCTAATGAGATCAAATATTTTTCACTAATTGTGGACAGCACCGTTGATGTCTCACTTACCATTGCAACTGTGGCAGTACACAATGTGGAAGTTAAAGAATATTTTATGGGGTTCCTTGAGTCTGAAGGATCTACTGGAGAAACCCAATCATCCCTCATTCTAAAGACACTGCAGGAGCTCAACATCTCTTTTGGAGATTGCATGGGGCAGTCGTATGACAATGGGGCACATATGAAAGAAAAAAAAAGAAAGGTGTCCAAGCCAGACTGTTATAAATCAACCCAAAGGCCTTGTTGTGCCATGTGCAACACACTCTTTAAACCTGGTGGTAGCGGGTGCTGGAAATAGCTCCCCAGAAGCTGCTGCCTATTTTGCTTTCCTGCAGAAGCTATTCACTCTTTTCTCAGCCTCCACACAATGTTGGCCTATTCTGAAAAGCCTTGTCAACCTCACTCTGAAATCCAGGACAGAGTGAAGAGCGTGGAAACTGACCCAGGGGTTAAAACTGAGGCACACACATTAGCTGAGGAAGTAGGGACATATCGCTTTGCTATCTGCACTGTAGGATGCTATGGCATCCTCATCCAAATTCATCATGTCAGCAAATGAATGCAGTCAGGGTCCATGCAGCTGGATGTTGCTGTCAATCTGCTGACGAAAACTGAGCCCTCCCTCAAGAGCGAGATTCGGAGCACAGGGAAAGCTTTAAATACAAAAACTAAACTCTTAAAATCAACTCTGCACTGCACCAGTAGCCAAAGAAGAGGAGCTAAGATAGGCGAGATATGCTTCCTCTTTTTATCCCAGTTAAAAAACAGCTGCAGCATCCTCTACCAGTTGTAAACATGATAGTGAAGACTGGTTATTTCCAGCATATAAAGCATTGCAGTAATCAGGAGGAGGCAGAGTGGAAATGATTTAAGAGGGCTCAGGGGCCTCATTTATAAAACATGCATATGCACAGATTTGAACTGAGTGTGCGTACGTAAAAATCCACGCCAAAGTTCATACTTATAAAAACGGTCCCTGACATGGAAAAGTGGAACTGTGGGGTTGCTCCTCTGCAATTCACACAGTGAACAAGGAACTACTGATCAAAAGGGCATAGTCAACATATTCCGCTAGTCTCTAGAAAAATAGCTCTCAGGCATCAGATTAATTAGTAAATCATTTAGTCCATTATGAAAAATGCCTTTTAAGGCCACATCATTAAAAGGTCACTTGTACCTTAGTCCACTGAACTCCTCTAGGGAGTGTTCGCCTTGACGGAGGCGAAGGAGACAGACTTCTGGGTTCATGGCTGGTTGTATATTCTGTAACGCTGCCTGGAAAAGGAGCAGATGAGGACGATGGCGTAGAAGTGTAGTTTATTTACATTTTATATGATCCAAAAATGTGAAACATAAACCATGAACTAAACCCAAAACATGAATCGAAATATAAACATGAAGTTGTACTATAGACTTGACTATAAATGACTTTGCACAACCAACGTGGCAAACACAAGGGCTTAAATACAGGACAATGGGACAAACACATGACAAAATCAACCGATGACAACACAGAACTACTAAACAAGATAACAGGACCACGAATCTTTAGGCTGTGTTCGACTTGATGCAGTGCTGTCTACATCGATCTGCGTATGCCATCAGAGAGTGATCCGAGAGATGACGGCGGGCTCATTCTGAGCAGCTTCTCTGATGACGACACAGCTGTTCCACGATTGGCCGAATCCACCGCATGACAGCGATCACTTATGCTGTGCTTATGTTGAACAGTATTCTTGTACATACAGGCGCTGTATTTAGCAGTGCATAAAGTATAGAAAGAAATTGTTTCTGTTGCTTCATGAAAACTTCTGTGAATTTGCCACACATTGCATTTAATCGACTTCATCAGTAATAAAGTACGCAAACACAGCATGAGCATCACAATGGGTTTCAACTCTCCGTCTGCAATTAGCAAATCTCACCGATCGATAACATCCTGCAAAGTCGAACACACCTAATGAGAACATCACACATAAGACAAAGATCACATGAGGGTGACAGGGAATCACATGACATGAACCAAACACCAAAATAAAAGACATTAAAACACATGAAACAAAACCTAAAACAGATGTGACATTACTAACCTGTAACCTGTTCATCTTTGGACTATAGATTTACTGCGGATGAACTATAATGTACTGCATTTGTACTGTGTTTATATTTCCTTATATTCTACAGTTCTTAATTTTACTTCAGTTATCCTTCAGAATATGATAATGTTTTACCCATAATTGATTAATATTAACATTTGGGAAATTAATCAACAATCACACATGTACCAAACATCACATACTTAAGCTATTCAATAGTTACACATAATGACATGAACACTGAGTGACTGAAAAATGAAATATCCGAGTCCTCTTGGGAGGGGGATCACGCCCCTCTCTTACATGTACCATCTTCAGGCCCATTTGTCTTGGGTTGACTGCGTTGGAGGAGGCCTAATTGATACGATCATCGATGGAAGATGACTAGTTAGCTCAGTCTTACTGGTGCCACATGGACAGGGTCTCTGGTTTTAATGGTCCTGGAGTGCTGATTCCACTTGAATTCTGCTTCTTTCTCTTTTCTGTACAGTTTTGATGTCATCTCTGCCTGTTTTGCTCTAATGTCCTACATTTGTTTTCAAAATACATTATTTTCAATAAAATAAGCATTTACATTGATACATCTAAAAAAGCTGTCATAAGTGCATATTAGACAATGAATAAACATTGTACGTAGAAAGCGCTTTGTTTATATATTAAGTGTTCTTTTAAATTGTTAAATAATGAATACCAGACCACATCCAATAACCACTTGCTGGGGGTTCAGATATCATAATTATGAAATGCATTTTGAAAAAATGTAATATCCCAAGTATATGTTTCTACCTGCAAATATATTCCAATAATTCTTGAAATGTATATTAATCTAAGTCATGCACAAGATCTACAGAGCAGAATATTTGTCTTAATACTGGAATGTAGTACATAGGAATCTCTAATTATTATTAATACTATTTTGAAGAAAAGCTTTCTTCTCTTTTATTTTCTTTTTGAAATCTGCTTCTGCTTTTGCTCTACCCAAGTTTGTCTGACCCATTACAGCACTGCAGTTCGCTCTCCTCCACAGGCGGGGAGCTTCGGAGGACATGCCGGTCTCGCTGAGTTATAGACATGTTTGCAGAAGCCCTGCGGAAGGTGGAGAGGCGGTTACGAAAGTTCTCTCCAGAGAAGAAGTAGAGCATTGGGTCAAAGCATGAGTTGGCAGCAGCCAGGCAGAGGGTGATGACCACAGACTTCTGCATATAGTTAACCTCCTCGCAGGTAGCGTCTTTGCGGGATTTAAAGTGGAGATGCAGCGTGCGTTGTATATGATAGGGCATAAAACTGACCAGGAAAGCCATCATCACCACAACGATCATCCGAATGGCCTTGTTCCGCGTGTAACGCTGCTTGTTCACACCGTTACTGTTTCTAAGTAGAGTGCGCAAGATGCCTGCATAACACATCAGGATAACCAGGAAAGGTATAATAAAACCCACCACCAGGGAAAAGTAATTCAGCATGACTAGTTTATCTAGGCTGCCTGACGTTTCTGGTGGTTCGAAACACTTGGTTTTGTTTGTCCTTGGATCGGTATGCTGACCAGAGAGCAGGAAGGGTGAACTGGTGGTGCAAATGAAGATCCAGATGCCCACGCAAACTATCCATGCCTTCTTCTCAGTGGCTAGCCTCAGGTTCTGCACCGGGAACACGATTGCTAGGAAGCGGGTAAAACTCATAGCCATCATGAAGAAGACACTGCAGTAGAGGTTCACGTACAGCGCATAGGAGCTCACCCGGCAGAGAAAGTCCCCCAGGTTCCACTGGCCTTTGTTGATGTAGTAGAGCACCCGTAGGGGCAGAGTGCTGACACACAGCAGGTCCGACGCGGCCAGGTTCAGCATGTAGATGTGGAAGGCGGAGGTCTGACGGTAGGTGCGGAGGAGCACGTAAAGTGCAAAGCCATTGCCCATCAGCCCAAAGACAGTGATGATAGAGTATACTGTAGAATAGATTTGGTTACGGAAGTCATCAATTGATGGACACTCTGAATAATTAAACGTAGGAGATGTTATGTTCTGTGTAGCCATTCTTGCACTGGTGTCTGAAATAAGAAAGAGAGAAAGAAAGAAAGAAAGAATGAATTTTCAAAATATAAATATTCAATTCATATAACATTGATAAGTGCTCAACGCTTTTTTCTCAACGCCAATCAGGGCCAGTGGTTCAAATTTACACTGGCCAATCAGAGCAGAGTAGACCAATCACAACAGACTGGGCCATTTGACCAATCAGAGCAGAGCAAGTTGTTTGAGAATCATTGAAAAATGAGAAAATGGTTAAAAAATTTTTTTTTAAAAACAGTGTTTTGAACTTTGATGCATGTAAACCAGTAGTAGGAGACTCCAAAGCAAATTAGGGGCCTTTAAAATATCATAAAGGGGCATTTTAAACAAATACATTCTATATTAAAGTAAAATGATGTATAGCATGATGTGTGTGTTCGTGTATATGATGGTAACACTTTACAATAAAGTTGTATTTGTTAGGATAGGTTACTGCATAAGCTAACATGAACAAACAATGAACAATAGTTTTTCAGCATTTATTCATCTTTGTCAATTCCTATACAGTTGTTCATTTCACTCATGTTACTTCACTGTACATTAACTAATGCTAACAGCAGAGGTTAACCAAACAGTTAACCAAAAATCTTCCATCATTGACAGAATTTTTTTAGCAGTGACGTAAATATCTGAAAGCCGTCCTTCATTTGGCCAGATTACTCTGAGAGTGATGTATTGTAACCTGTAACTGCAATTCTCACTCCTGTCCACTTGGTGGCGAGTGCAAGCTCTTGCTGAAGTTAATGGTCAATGAATGGCTTTTCTGTTTACAAGCGGGTTTTTTACATCTTGAAACATGGATTGAGCGATTACATGAGAGACATGATACGGATTTTGGTAAATTGTTCTGTATCTTTCAACATATCTTCTGATCATTCATGTTAATTTCCTTCTGTAACACAGTAAAGAGTTTACTCCACTTGAACTCAGGCGCTACAGTGATCTTTTACATCACATTAAAGAGCACCAAAACGGTATTTATTGTTTGAATTATCTGCTTGTGCTGTAAATTCATGAATAAAAATGAAAATGCAAAAACAGAGCCTATTAAATGGCTTATTATCATTAAAACAGGAAAATTCAAATGACAGTTAATAATAGATTATGACAGAATTTTTACGACCCGGTCCGTAAAAATTATGGACAATGTGGAAGTCTAGAGTCTAGTGACCTCTGGCTAACAGTTACAGATTTTAATTTTAAACATGATTTATTAAATACTGAAATTAATATTAAGATTAATTTATTATTATATAAGATTATTTGCATATATGCAACCCCAACTCCAAACATTCTTGTCAGCAGATCAAGACAAAATAAAAAATATAATTCAAAGTGGTGAGTTTTTACCACAACCTTTTATTATTTCTGTGAAGAGAACGCTGGAGAGACACTGGAATAGGATAACAAGGGCTGGTAATACAGGAATGAGGTAAGAGGATAATCACAGGAGGTAGTCTTACACAGTCCAAGCGCATGGGAAGATACCTGAAGTCCAAGTTGAGACTAGACAATGACTACGTTTACATGCAGCCAATAACCCGTTCAAAACCGGGATATTAGCAATAACCCGGTCGCGCACGGCCATGTAAACACCGGCAAAAACCCGGATATGCTCATATCCCGGTTTTTAAAAACCCGGATATGACCCCTGGGGTACCCCTTTTCTAACCCGAATATTTGGTAATGTAAACGCGTATCGGCATATCCCCATCAAAAGGAACATTGATTTGTGTTCTGCGCATGTTCTATTCGCAAGGAATCTTGGTCTTTTGAGGAGAGACGGCGCATACAAAAGCCCGCGTGCAGTATACCGGAAGTAAACAAGAAGTAGAGGTAAACATGGCGAGACGCAGCACAGCACCACTTCTGGAGCGAGGAGGAAAGTGCAAACAAAGGCGATCGCTATCTGCCCCGAACTATTCACTATCCGCGTACTGCTGCTGCTGCTGTTGTTGTCTTTGGATACAGGAAGAAGAATCGGAAATGACGCATATTGCAGGTTGACGCAGGTTGTCCGTACGTCCAGACGCTAACCGTGCGTCGCCGTTTACATCGGGATATTGCCAATTGATTACAAATTCCATGTATACAGGAGTAACTCTCTCTGCTCACGCATGTAAACGGGTTATTCCGAATGTTTCAGAAACCCAAATAGTGACCTTAACCCGACCATAACCCGAATATTGACAGCTTGTAAACGTAGTCAATGAGTGCAACTGAAGTGTGTGCTTTTACACTGAGAGTGATTGATGAGGTAAAGAGCTGCAGGTGCGGGTGATTAGTACTCTGGTGATTGGGATCATAGTTAGGGAGTGACGTTGGAGCCTGGCAAATCCATGACAGCATCCCCCTCTCCACGGCCCACTCCCGAGGACGGGAGACCCTGATGTCGAGGTGGTTGACCTCTGCTGTGTGGTGCTGGGCGATCAGGATGTTTCTCGTGGAAGGAGGGGAGTAACGTTGGATCAAGTATGTCGTCTCTTGGTACCCAAGAACTTTCTTCGGGTCCATACTCCTCCCAGTCCACGAGGTACTCCAAGGGTCTCATTTATAAGCGTGACGTACACACAAAACTGGCCTGGAAACGTGCATATGCCACTTCCCACGCAAAGATTGTGATTTATTAAAAACAAACTTGACGGGAGAATGTGTGCACCTGTAAGTAAACTCTGAGCCATGCATACGCACATTTTGAATCCACTTTAAATCCTAATAAAAAATACAGTGCATGTTCACAATAAAAGTTTAAATAAATAAAAAATGATTTAAACTATGTTTTTCATCTGATATACACATTTAGATTAAATATGTCTCTCATTAATGGAGTTAAGTTCTTAATTTACATTAAATCATTCCCAAGAAAAAAAAAAATTATATTCTAATAAATATAAATATTTGTAGTGGATGAGATGCTTTTGAACACTTTTCCTGTGGCTTTCTGTGTTTTAATGTTTTAACTACAGCGAGGATTGCTTAGCACA
This sequence comes from Abramis brama, assembly GCF_963993115.1. Classification (NCBI taxonomy): domain Eukaryota; kingdom Metazoa; phylum Chordata; class Actinopteri; order Cypriniformes; family Leuciscidae; genus Abramis; species Abramis brama. Next base: position 39,523,299 of record NC_139975.1, read on the forward strand.
TGATAATAGCAGAACTCATGCTCTGAGAAAATATTTTTTTTGCGCAAATAATGATCAATATTCACAATAAGGCCTATCTGTTTCCATTCAAAATAAAATGCAATTAAAAATACTCTTTGGCCAGTGGAAAAGATTGAGAAAAACTTTCTCTGAAATGTATTTTATACTATTTTGATTTATTTATTCAAAAACAGTGCAAGGATCGGCTACTAAATGATTTTTAGCAATTTATTGTGACGGCACATCCGGATCTCATATTTTCCTAATGTCTTGTACTGTTAAACATGGCATCACGTGGATAAATATGCATATGCAAATTATATGCAGATGACGATATACATAGTAAAACTAGGCGTTGTAAGCTCCATATATGGTTATTTCAGGGAGGAATCGGGGTGGAGACGCATGTACGCACAATCTTCCTCTGACTTGGTTTTATTGAGGGAATTTTGCACAGATTCTTGCGTACGCATGGTTTTATAAGTCTCAATTTCTTTTGGCGAAAGCCATTTTTGACTTATGGGCGCAAGTACACTTTGGACTAAGGATCCTACACACAGTTTTATAAAATGAGACATCCCACATTCTAAGTTACAACGACAGTTGTTTGTTTGTTTTACAGCTATAAAGATGATGGTGATCATCAGACACCTGTTGCAAAGAGGGCCAAGACAAACATTTAGACAAGCAACAGAGACTGACATTGATATGGTTCCACAGACTCTGGGATTCTTGCCTGCACAGGAACCTGGACCACAGCCGAGTCCTGCTGACACACACACTCCTCAGAGTCTCTTCAAAATGTTTTTTTCTGAGAATGCAGTGTCAACTCTGTGCCACAACACCAATGCTCAAGCTGCTGGTGCAATTGCAAAAGGCCGCTAATATAAATGGGCTGATGTGAGCATCAGTGAGATGTACCGCTACATTGGGCTGCTGTTTACATGGCTATGGTGAAGGTGAGCTCCATCAGGGACTACTGGCGGAAAGACAGTTTCTCTTTGCCTTTTTCTGCCACAATCATGTCCCGGGACAGATACCGCACCATTTCATGGAATGTGCACATGAGTCACCCAGATGCAGATAAGGAGAATGACAGAAAGAGGGGCACATCTGAACATGACCGTCTTTTCAGGGTCAAACCTCTCATGGACACTATCCGTCATGCTTGTAAAGCCATCTATCATCCTAAAAGAAACTTAGCTGTGGATGAAAGAATGGTGGCATGCAAAGCACACACAGGTATGACGCAGTACATGAAAGCTAAGCCAACCAGGTGGGGTTTCAAGTTGTTTGTTCTTGCAGACTCATCGAATGGATACACTTTGGACTTTTCTGTGTACACAGGAGAGAACAACTTTCCCACAGGCCATGGACTGTCATATGATGCTGTAACATCTCATTTGGACTGTAGAGTTTTAGGGTCTGGGTACCATGTGTACATGGACAGTTTCTACACAAGCCCAAAGCTCCTCAAAGACCTGTTTGCAATGAAGTTTGGTGCATGTGGGACTTACAGGGACAACAGGAAGGATTGCCCTCAGAATGCAGCTAATTCACTCTCCAAAAAATCTGCCAGAGGATCCATCAGGTGGATTCGGGATGGACCTCTTGTATTTGTGAAGTGGATGGACACACGAGAGGTATCTGTCTGTTCCACCATCCATCCTGCTTATACAGGAGACACTGCGCAGAGGAGGGTGAAAACACAAGATACATGGAGGACAAAGACATTTCCATGTCCTGCACCTGTGACTGCCTACAACAAACACATGGGGGGCGTTGACCTGTCCGATCAGCTCTTACAGTACTACACTGCACAACACAAAACCATGAAGTGGTATAGAAAGACCTTTCTACACTTCTTGGACATTGCTGCCACCAATGCTTCCCTTATCCACAAAGAGCTATGTGGTAACATGACCCATAAAGAGTTCATGGAACGGCTTATTGCAGAGCTCTGTGGTGTGTCACAGAAAGTAGCACCAAAACAAACCAGCAGTGACCATATACCCGTTCCAGGAGCTGAGCTGACCTCAGATGCAAAGAGTATTTCCACAGCTGGTCGCAAGTGCTGTGTGCTTTACAAAGTACAGCTTGGTAAAAGGCAGGACACACCTTGGAAATGGCAGGCATGTAATGTTCACTTTTGTCTTCAGTTGAACAGGAACTGTTTTCAAAAATGGCACAAAGACATGTAACTGTATTCTCAAAACTGTGTGCAGTGAACTGTTCTCTTCAAAGTTTACAAAGCTTATGTGCAATACTATGTGAGCGAGTAGGCTATACGCATAGGTGGATGAGTGGGCTCATACAAACCATCCATCTTCAGTAAGACTCTCGTCTCTCTGTGTGTGCACTGAACACTTTAATTATTTTTATTTCTTCTTGCACTATCTCTGTTTGCACTTTTGGCCCGAATGTTTCTTTTGAACTGTTTTTTTGTAAATAAATGCAGCCTTGGTGAGCAGATGAGACTATTTTTTTTTTTAATGTACAGACCTAAAACTTTTGAACGGTAGTGTAGGTCTAAAGTTAAAGTAACATTTTTATGTAAAGAAAATGTATTACTACTTTTAACTTAAACTTGATTTTGTGAATAAACTACAAACAATATATTCAATCATTAAGTCTCCTCACAGTCATTCTCTATAGTTCCCTCTGTCACATTCCTCATGGTATTCCCAGGGGAGGGTCTTTGTCTCTTCAGGTGTGAATCGCAGCATTATTCATGATGATTCACGCCCCAATAAGTGTCTTACAAAAGTTAAATGACTATATTGTTTTGTATGAGTGAGTGCTCAGGATAATTTTCACATAAGTTTGAAGAAAAAACAAGATGCAGTTCTGAATAGTCTTGTGAACAAATGTTTACTATGTGTTATATGGTCTTATTTTCAGTGACTTAACATTTAATTTTTTTCAAAAAACACGCATAAACATTATTTTCTCATAAATACAAACATGTGCATACATACTGCTCACATATTATTGTAGCCCTGTTTGTGTTGAATACAGCGTAATCAGACATTAGCCATTAATATGTTTTAAAGCAACTGAAAAAAGCAGAAATGTTAAGTGTAACCCAGGTCATACATCCTGAATAGGATTTCTTAGTTATTAATTTAATAATTAATTTTCTCCTATCTGCATATTGGTTCTCCTGGTCAAATCTCGCAATGTTTTGTCATACTTTCGCGAGAGGCTCTGCGTCCAATCACGTGACGGCGTGAGGTCACGTGACCTGCCGTGGTTTACAGGAAGTAAAGTACGCCGAGGTAGGGAGCATGGCAGACGCAGTGGGACGCCGATGTGGGTAGAGCTGCAGGTCAGTTAGGGTGGTTCTGATGTTTTCCGTTATGTGATCCTACTTGGAATTTATTGATTGTGATTGTGTTACGATCTCAGGAGCCGTTTACCGTGACCTAAGCTGTAGTAAACAAGTGTATGGTGAGGAGTGTGATCTATGGAATTGGTGAGTGTTGTGAATTGTTACTGTTCGTCTAGCTGCTATCTCAGTGGTATTAGATCTGTGTTTTACTCATTCATCGACATCTTAGTGTTATACACTTATAAGGAAATCTATCTGTGCCAAAATTAATACGTTATACTTTGTGGCACTAAGCACTTTATATTTGACCTGGAATATGACTATATTTCTTTCTTTTGTACTGTTTGTATTTAGTTGAAACATTCAGATTAGTTTTTGTCTAATGTTTATTAGGACTTTGGATGTGATTTATGGTTTATATTGTATATTTTTATACTTTTTGGGAACTTGTATATTTAATTAGTTTATAGTACAAATAGTGCTATTTAATTGAATGTGTGCACATTGAATTGTTTTTGTATTAATTGATTTTTGTTTATTTATTTAATTGAAACGATGGCTTTGTGTTAACCAGGCCAGGTAATTTTGATGGCGAGCTAACCAAAGGAGCAGGCCTCAAGCCTGTGAGCCCATATAGAGACTGCTTTTACACAGTCTGAAGACTGAGCTACTCCTGCTAGGCCGGTAGGGGGCTCCTTGCAGCCCATGAACTTATTCCCCCACACCGCTCCTACTCATTGGCCACTGCAGCACACCTCATCCCTTTCACAGATTATTTCACTGTAAACCCTCTGGACCCTGATATCCATATCCAGTGTGGTTTAATGAACTATGGGTGGGTGGGGATATTGTACTAATGGACTGATGATGACTTAAACTATGAACTGATATTGGTCGTAGTTATTAGATGATTGCATGATCATGTTGACATTGTGACGTATATGAATTTATTGTTTTTTCGCATTTGTTTATGAATGGCCATTCAAATTTAATGTTTCATTGTTTGTTTGTTTTGTTGTAGTTTGAAAATATATGTATTATATCCTATATGGTTGTCTTGATCTCAATTTGTCAACTCTCTCCCAGAGTCGTTTATTAGAATCTTCTGATCGATTAATCTGCTATATGAAGTTTTATAATTTTCTCAAGTATTATTAGCACACATATGGTACATAAGGCATGTCAAAAAACCCTCAGACCCCAGAGGGTTAACCCAGAAAAAGGTCGACTGCACAGTCCCATGGCCTGCGAGGTGGTAATTTGGGTGGCTCGTCTTGGGCAAAAAACACTCTGAAGGGGGCATAGCAGTCAGGAATTTCCACTGATTGGAGTTCGATCAGGCTTTCATTGAAGGTGGAATTCAATTGAAGAGGTTGAAAAGAAATGGGAGACCACAACAGTAAGTCTGGGAAACGGGTAGGAAAACAGTGATCACCCCACTTTAGGATTTCACCAGAAGTCCAGGAGATGATTGGTTGATGTTTGACAAGCCACGGACACCAGCGGTGAACTTTTGCAGAACCAGAGGATGGATTTCTTCAAATTGTAATAGACCAACACCGACTTGTATGGAACCAGCGCGGAAGCGGACATTCTCACAGCTGAGAGGTTTTCCAGTTTCTGAGTGTACTTGGTAACTTGTTTCATTGGCAGTCTTTTGGAGGTTGAGCTGGTGCAGAGCTCCCTGGAGATGAAGTTCCGGGCTGACCCAGAGTCAATGAGGGTGATAACTAAAACAAACATATTGGCGACAGTAAAATACAATGGAAGTGAGAGAAGTTGAACTGATACATAAACTACAAACTATAAATTATACGCTCGTTCCATCCACTTGCAGCAGCCAGCGTGCAGAACTTTAAAGCATAATCAGTGATGGAGCTTCTTCCCTGACGGGTATGGTATGGTTGATTACTGACAGAGGAATCGCCGAAAGGCTTTCCAAATACCTCACAGAAGTGATCAACAAAACTGTTCAGGGATTGCTTTATGGGTCCCGCTTGTTGCCAGAACATCTCAGTCGACTGAAGCACTCATCCCGTCAGCAGTGGAATAATGAAAGCTACATTCACTCGCTCGGTGGGAAAATAATGCGGCTGCATCAACAGGGCCAGTAAACATTAGCCGCGTTTACACTGTCGGGCCAGGGCCGGGCCGTGCTAGTGCGTGCCAGGGCCAGTTGCGTTTCCACTGTCACTTCCGGGGTTTGATCGGGGCATACTCGGGGCCAACGGCCAGGATTTCTGGCCCGTCGAATACCTTGGGCCAAAGCGGGCCAGCTCGGGCTAGAGGAGTGGTTACGAATAGAGGCGGAGTTCACCTGAGTCGGGAGACGGCAGCGCCGGGTGATTCTGTCAGCATTAAAGACTTTTAAAATAATTGAACTCGCGTTCATGTTTGAATGCCTTCTGTTTGTGATGCAAAAGACTATGCGCGCTAACCATTACCATAGTAAACATAGTAAACGCTTGAAGATAAGCATAGTAAAAAAACATAGTGAACGCTTGAAGAAATCAGACCAATCATAAAGGCTATCACAGTCATGTTTTTATTTTATCTGTCAGTAGCCTACGTCTCGTCTCTTTATACCGGACTATCATAAAATAAAGCAACTTTTTTTTCGGGAGCTTCCTCTGTTTCTCTGACTGAAAATATCTGTATGGGAGTCGAGAGAGTGCTCCTCAGGTCGTATTTTTGGTGGCATATATTTGTAGAAATTATCATTCTTTCTAAATGTGATGTAAATATGTCCTGTAACTACCAGATAAACAGAAACAGATGCGACTGAAGAAGTAAGTGTGTCCTCTACCTCCTCTTTCTTTTGTGAAATAGACCTAACGGTAATTTATTTCTGAGTGACTAATGTGCAGTTTTGACACAAATTAATTCATTATGATCAGTGTATCACTTTTTATTGTAAACCTGTGGTAAAACATCGATGCTTGGGTTTTAAATATTCAAGTAAACAACAAAAATGCCAGCAAACGGCCGCTTTTATCATGTTTGTTTTCAACGCTGTTTCCAGTGATTTCTGATTAGTTTTCTGATAAAACTTCTATTTGTTGGTGAAATGATGGGTTAGCGTGACGTTGTTCCAGAGAGGCGTGTTACGGGCGTGTTTTAGTGAAGCGCTGTGGAGCTTCTGGCCCGACAGTGGAAACGCAGGCCCGGTGCTATTAGCCCGGCACGGCCCGTTTAAAGCCCTGGCTCGCACTGGCCCGACAGTGGAAACGCGGCTATTGTATCCGGAATCCGTTGCAATCCTCCGCCACACCAGAGTAGGGCACCGGGTTGACCATGGGACTGGAAGTGAATGTCGACAAAGCAGGAGGAATTGGTGTGGCAACAGCTGCGGTGGTGACTGGTGGCGTGAGATCACGACTAAGGGAATCCACACTATCCTGGAATGGACCCCAGTCTGTCTTCTGTTAGGATATGACAGATATAATATATAGAGGTAAACCCTTTTTTGGGCTTCACATGTCACTCACTTTATGTAGCAGGTAGTCAATGGAACAATGGACTTGAGGAATTAACTGAATTGTCGTTTCCTTGCAGGGAATGGAGAGAATGCTGGAGTAAGGTAGTAAGGAAGTAATTAGAATTTTGATAGCAAACCCTCTCTGGCAGGGTTAACCTCTTCAAGGGGCAGGGTATACCTTCGAACAGCTGGTAAAGGTACCGTAGAATCCATGGTTGAACGGTACTTTGATTCAAAAAGAGATTACTGGGCTAGAGTAAACCAATTCAACCCCCAGGAAAGGTGGAAGGAAAATGTCTCTTCCAATTCCAGCCTCTCAATGCCAAACGCACTAAACTCATCATGTCTCTTTAGTTCACTCTGACTCCCCAACACCACTCAATGTTGTCGTAGGAAAAGTTCAGCGGGGTCTTTGTGCTAGTGGACACTCATACTATGTCTAATGATCAGCTTGCTTTTCCACTCATACCAGGCCTTGATTTACTTGGCTGATCTGGAGTATAGCTGAATGTGGAAGAATGCAGTTACAATCTCAAGATTAGAGGATGGATTACCACTTTTCCTTTCTTCCACGATTCTCACTTTGAACCAATTTGTATATGGCTTTTTGTATATGGCAGTGGAAATAGCGATTTGATAAAGTGCCATCATCCATATATACAGCCTCTCTTGCATGTCTTAGCATACCATCTCTTCAGATAAATTAGGCAAGACGAATCAAGTAACTCACCGTATCATAACAGATTAATAAAGCTTATAGTGTCACCCCTAAATAAAAATGGCAAGAGAATGGAGATAGACAGAATGTTGCAGAATGGCATCATTGAATCTTCTCAATCCCCTTGTCCATCGCCTGTGGTGCTAAATTCCAAGCCAGATGAGAGCATGCAATTTTGTGTAGAATAAGATGTCTAAGATGAATAAAAGATGTCTAAATGCTAAGATTCCTCTGGATGCTTATCCCATCTAAAAAATACTTGAAATATTAGAATAAGTGATGCACGGGGCCGATTATGATTTCAATATTTGTCACTTGCTCACTTATTTAAACTTTTGTCATTAAAATAGATTACTGTTTTGATCATGTTTTAAATGTGCAATGTTTAAAAATACATGCATTAAGGTATATGTAACGCAGGGTGTTTCAGGCAATAGGCAGATTAAAATTCAAATGCAGTGAAATACTTTTGTTAAAACAAACAAAACAAAAAGTAATCCAGGTACAATGAAACTTTGGCTACACATTGGGACACTGATGGTGACATGACAGCGTCCTTGTTGTACAACATCACTACTGGTATTCAGTGTTGGGGGTAACGAGTTAACGGATTACAGTAACGATGTTACTTTTTTGGGTAACGAAGTAAAGTAACGCATTACACTAAAAATATCGGTAACTACACTACTTTACTAGACTATAGGAACGCGCTTTCCTGCGTTACCCAAGCCGTGTTTGCCTGTGTGTAAAGTTCTGTCTGTTTAAGTGGTGCGTGCATGCGTGCTGCCTGTGTGTGTGTTCTTGCCTGGGCACCGTTGCCATAGAGATCGATTTGAGTGACGTAGCTGCTGGTGCGAAGGAGAGGGAGATGGAGACGGAGACAGGGGGTTTCGGCCAGTGGCGATATTCTCATTACTTTCAATTTATTGCTCGAAAGGACAAAAATATTCGTGTGAAATGCACTCTATGCCCAGGCGACAAGTGTCTTTCAACTGCTGCCAACTCAATGAGCAACCTGTCCAAGCATTTGTCAGCCCAGCATGGCAATACAAAACTTGTGGCGAAAGATCCTGCTCGCCGTTCATTTGAATGAGTCACCCATCAGCCGACCCTGCCTAAACAAGCTAAGCTTTTCTTAAGCCTTGGAGCGCAGCAGGTAACACAAAACTAAATGAACAGGCTAGTTGCAGGGTTCATTGTAGAAGACATGCTTCCCCTGTCGACCATTGAATCACCCAGGTTTAGAAAAATTCTAGATAAAATACCCGCGACTCGCATGCCAACGTCCGACAGGAAAACATTTTCCCATTACCTGGATAAGTGTTATTCCGACATGGAATCGAAGCTCAAAATAACTTTCGAGTCCCTGGATCATGTGTCTACCACCGCGGACATTTGGTCCGCCAACAACAAAAGTTATTTAGGAATGACGGTGCACTGGATAGACAGCATTAGTTTTAAACGCGAGAAGGCTGCTCTTGCCTGCAAACGGGTGAGAGGAAGACACACTTACGATGTCATAGCTAGCGAAATAGAACAGGTTCATTCAGCCTTTGGACTATCACATAAAGTAACAGCATGTGTCACTGATAATGGCAGCAATTTTGTAAAAGCCTTTAGAATGTTTGAATCCCATCCTGATGATGGGTCTGACTCTGACGAGCCATCTGATGAGGAGGGGGAGGGGGAGGTCACTTTTACTGATGTTGCCGAAGCACTCTCCACAGAATCAGATGAGACATTTTCACTGCCGCCTCATCTGCGCTGTGCAGCACATACACTAAACCTGATCTCAAAAAATGACCTGGAGAAATGGCTGACCAGTAACAATGACTGTAAAGCACTTTACAGAAGTGCTCTCGCCAAGTGTGCAGCTCTCTGGACAAAAACTAGTCGCTCTACTGTGGCTTCAGACCAGGTTGAGGATGTGCTAAAAAGAAAGCTCATCGTACCCACTGCTACACGCTGGAACTCGACTCATAATGCCTTATCTCTCATCACAGAAATCCCAATCAGAGATTTAAACACCATTTTTTCTAGACTGAGTGTAAAGGAATCAGTTCCTGAAGGAATATTGTGCAGTGTCAAAACCTCTTGCTGCTGCATTAGATATACTACAAGGAGAAGATGATTGCTACTACGGCACCCTCCTGCCAACCTTGGAGATTCTCATGTCAAAGTTGCTTGCATTGAAGGATGGCCTTTCCCAGATGACAGCTGGCATGCCTGGTGCTATTGTACAGGTAAACACATATTGAATAATAAAATGAATAGGCCCTACACAGAAAAAAAATAAAATAATAATAAGTTAAATTTACTTAATTAGTTTTTGCACTCATATTTTTTTAAAGTAAATTTCACATATGTAATTAAGTACTCTACTTAACTAAGTTAAATGAAAGTAACAAAGAAAATAAGCAATTTTAACTTGGCTAGGAAATGGTTGAATATCTATTTAGTTGAAGTTTCCTTTTCAATACATTTCACACAAACAATATAACACTGAATTAAGAATTTACTTAGTTTTTTATTTATTCTTGCCTGAACTTTTTCACGTAAATTACATGAATTTTTTTTCTGTAGTATTTACTTCACCACAAAATAATTTGTATCAGTGCCGCCTTAAATAATAGCTTGCAGTGTAGGCTATAGGCCTACAGTTTAATATAGCTGATGTAGCCCACATTTATGAGGCTATAAAAGCTGTTAATTGAACTGTATACATTTGTCTAATCAATGTACTATTTCATATTACAGGCAATCAAAGACAGATTTGCATCTGTCTTGGACAGCAAGGATGCTCTTATGGCTGCTGCCACAATGCCCAAATTCAAGCTCCGCTGGCTCAAAGATGAGAAGAGAAGAGATGCTGTTAAAACCATGTGTCATGCCCGGATTCCTGAAGAGCCACTGATGAGACAAGCAGTTCAGAGCCCTGCCACCTCCAGTCACAATGACTTTTTTGAATTTGAAGAGGAGTTTTCCTACACCGCAGAGACTGAAGTCATGGAGTACTTAAAATTGCCCGGATCTGACTGGGAGGTTCTCTCCAGGTTCCCCAGGATTAAGGAAATTGCAAAGCAGTACAACACTCCAATACCGTCAAGTGCACCGGTCGAAAGGCTTTTCAGCCTTGGCAGTGTTGTTCTGACCCCAAGGAGGAACAGGCTGTCAGATAAAAGATTCGAAAGACTTTTACTTATGCGATACAATCGTTATTTCGAAGAATAGAGAGAAAAAATGAATTGAATGGAACTTTTTGTTGCACTTTCTGTTTTCACTGTTGCACTGTTACACTTTTGTTGCACTTTCTGTTTTGTGCATTGTGATAATTGCAACACACAATAATTCATTAATAGGTTCAAGAGTTTGTGACTTGGTATGTTACCGCCTCTGGAAGCCACATCTCCAGGAGGCAGAGGAGAGCGAGCTAAGGGGAAAATAATGTTTTTGGGATGAAATTTTCTGTTTATTTAATGAATTGCATTTTCTGTTTCCTTTTTATGGGCTTAAGTATATTTTAAATTAAGATTTTATTTTATGAGATAAAGTGACCTTTATTTTTATATTTTCATCGACCACTTCATTTTTTTTTACAAATTTTTGCCATGAACCTAATGAAAAGCTGGTTTTGTTCTCAGGAATAGAGTTTTGTTCTCATGTTTCCCAAAGCCTGTGTTTTGAAACTTATGTGTTGACCCCATTTTAAAATGACCCAACCATAGCCTCCTTTATCCTGTTGTTTGTGGATTTTACAGTGAGGCATATTTCTTTGTGCAGACGGGGATATTGTTCTTTCATATGGTTTTACATGCCATTTTGTATACATTTATACAATAAACACTATGCAGACAGGTGATGATAGGGCTATGATGTTTGTCCATGTATCTACACAGTAAATTAAGAAACGGGAAAGTAAAGTAATAAGTAGTGAAGTTACTTTTCAAACGCAGTAACTAGTAAAGTAATCTCATTACAATTTACAGAAGTAACTAGTAACTAATTACTTTTTTTGAGTAACTACCCCAACACTGCTGGTATTTATGGACAACAGCAGAACTGTTCATGGAGCAGACATCCTGTGGAGGCAGGGACTGAAGCCCGGGGAGTGGAGACCCCACCCTGAGGTGGTGGAGCTCATCTGGAGGGAGCTATTTTACGTCTCAAGAAACGGCACACTGTCCGCTGTAGCTCTCCCTCATGCATCCAGCTGGAGTTGGATGCCATGGTACAGACATGACTCTTCACGTCATGCCAGCCAGAGTCAGCTCCGGATGATGCAATGCTGATCATCATGGCCATGACTATTTTGAAGATAGCCACCACTCCAGAGTGTGAGCCCACTCAGGCCACAACCTTATGTGCATTTAAGCTCTCATGTTTGCCTTGTGTCTTTGTCAAGTATTGTTACGTGTAACCACTGTTTGTAAGATCTGTTTAGGTTTAAGTCCATGTTTACCAAGCCATAAAAAAGCCAAGCCTTTGATTTATGTTTGATCATGTTTGAGTATAATTAAACTAGACATTGGTTTGGCAAACTTGCCTCCAGTGGACTCTGATTACACATACATTTAATAAGGTAAAAAATGCCCTTTATAAAAGTAAATAACACCCTGGGGTAAATATCACAAATATGCTGATTTAAGTATGTAAAAGCTGATTGAACACTGATGGGAACATTGCTTTAGAATAAATATATTTACACCACCAAAAATCCCCCATACATGGTACAGTACATACAATTTGCTATGTACTGAACCGGATAGGCCCCAAGTTAATAAATATCGAATAAAATTGTGAAATTTGTGTCAATGCCCAGCCTTAGTGTAATTTTTTTATTTTTTTTATTTTCTTGAAACAAATGTTGCCAGAATGCTTTGTTTACTTGTTAAAAGCACAATTTTCTATTGGGGGACAATGCCCTCAAACCCCCACAAGGATTTAATTCAGATTAAATTATCACTTTTTTCACTATTTGTGAGTTTGCAGCCCAGTGGGCAATTGATGTTGAAAAGACATAAACAAAAACAGGCCAAATATGCAAATCAGATTGACGTCAAAAACTTAACATCCACACACTGATATCCTATTCTCGACCAAAATAACAACACAGAAGTAATAAAATGCTGAGACGATTGAAACTGCTTGAGTCTTAGACCTCTCAGCTATTTTCACATACACAAACACTCACACATTCGTCATTTGCCGAAACCTGGGATTGAACCAAGGACCTTTAGATCTTCAGTCTAACGCTCTCCCAACAAAGCTATTTCAGCCATATGAGCATTGACTCCAACATGTCATGTACATTTTATAATAATTGACTGGTAACCTTGTAAATGTGGTATTACAATATTATCAATATTACAATAATGACTCCACTGCTTCCATTTCAGCATGGGTATGTACATAAAATTAGAAACCAGTACGAAATTCTTACAGTTGGCCACATGCACAAATCCAACGGCTACACACAGTTCAAAAGGAGATGCGCCAAATGGATGTGTTTCGAGACCTCAGTTAAGAAAAAATTATATTTAAACTTATCAGGCTGACAAAGAATTCATATGCTATAATTATCAATCAAACACACAAATAAGTTATGTCAATGTGATGTCCATATGATATCGATTTGACATAAACTGAATGTCAAACATATTGACCTGCATACACTTTAAACCGATTTCAGTGTCGGTATTAACTCTTTTCACATAATTACCACTGAAAGACATTGCCTTTCAAACTGACCTTAAAATGATATGCAGCATCTTGATCAAGTCTTGACCAACTTTTGACGTCAAATTGATATCAAGGTGCCCGCTGGGAGGTCTGGCTTACACAGATACACACGGGAGCGTCTGAAAGCAGGCGTCTATCAGTGGATCCGTCTATCAATGGATATATTAGGGACCTGCTGATAGACGCCTGTGTTCAAACACTCCCGTGTGTATCTGTGTTAGTGATCGGTGACATGTTTTTGAAGCGTTGATCGTTGTAGCCAATCACAGACATACATGTTGAACGCGTGGACACAATGTCCATTCAGAGGTATCTCAGAATCTGTTCAACAGCACTCAAAATGCTAGAGGGAAATGCTGGTATCGTCATATTTGTAAAATTTCAGTACCGACTTGGTATCGAAATCAGTACTTTTGACAACACACTCCACAGTTGAAGTTGTTTAAACATTAGTGTACATTAGTGCAAAAGGGCCAGAGCCACTGCTCACAGTTAGAAAGTGAAGCAGTCTGAGTTGTGTGTTAAAGTAACACATATGAAATACTTTTCATATGTGTTAAAACAATGATCCAGTCTCTCTTGTATCACAACTAATAGTTGAATGTGAATCTATGTATGCATTACAGTCTAAATGTTCAGTGTCCATGTTGTAAATTACATGGTTGTAATTACTGTGATTTTTATTGTATTGTCATTCTATTGTAATTATTTTTGTAATTATAGAAACTCCGATTTTTCGGGCCACAGAAATGTGCAAGAAGATAGTTAGCACATTTTCTTACAGCTGGAGAAAACAGAAGGCCCTGACGAGAGGACAGATTGACAGAGGCCTGTGCCTCTTACACACAAGCTCATCACAGAATCCCCAACAAGGTGGGGCTCTCGTTTGCAGATGATTGAAAGAGTCTGGAGCAGGTGAAAGCAATCACACAAGTCCTTTCAGCAGACAAAAGGACACGGCACCTTGTACCTACGTGGCAAGACATCATGGTCTTGGTGTCAGTCACAGCAGCACTGAAGCCACTCCAGGATTTTACAGATGCCCTGTCAGGAAAAGCATACGTGAGCTTGTCCTATAAAGCCTGTAATCTGTTAAATACAGAGGTTCTGAATCCAAAAGAGGGAACTGACCCAGAAGATCAGAGACTAAAGCCCTATTCGCACGGGATTAGTATTACCTAGGGACCTCCGGTAATTTGTAATAATCGCAGAGGTCGTCGAGGATTTTTATCCCGTGCGAATCTGCCATGTCTGTAAAAATTCCCCCAAAAATTACCTACCGCATTTCGGCCAACACAGGGGTCCTCCGATAATACCAGTCCCGTGCGAATCCCCATGTCTGTGATTTGGGCTGTTTTTCTGTGAGCCTATCGTTTCCTAAAGAACGTAAATAACCATTATGGGCCGTTTAACAGTCCATTTTACGTCTGTATTAAAACTATATTAACAATAAAATCGCTCGTTATGCTCTACTCCAATCCGATTATAGTTTTTCTCCAATAAAAACTATGAAGTGCTGCAAAAGAGAAAACAAACTACAGTAAAGACGTGATCCGGAAGCTCAACTCGGACCGTTGTCATGGAAACGTCAAATTAGGTATTTTGGCGCAACATGGAAGCTCTTTTGGAAAGTTTGGACGCTTTTTGTGGTAGTGTAACTTCTGTATCGTGGAGCATTTCTTTGTCTCACACGGCCTCTAAAGACGTCCATCCTGTAAGTATCTCAAGAAATCAAAGTGTGAAAGAGTAAAAATGATATAAAATGAAATAAACCAAATAAAATGAATAGAAAAACAAGCCTATCGCGACGTTTCGGTATTTATAATACCTTCTTCAGGCAGGCTTGTTGTAAATATGGACAAAGAATAAAAGAAAAAGAAGATATATATTTATACAATAATATGATATTCTATAATATATATATAATATATTTCTCTAATAAATTGGTTTTAAATAAGTTCTTTTTTTGAATTGCAATACTGCAGCGCGATCTTCGTTTCAGCACGTTCAGCTAGTGAAGTGTGAATGGGCGGGCGCACGCTGTACAGTCCGTAAACTCGAGGGAATTACGAACATTTATTTGCCCGTGTGAATGAGCCACCAAAAACACAGACGTCAGGGGGTAATTTCTTAATTACAGAGGTCCAGGGGTAATACTTATCCCGTGCGAATAGGGCTTAAGGGTGTATTCACACCTGACTTTTTTTGGTTCAATTGAATCGAACTCAAGTTCGTTTCCCCCCTTGGTGCGGATCTTTTGGGCAGGTGTGAATACAGCAATCGCACTCGGGTTAGGATCAAACAACCGAACCGAGACCCGGCTGAAGAGGTGGTCTCGGTCCGGTTCCAAACGAACTCTGGTACCGAAAATTCGAAAATTTACGCCAGAACCACTTTACACACGATTTACACAAACATTCGTTCTGCTCGTGTTTCATGAATGAGACCCATTGAGTGAAAGTTTATCATTTGGATGTGTTCAAACTATTTTAAACGCAAAAGAGGCGAAAATCGGGACTCGCGCGCACGCAGAGAGAGAGAGAGAGAGAGAGAGAGAGAGAGAGAGAGAGAGAGAGAGAGAGAGAGAGAGAGAGAGAGAGAGAGAGAGAGAGAGAGAGAGAGAGAGAGAGAGAGAGAGAGAGAGAGAGAGAGAGAGAGAGAGAGAGAGAGAGAGAGAGAGAGAGAGAGAGAGAGAGAGAGAGAGAGAGAGAGAGAGGCGTGTTTCAGACAGCGCTCGAACACTGAATTGATTCCTCTTTTGCGTTTCCTTGCCCTTGAACGGACACACACGCACATAATAACGTTGCACATAAGTATTTTCTCGGTTTATGTCATAGTTTATGTTTGTAATTTTCGGTCCATGCATTCGGTCTTAAAGTGACAGCAGACACCCAATATTCCTTCTGTTGTCTGTCATTATTAATATTAATAAAATAACAAAATACAACTTTAAGAAAGATTAAACCATATTTAATTTCTTCAGTGCACAAATAGTGTTATTTTACATTTAGGCTTAATAATTTCTGTAGCCTACCTGAATACTACTGTTAGACTTTGTAACTTTGTTATTTAGGGTGTATTCACACCTGCCTCGTTTGGTTCGATTGAATCGAACTCTAGTTCGTTTCCCCCCTTGGTGCGGACCTTTTGGGCAGGTGTGAATACAGCAATCGAACTCGGGTGCGGACCAAACAATCGAACCGAGACCCAGCTGAAGAGGTGGTCTCGGTACGGTTCCAAACGAACTCTGGTACGGTTCGTTTACGGTGTGAACATGAACCGACCCAACTGCAGAAAACTGCGCCTTTTTATTTGACTGCTCTTATGAGGATACTTAACAAAACGGACATTTTGGCATAATGGTGTCTAAAGCGAGCGAGCGAGCAAGAGCGCGCGCACGGCAGAGAGAGAGGGAGCGAGAGACCTTGCGTGTGTGTGTGCGCTAGTGTGCCTCACGAAGCGCATGTAAGGACTCAAGCAATCAATTGTCGGTGCGGGCGGGCTTTTATCTATACCATATAGTTTCTTCATATTGCGTGTGTAGAGAATAACACCAAATCAGTAAAATAACAAATATAAGACTACATTACGAAATATCTCCATGCTGAGCCTGTTTGTGCACTTCCTGCTTTTCCCTGCTTGAGAATTCCTGTCCAATGAATGGACGACCTTAGCACACGCGTGGTTTTGTTTACACATTTTGGTTCACTTGCAAAAAGAGCAGTGTGAAAGCGAACCGTACCAAACAAAAAAAATCAACATCCTATTTGGTCCGGACCAAAGCAAGTGAACTATCGGACTTTCCTGGTGTGAATACACCCTTAGTATTTATCTCTGCTTGAAATTTGTGTATTTGTTCTTATTTTATTACTGACTGTTCACTTGATTTTAATAATGTTTGAACTTTATCAGTTAAGAGCGTGCTCTCTCCGCCAGAACCGTCTTGCAGCACATCTTCGTCTTCGCAAAATCCTAATTACAACATCGTATAGACGACATTGTATCATATGATGCTCATTAGTTTCTTCATATTGCGTTTGTAGAGAATAACACCAAATCAGTAAAAGAACAAATATTGCATTACGAAATATCTCCATGCTGAGCCTGTTTTTGCACTTCCTGCTTTTCCCTGCTTTATAATTCCTGTCCAATGAATGGATGTCCTTAGCACACATGTGGTTTTGTTTACACATTTTGGTTCACTTGCAAAAAGAGCAGTGTGAAAGCGAACCGTACCAAACAAACAAAAAATCAACATTGTATTTGGTCCGGACCAAAGCAAGTGAACTATCGGACTTTCCTGGTGTGAATATACCCTAAGGTTCTCAATTATTTGAACAAGTATACTGACCCTGCAACAGAGAACCCAGGCTCAGTCGGGGCCAGTTCTCCTCTGGCATTTATGAAGTAGAGGCCGGATTGTAGTTTGAACTGTAAGATTAAAAATATTATATGAATACCTGGCCGAAAAGATGCGTCTTTAATCTAGTTTTAAACTGGGAGAGCGAGTCCGAGCAACGAACAGTATCAGGAAGACTATTCCAGAGTTTCGGAGCCAAATGTGAAAATGCTCTCCCTCCTTTGGTTGATCTGGATATCCTAGGTATGACCAAAAGCCTCGAATTTATTGATCTTAAAGAGCGCGATGGATTATAGGGCGATAGAAGATCCGTTAAATAGACTGGAGCTAAGCCGTTTAGGGCTTTATAAGTCAGTAGCAATACCTTGTAATTAATACGGAACTTTATAGGTAACCAATGCAGTGATGATAAAATCGGTGTTATATGATCATATTTTCTTGATCTAGTAAGAACTCTAGCGGCTGCATTTTGGACTAACTGTAGCTTGTTTATTGAGGTTGCAGGACAACCAGCTAATAAAGCATTACAGTAATCTAGTCTCGAGGTCATGAATGCATGAACTAACTTTTCTGCATCAGAAACTGATAGCATATTACGTAGCTTAGCAATGTTTCTAAGGTGGAAAAAGGCTGTTTTTGTAACATGAAATATGATTTTCAAAAGACAGGTTACAATCGAGTATAACACCCAGGTCTTTTACTGTAGAGGATAAAGTAACAGGACATCCTACGATGTCAAAGTTGTATTGTGAGAGGTTCTGTGGGCGGTTTTTTGAACCGATAAGTATTACCTCTGTCTTGTCTGGATTTAATAAAAGAAAATTACGCGTCATCCAATCTTTTATATCTTTAACACACTCTGTCAATTTGGATAATTTAGCGTTTTCATCCGGCCGTGATGAAATATATATTTGAGTGTCATCAGCATAACAATGGAAACTAATTCCATGTTTCCTTATAATATTTCCAAGTGGCATCATATATATTGAGAATAACAGAGGGCCCAACACAGATCCCTGCGGCACTCCATACTTTACTGGAGTTATGATCGATTTTTCTCCATTTAAATAGACAAAATGGTAGCGGTCAGATAAGTATGATCTAAACCAGCTTAATGCTTGTCCTTGAACACCAGTATAATTTTGTAGTCAATCTAAGAATATTGTGTGATCTATAGTATCGAACGCAGCACTTAGATCAAGTAAAACTAGTATTGAGAAACAGCCTTGGTCAGAAGCTAAGAGTAAATCATTTGTGATTTTAACGAGCGCAGTTTCAGTGCTATGATGCGGCCTGAATCCTGACTGAAACTTTTCATAGATATCATTTTCTTGCAAGAAAGAGCCCAGTTGAGCGGACACAACTTTTTCTAGTATTTTAGACATAAATGGAAGATTTGAAATGGGTCTATAATTTGCTAGATTATTATGATCTAATTGTGGTTTCTTAATGAGTGGTTTTATAACTGCCAGTTTAAATGTTCTTGGAACATGACCTAAAGATAAAGATGAGTTAATAATATTGAGGAGAGGCTCTTCCACTACAGGTAACACTTCTTTCAGTAGTTTAGTTGGTATAGGATCTAATAAACATGTTGTTGTTTTAGATGAAGTGATAAGTTTATTTAACTCTTTTTGTTCTATAGTTGTAAAGCACTGTAATTGTTCTTGCGTCGTGATAATTGAGGCTGAATTATAAGGCGCGATTGAGGATTGAACGTTTACAATTGTGGTTCTGATGTTTTCTATTTTTTCAGTTCATGAAATAATTACTACTAAACTGTAACGGGATATTTTGTTCGGGTGACGTCTGTTTATTTGTTAGTCTAGCCACGGTGTTAAATAAAAACCTTGGATTGTTTTGGTT
Organism: Abramis brama; assembly: GCF_963993115.1. Lineage (NCBI taxonomy): Eukaryota > Metazoa > Chordata > Actinopteri > Cypriniformes > Leuciscidae > Abramis > Abramis brama. Next base: position 39,542,791 of record NC_139975.1, read on the forward strand.
ATTTTCTATTAGTTTGCGGAGGTGCTCAGCCCTGGACGCTTTTAGGGCCTTTTTATAACGTGACATACTGTCTTTCCACGCGATTCTAAAGACCTCTAAATTAGTTTGTTTCCATTTACGCTCTAAATTACGGGTTTCTCTCTTTAGAACATGCGTAGTATTATTGTACCATGGTGCTTTAATTTTCTCTCTGACCTTTTATAATTTAATGGGTGCAACAACATCCAATGTTCTAGAGAGAATGGTGCTCATAGTGCTAGTTAGTTCTTCTAGTTCATCTGTTTGTTTGGGTTCAGGCAGCAGCTGAGACAGATCAGATAAGCAATTTGAGAAATTATCTATGGTGGATGGAAGGATTGTTCTGCCTGGTCGATAACACGGCGTAGCATGACATATTACAGCAGTACGTAATATGCAAGTTACCAAGTAATGGTCAGTGACATCATCACTTTGTGGAATGATATCTATATCGGTTGGATCGGTTCCATATGATATAATTAAATCGAGTGTATGATTAAGACGATGAGTTGGTCCGGTGACGTTTTGCTTGACCCCAAAGGAATTTAATAAATCTATAAACGCAGCCCCTAACGCATCATTTGAATTATCTACGTGTATGTTAAAATCTCCAACAATAAATGCTTTATCGACATTGACCAATAGATCTGAGAGAAAATCTGCAAACTCTTTTAGGAAATCAGCGTAAGGCCCAGGCGGTCTATATACGGTAGCCAAGGCTAGAGATAATAGGGATTTTTTTTTCTAACATCTAAGAGCGTAACATTTAGTACAAGTACTTCAAACGAAATAAACTTATAACCCGTTTTCTGAGTAACATTGAGAATATCTCTATAGATTGTTGCAACACCGCCGCCACGACCAATCAGACGGGGCTTGTGCTTATAGGAGTATCCTGATGGAGTAGACTCATTTAGACCGAAATAATCATTTGTTTTAAGCCAGGTTTCAGTAAGGCAAAGTACATCGAAGCTATTATCTGTGACTATTTCATTTACAATAACTGCCTTAGGTGTGAGTGATCTAATGTTTAGAAGACCTAGCTTTAGAAATTGTTTTTGTTTACTAATAGCAACATTTTCTGTTTTAATAACAATTAGATTTTTCCTAGATCCTGCAGTAGAATTATTATTTGATCTCACTAAACGAGGAATAGACACAGTTTCTATGCAATGTTCAACACTAGTATTTATATCATTGAAATTGGTGCAGGAGAGACTATGATTTGGACTTTTGGTTACTAGTCATCTAATGGTATTTAACATTTTGGAGATGTTATCCGACAGAAGATCCACTCCGAATCTGCTTGGGTGTAAGCCATCGGCATGGAAAAGCCTAGGACGCTCCCAAAACAGATTCCAATTATTTACAAAGAGCAGTTTCTGCTCATTGCACCATGACATTAACCATTCATTTAGCGCGAATAATCTACTAAACTTTTCTTGTCCTAGTCGGTACGTGGGAAGCGGTCCTGACACAATAATCGTTGTTTCAGGCGATGTGCTGCGTACCGTATCGATCAGATTCCTGAAGTCTTTCTTCAGAATCTCCGTCTGGCGCAGCCTGATGTCGTTCACTCCCGCGTGCAGGACCACAGTTCCGACGCGCTCGTCACCGTTCAGAATCTCGGGAACGCGAGCAGCGATTTCAGAAACACGAGCACCAGGAAAGCAGTGACTGTGCACCTTACTTTTACCTAACGTAGCGTGTACGTGCCGAACGATGGAATCGCCGATGATCACAGCATCGCGTTCGGTTTCGCGAAGAGGGGAGAAGTGGTTTTGTGTGGATAACTCGAAAACCGGGAGGATCGGAGAGAGTCTTGGTCTAGACCTGACTCGCGTCTTCCGCTGCGGAACCATCCAGGCTTCGTGGTGGCGTGTTGGAGCCGGAGTGAACGAGACCATGGCTGATCGCGACCTCGGCGCTCGTGACTGATGCTGAGTAACGCACGGAGTAGACGAGGTCGGAGTCAGCGGGTTAGTAACGTTAATCACTGATTTGTGTGCATCGGCGCGTGATGTTTCAAGAGCTAACCGCCAGTCTATCAGCTCGGCCTGTCTCACTAAAAGGTTGTGGATCTGTTTCTCAACAGCTTCCAGCTCAGACTGCAATGCGTGCAGCTCAAATGTGTCCTCACCTGCACCAAGAGGTAGACTACTTACATCTGATATATTCGCCATGTTTGGCCATGATTCCCTGACGAAGGCCAGTGTGCTGAAATGCGTTGGAGTCATTTTAAAAGTCTTTTTTGACTATGCCATAAAATAAAGGCATTTTTTAACATTCCAGGAGAGTGCCTTGGAGTTTTTCTTTGGTTTAAAATATTCGCCATGTTTGTTTGTAAGTGAGTGTGGAGAAGACGCGTTCAGCCGTGATCCACGGACGTAACCTGTAAGAGTATCCGGCGTTGGATCACTAATAGGGTAGAGACGCGTCTGCTCAACAGTCCGCGTTGTAACTATGAGGTTTGAGCAGTAGTGCTTCTCAGTGAGGTAAAGTAGAAAATGTTCGTTGTAAGTGAGTTTAAAGGGAAAAATCAAGAATTATAAATCAAATCGATAGAGCTCCAAAGACAACAACGCGTTCAGACGCGACGAATGCGCAAATTAAAACAATTCCCCATCGTCCAAATTAAACAATTCCCCATCGTAAGTACACATTGATGGCCTAAGACACGAAACGAGCGGTTTGTGTGAGAAAATGAACAGTATTTATATCGTTGTTACCTCTTGAACACAGCCGCGTCCAAATGATCTGAGGGCGCGGGCGGGTATAGATATATACACTAGATGTCGCCTTGGCTACTGCAGTTCATTGGAACGAAACCGTAGCCAAGGCGACATCTAGTGTCACACAAACCGCTCGTTTCGTGTCTTAGGCCATCAATGTGTACTTACGATGGGGAATTGTTTTAATTTGGACTCTGTGCTTGCTCTTTGAGGTGGTGACCACAGACCTGCGTTATATGACTGACAGACAAGAACGGTTTGACCTAAAAATATCAAAATTGAAACTTCTGCGGAAAAAAAGACACCTACAATCTTGGATGCCCTTGAGGTAAGCTAAAACATACCAAAATTTTATTTCAAAGTGAACTATCCCTTTAATGTGAGAGCTGCCTCTGAGACTGAAGCCCTCCTGGTAGAGAATCAACCTGAAAGGGAGAGAAGCAGCCTCTGCTCCACTGCCATCAGCCAAGAAGAGCCTTGGAAGCTTCTTTAAGAAGACCAGGAGTGCCTCTGCCTCATGTTCACAGAAGCAGATCATTGAGCAAGAGCTAAACAGCCACATTCTGGCAATGGCACCAGACAGTGAGAATGATCCTTTGGAGTGGTGGCAATTTCATGGATCTAATTTCCCACGTGTGAGTTGTCCCTCTGAGAGGGCATTCAGCACTGGGGGCAATGTCGTCACGTGGCAGGGCGGCGCTGAAGCCAGGAATGGTCAACAGGCTGGTGTTCCTGGCACAGAACTTGTGAAGAAGTTGATCCAACGTGAAGTTCAGGCTTGAAAAGTTTACTTTGAAAAGCTTACAGTGTTTAACATATTTAAGTTTGTATTAATGACCTTATTTTCCATGTAGTAATCTTCCTTATCTTCTATGTACTTGAAATATAGTATTTTATTTTATTTTACATATTTAATTTAGGCCTACCTTATGTTGCAGGTTTGCACTGTTTGAAAAAAAAAAAGCACAATTTAAAAAAAGAAAGAAGAAAGTTGATGTGAGAATCTTGGGCCCAGAGAGCCAAAATAGTGATGTCTAAGAATTTACCCTAAAAAGTACATATTTCTCCCAACTGGATATGAATATAAAAAAGGTTAGATCAGATGTTTTAACAGGATATTTTTATTTATATTTTTATTTGACTTTTAGACACCTACATGTATGGCACATAGAAGGCCTTGGGACTGAGACACACTGGAGGTGCAGGTTTACTTCTTAAGATAAGTTTGATATTTTACTCAAAGCAATAAACTACTAAAAACAAACAATGCACTTAATCTAATAATCAAAACTCTCATCATGAGGACAAAATAAAGTGAACTAGTAATTTAATACACTTTAATGATTTTTATGTGCTGATTAATAATGCTAAATGTATGAAAAAAAGGTCTAAAGACACAACACAATAACTTGTCTCAAACCTGGTTGAGTTAAACGGTCAGAGTCATCTGTATGACAGATTGTATTAGCTGCATTCTCGTTTTCTGCAGTGTTTTAGAGAAAGTATTATTTTGCTGCTCACCATGGTACTGCTACTGTTGTTAACCCTCTGAGGTCGACAAACGCGCGGGCGCGTTTTGCCGGATTTTCTCCACATTGTAGCACTATAAACTTAAATTACTCCATCATTTATGGTCATACAGAAAAAAGAAATATAAAAAAAGAATCTGTGATATTTCTCCTTTTGTATGTGTCCACTTACAATCAAATCAAAACATTGTGCTTTTGTAAAATAAAGAAAATAAACAGGGTGTGCGTTCTGCCTCTCTGTCGCGGTGAACTTTTTTTTCTTGAGCACGTCTATAAACTGAAACAAAACTCAGCGAATACTTGTCACACATTTATGAGCCATATACCTTTATAAACATTTAAGTGTGTACTTTTAAATAATCGGATTCAAAACGAAAACAAATATTCTCTGTTTACGTAATTTGTATAAAACCAACAAGATGTCCAGCTTCTCAAACGCTTGCTCATTACAGTTAATTTGGCCACGCCTACTCGCGCAAAAGATATTCACATGCAAATCTCCACATGGAACGCGAACGCGCTCGTTACCTCAACAACAAAACACTTCACTTCACTTTTCGTCGAGTTTGAAAGACGTGCCTGAGCTTACATTGGATTTAGGCTACCTCAGAAGAAGAAGAACGCGATCTGAAGACAAGAAAGATAAGGTAAGAAATTCTTACATAGCCTAGTTTGTTATTGTTGCATACATGTCACGTTGCAGTTGAACTGTTGCTAGATATATGGGGAATATTATAATATTTAGACCCGTGTTTACTGTTACTGTGTTTGTGGATATCTGCTCAAACATAGATATGTTTATGGTAACCATAATGTTTTATATTTGAGCGTGATCGCGTTTGAATGTATCATATTTTGCAAGCGATCGCGTTTGAATGTATCATATTTTGGATGAAAGCAAAACGCACCAAACGGCTTCATGTTTTTATTATTATCTCATTTCATATCATCATAACGGATGGAAACATTTGAAGTAACATGATAATCAATATATTTTTCTCTAGCTTAGTTGTTACTGAAATCTTTTGGAAGATTTATAGGCTGCTATAGGTTATTTATTGTTATTATTATTTTATCCGCACTGCGCATATACCTTATGCCTACAAGGCACAACAAACCTGGTGTTCATTATATTATATATCGTTGGAAACGTGTGTGTGTGTGTGTGTGTGTGTGTATTCTGTGAATTTTAAAAAGGAATTTTAAAAAGCAATTTTAACCAGAAAAATCTAATATTTATTTCCAAAATCGTGCAGGCCTTTCTCTTGATATCAGTATGTTCACTTTTTTTTTTCAGGTCCCAGATGCCACTGAGGACTTCAACATTCACATGAGTCTCAGTACGTGAACATGGTAAAGTGAAAATATTGGAAATGAAAGGTATGTACAGTGTTTTTAGGAATGGCACAAAGGTCTCTGTCTTTGAAGTGCTTTTTTGGCATTTGTTGTGTATCTTTGGATTATGTTGTGTTGTAAATAAATCCAAACAATTTAAAAGCCATTCTTTTTTAAATCTCCTCATTTACAGTATTGTGCAAGGTTGCTCAGAATGATAGGGGCCTGATAGCTCCTAATAGGGCCGTTAGGGGAGGTTCTTTGTCTTTCTCAGGTGAGAAAAGCTTACATATTAATGAGCTCTCGCATAAGGCTTTTTCACACAAAACACGTCGTAAATTTTTTAAATCAATATATTGTCTTATCTGAATGAGCAGTCAGGGTGATTTTCACATAGTTTTGCAGCAAATATTCTAGGCTACGTCATACAATTTTCAAAAGTCTTGTGAAGAAATAATCAGTATGGGTTTCATGGCCTTATTTCAGTGAGATTTTTTTTTTGTATTTTCACAAACCACACATAAATGTCATTATCTCAAAACTACAAACTTTTACATACATGCTGTTGATATATTATTGTAGCAGAGTTTGTGCTGAATACAGTGTAATTAGACTTTAGCCATGAAAATGTCACAAGTAACAGATATAACCAGAAATGTCAGAGCATGTCAGAACACCTCCAGGGCCCAGAAAACAGCTCAGACCTCAGAGGGTTAAAGGGGTCATGGACTGGATTATTTTATAATGTTTCCTGGGGTGCCCTCATAATGTTAGTATAATTTTAACGTAAAAATTTTGAACGCTATGTTTTAAGGGGTGTGTCTGTGTGAGACTTCAGTGTAAACGCCCACTGCTGTGATTGGCTGACATGTTTGCATATGAAATAGCTAGTATTACATGTGGAACTCTCTCTAAAACTTTTACTACGTTTTTACTATAACAGCTATCGAGATTAAGGAATCGTGAAAAGTATTGATCATGATCTATTCCCATCACATGAAAGGCTGCAGTGATGAGCATTGAGCAGAGGACGGACAGTCTGTTGATCGCGTTTGAAAAGATCTTATCATTGCAATGCAATTTCGGCACTCTCACGAATGCTTTCACCAGAGGTTCAGAAAGTAAAAGTCCTGCCATATATTTATTCCACCCATGAACTCATCCAGCTGATTCCACTCATTAGTTCTCTCTCCTGGCTGAGAAACTGCTAATTAGCAAATCCAGGTGCTGGCAGTTGCTGGCAGATCCATATCGTAAAAGTCTGTTTGCAAAGCCTGAGACATTGAAAAAGCCGAGACATTCATATTGTTGGGAAAAATAACCCACTATCCTAGCATTAGGATCGTTTGGAAGGTAATGGTATTGATCCTGTGTCGATCTTTTCTCGTTGTGATGTCACTGTTCACTAACGCTCCAGTGGGCGGGGCCAAAGCTGCCCTGTGATGTCACTGTTCACTAACACTCCAGTGGGCGGGGCCAAAGCTGCCCTGTGATGTCACTGTTCATGAACGCTCCAGTGGGCGGGGCCAAAGCTGCCCCGTGACGTCACTGTTCACTAACGCTCCAGTGGGAGGGGCCAAAGCTGCCCAGTGACGTCACTGTTCACTAACGCTCCAGTGGGCGGGGCCAAAGCTGCCCCGTGACGTCACAAGTCTCCACTGTTTAAATCCTGTCGTTTGCTGGCCTTGGTTTTAATAAAAGCAGTTTTTGGAATATCAAGAAAGTTTTGAAACTTACAGGGTATTTTTATAGTATAATGAACTCTTAACTGTAAAAGGATCAAGGAACATTTAAATTCTCAGTCTATGACCCCTTTAAAATAACCACGTCATCTGCAGCTCTTAACCCTCTGAGGTCGGCAAACACGCGGGCGCGTTTTGCTGGATTTTCTTCACATTGTAGCACAATAAACTTAAATTACTCAATCATTTATGGTCATACAGAAAAAAGAAATCTGAAAAAGGAATATGTGTATCTTTTATATGTGTCCACTTAAAATCAAATCAAAACATTGTGCTTTTGTAAAATAAAGAAAATAAACAGGGTGTGCGTTCTGCCTCTCCGTCGCGGTGAACTTTTTTTTCTTGAGCACGTCTATAAACTGAAACAAAACTCAGCGAATACTTGTCACACATTTATGAGCCATATACCTTTATAAACATTTAAGTGTGTACTTTTAAATAATCGGATTCAAACTGAAAACAAATATTCTCTGTTTAAGTAATTTGTATAAAACCAACAAGATGTCCAGCTTCTCAAACGCTTGCTCATTATTTTTAATTCGACCACGCCCACTCACGCAAAAGAGATTCACATGCAAATCTCCACATGGAACGCGAACGCGCTCATTACCTTCAAACACAAAGCACCAAAAAACTTCACAAGTCTCTGCTTTTCGTCGAGTTTGGAAGACACTCCGTGAGCTTACATTGGATTTACCTCAGAAGAAGAAGAACGCGATTTGAAGACAAGAAAGATGTAAGGTAAGAAATTCTTAATTATATTAGTTGAATATTATTGTTGCATAAACTTCACATTGCAGTTGAACTGTTGCTAGATATATGGTGAATATTATAATATTTAGACCCGTGTTTACTGTTAAATACTGTTTGTGGATATCTGCTCAAACGTATAATATAGTAACCATAGGAGCGCGCTCTGCGTTTGAATGTATCATATTTTGGAGCGCGCTTTGCGTTTGAATGTAACATATTTTGGAGCGCGCTCTGCGTTTAAATGTATCATATTTTGGAGCGCGCTCTGCGTTTGAATGCAACATATTTTGGAGCGCACTGCATTTGAATGTAACATATTTTGGAGCGCGCTCTGCGTTTGAATTTTTCATATTATATCATCATAACAAATAGAAACATTTGAAGTAACATGATAATCAATATATTTTTTTCTAGTAGTTGTTACTGAAGTGATCCGGTTGAAAGATTTATAGGCTGCTATAGGTTATTGTTATTATTATTATTATTTTATGTAGCACTGCGCGTAGCCTGCCTACAAGGCACAACAAACCTGGTGTTCATTATATTTGTTGGAAACATTTGTGTGTATTCTGTGAATTTTAGAAAGCAATTTTAACCAGAAAAACAAAACAAAACATTTTAACCATACAGCCCTATAGTTTCTCTTGATATCAGCATGTTCAAAGTTTTTTTTTATTTTTTTATACAGGGCCCAGATGCCACTGAGTCCTTCTGACTTCAACATTCACATGAGTCTCTGTATATGAACATGGTAAAGTGAAAATCAAACACCTTGGAAATGAAAGGTATGTACAATGTTTTAGGAATGGCACAAAGGTTTCTGTCTTTGGATCATTGTTTTCAATAGTGTGCTTTTTGTCATTTGTTGTGTATCTTTGGATTATGTTGTGTTGTAAATAAATCCAAACAATCAAAAAGCCATTCTTTTTTAAATCTCCTCATTCTTTGTGCAAGGTTGCTCAGAATGACAGGGCCTGATAGCTCCTAATAGGGCCGTTAGGGGAGGGTCTTTGTCTTTCTCAGGTGTGAAAACTATACATATTAATGATGTGTTTACGCCTCTTCGCATAAAGCTTTCTTACACAAAACACGTCTTACAAATTTTAAATCAATGTATTGTCTTATCTGAATGAGCAGTCAGGGTGATTTTCACATAGTTTTGGAGCAAATATTCTAGGCTACATGATACAATTTTCAAAAGTCTTGTGAATAAATAATCAGTATGGGTTTCATGGCCTTATTTCAGTGAGAATTTTTTTTTTGTATTTTCACAAACCACGCATAAATGTCATGATCTCAAAACTACAAACTTTTACATACATGCTGCTGATATATTATTGTAGCAGAGTTTGTGCTGAATACAGTGTAATCAGACTTTAGCCATGAAAATGTCACAAGTAACAGAAATAAGCACAAATGTCAGAGCATGTCAGAACACCTCCAGGGCCAGAAAACAGCTCAGACCCCAGAGGGTTAAAGCTGCTCTAAGCGATGTTGGGTGACGTCACTTCTTGTTGACGCTCGAAGTATTTTCAAACAAAACAGTGGTTAACTCGACCCTCCCTCCTCCTCATCCTCCTCCTCCTCCTCCTCCTCCCTCCCCCTCCCTCTCCCTCCCCCTCCCTCCCCCTCCCTCCCCCAATCATTCTTGTCGGTTATCAGCTGGAACGCTGTTTTTTATGTTTCGTAGTCCAGGCTGGGCCAGTTTGTTTTTGTTGCCGTTTGTGGAGCCTGGCCTGTCTACAGAGACTGTGTTTTTGTACAGTGTGTTCAGGGGACAAGCAGCTAGTGGATAGTGAGATGTGACAAAAAATGTTTCAGCCTAAAACGCATGACATCACTTAGAGCACCTTTTATGCGGCACTTTACGTTTTCAGCAAGGGAGAGAGAAGAAACGCGCACAGAGCAGAAAGGGCTTGAATGAAGCACTATTGGCTCTATATAAAAATATTATAGATATAGCTCTGAAAAATCATTACCACAAACAACCCTGAGTGCTTGTGGTGTGAACCACTCTGTTGTTTTGACGCACTGCTCACTTTAATCTGTAGAAATGGTAAAATGGCACAGTTATGTCTTGCGGTCTGGATGGAACCAAGCCATTGTCTGGATCTGGACCGCGCTCCGCCATTTTTATAACACTGAGTTACACCAATTAGTTATGCTTACTTTTGGGTTGTTCAGGGCACAGGCTATCTTTCAGAGTCTCATGGACAGGATCGCATGTGCCACTGCCTATCTGGATGATATAATCATTTACAGTAATGATTGGCTGCGGCATGTGAAACATCTGCTAGCTCTCCTGAGATTACTGAGAGTGGCCGGGCTGACGGCAAACCCGTGGAAGTGTGCGGTTGGGTGTGTGGAGGTAAGGTAACTGGGCTTAGGAGAACAAGACAGGAGATGAGCAGTGAGAAAGTGGGTGAAGTGCAACATGACTAACACCTGTTTCTGATGGCTCCCCAGCCTGGGTCGGGTGGTGGGCGTATATGGCTTGGGGGACGCGAGTGATGCTAACCACAGCAGTGAGGGGGGGGGGGGGGTGCGAGTGATGCTAACCACAGCAGTGAGTGGGGGGGTGCGAGTGATGCTAACCACAGCAGTGAGGGGGGGACGCGAGTGATGCTAACCACAGCAGTGAGGGGGGGACGCGAGTGATGCTAACCACAGCAGTGAGTGGTACAGCGGAGTCAGCAACGGGAGAACAAGACAGGAGATGAGCAGTGAGTTAGTGGGTGAAGTGCAACATGACTAACACCTGTTCCTGATGGCAGTGATTGGCATGGAGGGACAGCATAAAAGCACGCTGACTATCTGGTAAGGTGAGAGAGACTACGGCAAATATTTTATTTTGTGTAAATAAAGAGTTTTGAGAGTTCACCCAGCCGACCATCTTCTCCTCCTTTCATACGAACCTCTTCAAAAATGGATATAATAGAGTTAATGTGTTTGGCGGAACAGATCTGCTACTCTGCTGATGTTGTTGCTGCTGTAGAGCGAGTGCATGACTTGCTACTGCCAATACATACACAATACTGTGCTGTGAGCAAGACATGCTGCTGCTGTCCAATGCATTCATGAATTACCCCCCAACAGAGCAGCTGACAATGAATATTGAACAATAGGGCTGAATTTATTTTTATTTATTTATTTTTTACCAATATTGCAATTGCGATTTAATATGTGATTATTAAAATAGTTTTTTATTTAATTTCACATGTAATTATACTTTATAAAATAATTACACATTAAAAAATTGCATGTTAAGTTTAAATATTTAAACTAATATACCTTCAAAACGTAAAAGCTAGAAGGCCTAAATAATAAATAAGATAAAAACATTACAAGCCATAAACAGAGTGCTTTCAGTATTTTACAGTAGGCTATCTAAACGTTTCCCATTCAAGAGCTGTGAGTGGTTTTCCTCTTTCTCATCTTTACTGTTATTTGATTATTATTGATGACATAATAGACAGCGGGAGATCCGATGAGCTGCATTCACACTAATGCTCAGATCTCCTTTGACATATAAAATATGGTTTGTCCTGCTGTTTAATTCCTTAAGACATAACTGACTGTTTACATTAATTTCATAAAACCATTTTGAGATGCAGGAGCACTCCAGCAGCCGATAGAGATGAGAAACGAAACGCCCCACAACCACATGAGCACATGGTATTAATAATAATCATTAGTTACATTTATTTAGCGCTAAGTCATTTAGTGTTATTTGATAATTGTTATTTGAGTGAGTGAGTGAGTGAGTGAGTGAGTGAGTGAGTGTGAGTGAGTGAGTGTGTGAGTGAGTGTGAGTGAGTGAGTGTGTGAGTGAGTGTGTGAGTGAGAGTGAGTGTGAGTGAGTGAGTGTGAGTGAGTGAGTGAGTGAGTGAGTGAGTGTGTCAGTGTGTGTGAGTGTGTGTGAGTGAGTGTGTCAGAGAGTGAGTGAGTGTGAGAGTGAGTGAGTGAGTGAGTGTGTGAGTGAGAGAGTGTGAGTGAGAGTGTGTGAGTGAGTGAGTGTGTGAGTGAGAGAGTGTGAGTGAGTGTGTGTGAGTGAGTGTGAGTGAGTGAGTGAGTGAGTGAGTGTGAGTGAGAGAGTGTGAGTGAGTGTGTGAGTGAGTCAGTGAGTGAGTGAGTGAGTGTGAGAGTGAGTGAGTGAGTGAGTGAGTGAGAGAGTGTGAGTGAGTGTGTGAGTGAGAGAGTGTGAGTGGGTGTGAGAATGAGTGAGTGTGTGAGTGAGAGAGAGTGAGTGTGTGAGTGGGTGAGTGAGTGAGTGAGTGAGTGAGAGTGTGTGAGTGAGTGAGTGAGTGTGTCAGTGTGTGTGAGTGTGTGTGAGTGAGTGTGTCAGAGTGTGTGTGAGTGTGAGTGAGTGTGTCAGAGTGTGTGTGTGTGTGTGTGAGTGTGTGAGTGTGTGAGTGAGTGAGTGAGTGTGAGTGAGTGAGTGAGTGAGTGAGTGAGTGAGTGAGTGAGTGTGTGAGTGAGAGAGTGTGAGTGAGAGTTGTTTTAGTCAGGATGTTCCTTTATCAATTACCCAGACTCCAGATCAATTGAAGAGTAAGTTTAATCTTTAATAGGCTCTTTCACAATGGTGTGCCGACACACACACACCACGCCAATCTCCACTCCCCACCTGCTGCACATGCGCATACATATACTAGGCAGGGTTGCCACTACTCCATAAAACCAGCTATCATTACAAGAGTGAGTGAGTGAGTGAGTGTGTGAGTGAGAGAGTGTGAGTGAGTGTGTGAGTGAGTGAGAGTGATTGAGTGAGTGAGTGAGTGAGTGAGTGTGAGTGAGTGAGTGTGTGAGTGAGAGAGTGTGAGTGAGTGAGTGTGTGAGTGAGTGAGTGAGTGAGTGTGAGAGTGAGTGAGTGAGTGAGTAAGAGAGTGTGAGTGAGTGTGTGAGTGAGAGAGTGTGAGTGAGTGTGAGAATGAGTGAGTGTGTGAGTGAGAGAGAGTGAGTGTGTGAGTGGGTGAGTGAGTGAGTGAGAGTGTGTGAGTGAGTGAGTGAGTGTGTCAGTGTGTGTGAGTGTGTGTGAGTGAGTGTGTCAGAGTGTGTGTGAGTGTGAGTGAGTGTGTCAGAGTGTGTGTGTGTGAGTGTGTGAGTGAGTGAGTGAGTGTGTGAGTGTGAGTGAGTGAGTGTGTGAGTGAGTGAGTGAGTGAGTGTGTGAGTGAGAGAGTGTGAGTGAGAGTTGTTTTAGTCGGGATGTTCCTTTATCAATTACCCAGACTCCAGATCAATTGAAGAGTAAGTTTAATCTTTAATAGGCTCTTTCACAATGGTGTGCCGACACACACACACCACGCCAATCTCCACTCCCCACCTGCTGCACATGCGCATACATATACTAGGCAGGGTTGCCACTACTCCATAAAACCAGCTATCATTACATCTTCCTTTTTTTTTTTTTTTTTTACATTACTAATAAACATTAATTGCAACCTTCCATTAAAGATAAACATTTAAACTTCTAAGCAAAATACAAAAATACAAACATGATTTGAAAACACCTCTGTGATTATTCCAGTCTTTTGCAACAGTCTTTCAGCATGTTTCAATAAGTCTATCAGGGCATTTCCGTTCACGAACAGATCTTCGCAACGGTATCTCAGTCTTTTCAAGTTGTTCTAATTCAGCTGACAAATCTTTCAACAGATGTTGACGATTCCTCCTTAACACAACACCACTTGTAGTTTCAACATTATAGGAGCTTGGTTGAACTTGTTCAAGTACAATGCCTTTCTGATTCCAGGTATTAGTTTTATCTTTAAATCTGACCTCCTCACCAGCACGAAGTTCAGGCAAATGATGAGTTCCTTGATCATAATAGATCTTTTGCTTAGCCTTTTGTTGTTCTTTGAATTCTTTAACTTTCTCACTGCCTTCTGTTACAAGAAGATCCTTAGACATAGGTAAATTAGAACGAAGACGTCGTCCCATCAAAAGATATGCCGGGGAGTTTCCACACTCAAGAGGAGTACTACGATAAGCAAGCAGTCCCATGTAAAAACTACTTCCACCATCTCTTGCCTTTTGCATCAACCTTTTCACAACTCCAACTGATTTCTCTACAAGTCCATTAGACTGGGGAAAATATGGGCTCGATGTTGTATGTCTGAAGTCCAAGTCTTTTGAAAAACTCTGGAAACTAGCATTAACAAATTGAGGGCCATTATCTGTAAAAACTTCAGTTGGTACTCCGTGTCGAGCAAAGATTGATTTCAGGCATGAAATCACATTTTCTGCCGTAGTTGTGTTTAACGCACACACTTCAGGATAAAATGAATAATAATCCGTAACCAAGAGGTAATTTTTCCCATGACATGTGAACATGTCTGCTCCTACTTTTTGGTATGGTCTTTCAGGTACCGGATGCGACTTTAGTGGCTCTCTTGGATTACTGAATTGATATCTGGCACATGTCTGACATTTGGACACTGCAGTTGTAATGTCCTGATTGATTCCAGGCCAATACATGACTTCACGAGCCCTTTTTTTACACTTCTCAATTCCCAAATGGCCTTCATGGATTTTGTTCAACATCTCATGTCTCAGATTTTTCGGAATCACTACTTTATTTCCTTTATACAGAATTCCATCAACAACAGACAATTCAGACTTGCAGTTCCAAAATTCATGAACTTCTACAACACAATTTTGCTTCACTTCTGGCCAACCATTCATGACGTAATGTTTGACCTGAGTGAGTGTTTGATCTTGTTCTGTTTCTTTGTTGATCAATTTCATTTTGGAATCAGCAACAGGTAAAGCTTCTACGATCATGTTCACATATGCTTGAATGTCCTCAGTCAACTTTCCACTCGAGGGTGTAGTTGGGTCTACAGCTCTGGACAAGGTGTCTGCCACATACATTAATTTACCTGGTGTATAAAACACAGTTAATGCATAACGTTGCAATCTGATCATCATTCTTTGGATTCTCAATGGACAATCATTAAGGGATTTTTTGAACAATGCAATCAATGGTTTATGGTCGGTTTCAACATCCACAGACTGTCCTGCCACAAATTGATGAAATCTCTCACAAGCAAAAGTAATACTGAGCAACTCTTTTTCAATTTGAGCGTACCTACACTCCGCATCAATCATTGAACGTGAGGCATATGCAACTGGTTGCCAGGTTCCATCATAATCCTGAAGCAATACTGCTCCCAATCCTGCCTGTGAAGCATCAGCTGAAATCTTAATAGAACGTTTGGGATCATAAAATTTCAAAATTGGCTCTTTAGTTAAGATCACTTTCAAATGTTGCCATGCCGACTCCTGTTCATGGTTCCAATCCCATTCATTATTTTTCTCAGTCAGCCATCTTAATGGAGCTATCTTCTCAGACAGATTAGGTATGAATTTACTCATATAGTTCAACATACCCATGAACCTCTGAACATCTTTTACACATTTCGGTCTTGGCATGTGTTCGATAGCAGAAATCTTCATGGGATCTGGTCGCACTCCAGCACTACTAATGATGTCACCCAAGAACGTTAACTCAGTCACCCCCAGTTGGCACTTTTCTCTGTTCAACTTCAAATTTGCACGCCTGGTTGCTTCCAGAACCCTTCTTAACCTTGCATCATGTTCTTCTTTCGAAGCTCCCCAGACAATTATATCATCCATCGATGTATCAACACCTTCCATGTGTTCATAAATCATGTGCACTGTTTTATGATACACCTCAGGAGCCGAAGCAATTCCAAAAGGAAGCCTTAAGAAACAATATCTTCCATATGGTGTATTAAACGTGCAAAGTTTTGAGCTGGCAACATCCAATTTTAACTGCCAAAATCCTGATGACGCATCTAGTTTGCTAAAATACTTGGCATTTGCAAACTGGGACATAATCTCTTCACGTGTAGGAAGCTTCAAATGTTCTCTCTTAATGGCCCTGTTCAAATCTCTAGGATCAAGACAAACTCGAAGTTTTCCATTCTTCTTGTCCACAATCACCAATGAACTAACCCATTCTGTGGGCTGATCAATTTTTTGTATCACTCCTAAACTCTCCATTCTATCCAGCTCTTCTTTTAATTGTCTTTGAAGTGCAAATGGTACCTTTCGACATGGATGTATAACTGGAGGTACAGTTTCATCAATTTGGATTGTGTGCTCCTCTGACAGACAGCCTAAGCCTTTAAACACATCCCCATACTCTGTTAGGATTGAGTCATACTCGGGTTCAGACTCTTTTGATTCTTCTACCACCAGAACTCTCTTCACCAGATGCAGCCTCTCACAAGCAGACAAGCCCAAAATAGCTTGAAAATCCTTCGGCACCACTACAAATGACAGACTGTGAACTTTATCCTTATATCGCATTTTTGCAACACATTTTCCTTTCACTGGTATATCCGCTCCAGAGTATCCAGTTACTTTCAATTTAGCAGCATGCAACTTTGGTCGAGGCTTTAGTTTGTTAAATTCAGTTTCAGAAATGATATTAACTTGAGCTCCAATGTCAAGCTTAAACGCTACTAAACTATTGTTTATTTGCAGTTGTACAGTCCACTCTTTCTGTTCACCTCCATCTTCTGCTACTACATCCACATAGAATTCTTCCAATTCACACTCAGTAACAGCATTTACTTGACTTGATGTTCGTTTACTTTTACAACAACGTGCATAGTGATTCATTTTACCACAACTGTTGCAATTTTTTCCATAAGCTGGACATTGTCTCAATGGATGTTGCATCCCACAACGATCGCACATTCTTTGAGATTTATCAATTACCATCATGTTTCGTTCCTGTTGCGTCGCTTGTTTTGCACTTACACTGGGTTTCTGATACTTCTTTACAACATCCACAGCACAGGTCTCATTTAACAATTCTTTCGCTTGCGTCTTTACAGTCTCTGCCGCTCTACAAAGTGAAAGCGCTTTCTCCAAGTCCAAATTCTGTTCTCGAAGTAACCTTTCCCTCAATCCATTGTCAGGTATTCCACAAACAATTCTATCTTTGATCAACGAATCTGTTAACTCTCCAAACTCACAAGTTTTACTCCTATGTTTGAGCTCCGTAACATACTGATCAATTGTTTCTCCGCTTTTCTGCATGCACGTGAAAAATCGATGCCTTTCATAAGTAACATTTCTCTTGGGTATGCAAAACGCTTCAAATTGATCCATTATCGGCTGCAACTTCAAACTCTCTCCTTCTTCAAAAGTGAAATTATTATATACTTCCAAAGCTTCATCACCAACCACATGAAGAAATAATGATGCTTTCATTTTCTCGGACTTACGATCTCCATCAATTGCAGATAGATAGAGAAGAAATCGTTGCTTAAATCGTCTCCAATTTTCAGCAACATTACCGGACAATTGAAGCTTCGGAGGCGGCTGTAATCCTTCCATCTCCTCTGTTTTCTCGTCACACGTGTATATGTAATCCACAAACTTTCACTTCTGAAATCACTTCTGACACCATGTTTTAGTCGGGATGTTCCTTTATCAATTACCCAGACTCCAGATCAATTGAAGAGTAAGTTTAATCTTTAATAGGCTCTTTCACAATGGTGTGCCGACACACACACACCATGCCAATCTCCACTCCCCACCTGCTGCACATGCGCATACATATACTAGGCAGGGTTGCCACTACTCCATAAAACCAGCTATCATTACAAGAGTGAGTGAGTGAGTGTGTGAGTGAGAGAGTGTGAGTGAGTGTGTGTGAGTGAGTGAGTGAGAGTGATTGAGTGAGTGAGTGAGTGTGAGTGAGTGAGTGTGTGAGTGAGAGAGTGTGAGTGAGTGTGTGAGTGTGTGAGTGAGTGAGTGAGTGAGTGAGTGAGAGAGTGAGAGAGTGTGAGAGTGAGTGAGTGAGTGTATGAGTGTGTGAGTGAGTGAGTGAGTGTGTGAGTGAGTGTGTGAGTGAGTGTGAGAGTGAGTGAGTGAGTGAGTGAGTGAGTGAGTGAGTGAGTGAGTGTGAGTGAGTGAGTGTGTGAGTGAGTGAGTGTGTGAGTGAGTGAGTGAGTGAGTGAGTGTGTGAGTGAGTGAGTGTGTGAGTGAGAGAGTGTGAGTGAGTGTGAGAATGAGTGAGTGTGTGAGTGAGAGAGTGTGAGTGAGTGAGTGAGTGAGTGAGTGAGTGAGTGTGTGAGTGGTGAGTGAGTGAGAGTGTGTGAGTGAGTGAGAGTGAGTGAGTGAGTGAGTGAGTAAGAGTGTGTGAGTGAGTGAGTGAGAGTGTGAGTGAGTGAGTGAGTGAGTGAGTGAGAGAGAGAGTGAGAGAGTGTGAGTGAGTGTGAGAGTGAGTGAGTGTGTGAGTGAGAGAGTGTGAGTGAGTGAGTGAGTGTGTGAGTGAGTGAGTGAGTGTGTGAGTGAGTGTGTGTGTGAGTGAGTGAGTGTGTGAGTGTGTGAGTGAGTGAGTCTGTGTGTGTGTGTGTGTGTGTGTGTGTGTGAGTGAGTGAGTGAGTGAGTGAGTGAGTGTGTGTGTGAGTGTATGAGTGAGTGTGTGTGTGTGAGTGAGTGAGTGAGTGAGTGAGTGAGTGAGTGAGTGTGTGTGTGTGTGTGAGTGTGTGTGTGAGTAAGCATTATAGAGGAGACAGCTTGTTATTGTCACATCAAAGAAACATAAAGTAGAGAAGTTATGAGCTCTGGGAATCGGATTATTTTTTCACTGAGAGTCGTCATGATTGCATTTGTCTCATTTGCACAATGGACAAATGGACAGTCTCCATTATGAAAGAATATTTAAAGTGAACTAGAGGACAAAAGCGTATGCCATGGAATATATAATTTTTTAAAGGGTAATTGTGACTTTTTATCTCTCAATTTTTACTTTCTAACTATCAATTACAATTGTATATGTTGCAATTACAATTACTAGATTTAAACTCGAAATTGCAAGAAAATGTCTGAACTTTATAATTCTGACTTTTTGAAATTGTTAATTTTTTATTATTGTTTATTTAATCAGGGGCAATACACATTACTACAACATGACAATGTAAAAAGTGAAAATGGCTCATTTTCATCTGTAATCTATTTGACAGGTTGACGTTAAAGACAAAGAGAAAACAAACAAACTAAAATGTAATACAAAAACACAAAACTTCCATAGCAGGAACTCTACAAATGCTCACAATTTTGATTTGACAGTAACTACAGTTTCTAGAGAAACAACAATGACCTGTTATATGTTTTAATGGGAGTTATTTTTAGAGAGATATTTATTTATTTTTCAATAGGGAGATTTAAATTGTGAGATAAGTCAAACTTACCTTTTTTATTATTTTTTTTTAATTATTATTATTTAATGGCAGAAACAAGCTTCCACATCTGAGTGACAAGACACTCGTTTACTGTGAGTGAGGGGTTGAATTAAAGACGGGAATAAAAGGCTAGATCTATTCGCAAGCAGTTCTTTAATGAAAACAAAACCATGGCAACAGATGAAGTGCAGAAAACTAAACTGGAAACTCAAAGTCCAACACTAACACAGATCAACCGTGACGGTTACACCAATGTTTAAAAGCCTGACGGATTTATGCTACTGTAACTAAAGGAAAATACTGATTTTTTCAGTTATATTTGCACATTTCATTAATACTGTATGTGTTTTAAAAATAACAGTTGATTAAAATATAATTTGATAGTGCAGCTGAATATGGAATCATAGAATTGTAATGTAATTTTCTATTTGCAACTTCTCAACTTAATTGAACATTATTGGTTAATTTGCACAGTGAACAATGTTTCGGTCCAGGACAGTTTGACTGTGACCTAAAAATAAAGAATATTGAACTTAAATCAAGAGATGCATGAAATATATTATTCTATTTCATTATACATTGTTCTATTTCATTGTGATTGTCATTGCTATTTAGAGTCTGCATTATTCATTCACACACTAAAATAAAATGTATGTATGTATGTATATATATACCATAGGTTGTTATTATTAAGTATTTGCATCCATTGCAAATATTTAATTTTAAGTAATGGTTTTATTTAAATAACAATATTTTCAAAATGCATTCATTCAGATTCCTTAGAATCAGCATAAATCTGTTAATTATGAAACAATAAGCAGCTAAAAAGTGTGAATATTGTTAAAATATGGCTAACTGCTATATTTATAGCTAACAATCTATATATAATGTATATATAATAATTTTGATCTAGTGATGGTAAATATATAAACCTGGTTATTGTGTATTTAAACCAATTAGTTTAGTACTACATAATGTGTTTCATTGTTTGACTGACTGACAAATATGTGTCACATTAATTAAGTTTGTTTTATTACAACTGAGTTCAGATGGATGGCAATATTGTATTTAATTAAAATACATACATTTTTAATATTACAGTACATTACAGTGCTTTTTAAGATGTTGCCTGTAATTAGCTTGGCCAGATGAGGACATAAATGAGGTTAAACTACTAAATGCCTGGCCATAAAATAACCATTAATAAATAAACAAATACAATAACCAACACACAATTATTGATCCACAATGTTGCCACCATGGACAATTATGAATTAAGAACATAATAAAGTTGCAAATGCACAGTCGTTAGATTAACGATTGGCTTTATATTACAGAATGTGTTTCAGCAGAGAAGATTCTCCTCATGTTGATCAGTTTTTACATCATCTACAGTAGTTTAATAAAGGGCTGTGGACTTTCATGGCCTCTTTATAGCAATTTATTTAAAATGCAGTTCAAATTAAATTAACTTAGCATTTTACATATTTCATTATTACCTTTAAAGATTTTAGTGTAACGTTTAAAGGGTTTAAAATGTCAATTCTGTCTGCATTTCTTTCTTTTGCATAACACAAAATGTATATTTCAGATATTCTGAAAAAGATTAGGAATCAAACTACATTGGAGCCCATTGACTTCCACTGTACACACAAATATTTAGGCTTATATACGATATAAATGTTCAACAGGATGAAGTCACAGTTTTAAAACAACATAAATGACAGCAGAATTGTCATGGGTGGAGATTAAACTATACAAATAAAGGCTAGAGTTACAAATGAACACTGAAATTCAATATTTATGTTTTATGCTTTTCCTTGATAGATGTCAACTGTCATTTCATTACATTTGCAATTTTATAACATTTAAACAATTAGTTCAGAATCTGATCTGAGCAGTAAGAATTGAAATCTAAAATGTGACAATGATATAAAGTTGTTATATACTTGGATATATCTTGAGGAGATCAGCAATACTCGGAAAGCACAGCGCCTCTTCAACAGGATGTGTTCCACAAACATCGACATAAATGCCTTCTTTACATCTGATAACACACACTTTAATTCAGACGTCTTTAAAAGTACATTAGGCTCTGTGATTATTCTAAAACCAGCTTTCATACAAACTTTAAATTCGCGCATTCATATGTAAATAATAATGCATGCTGCTGACTAGTGAGAGAATAAGCGAGTATAAAGAGAGTCGATGTCTGACCGTTATGTGTCCGTCTCCGGTCGCTGTCCGTCACGGTCAGATGAAAGTTCCCTTCCTTCCACATAAACCCTGCCTGGATCTGGAGCTGGAGCGATGAGGAGCGCAGTCTGACGAGGTCGAGTAAGCACTGCCTTCCTTCTGTCGCTCTCAGAGCCTCAGGGCACGGTAGTTTCCGGGTAATGTTTAACTGAACATTTCACACGGAGAGCCAAACAAACCCTCAATGTTCAGCTTCTCTTAACCACTAACACTTAGAGATGGTCTATCCAGCTGCAGAGCCAGCTGTTCACACTGGGGTTCTCCTTCATTAGATATGAGCTATTTACACACGGATATCTACAATATTTAAATATTTAAAGTCACTTTGTAGTACAATTAGCAATATTTTAAAACCTGTCCTATTGTCCATGTTTAAAGCTAATGGAGACGAACACAATATTGTTAGTTCAGTGATGTATAACTAGCCTATACAACTTTTTGTTTTATTTTAAAAATATTAATACAAGTCTAACCTTGTTGTAAAGTGTTACCTCCATGTTCATGTCGTTACAAGTAATACCTAAAGTAACAAAGTATGATGCATTTAATGTTGAATATTACTGAACTTAATCATATGAAAGTCAAAATAAACATTTGACACAAAGCCTTGAACAAGTTAAACTTGCATTTCTCTATATGAAAACCAATAAGATATCTTAAAGAAACATAGCTAATAATAAAAAAATACATATTTAGCTCATAATTTAAAAAATGCAAACTTTATACAAAAAATTAATAAACTTAAAATTAAAATTGACTTTTAAGCCCACATTATGACATTACTGAAGACCTCAGTCATTTCTGAAAATAAAAAATAAAAAAATACGATTAATATTAATAATATATCTACTTTAACAGATGCAAAGTGAAAAAATGGCTGAATTTAATAGTTACTTTAATAATGAATTTTGATTCATTGATAATAAATACTAAGCATACAGTAACTCAATTGCAATGCCAATTTACAACACCCAATCTGAGAACTGACCACAGGCTAATTATTCTCTACAACAACAAATAGACAGAAGGAAATATTAGCCTGATACATACTACAGTCAAATGGGATACATTTTACAATATGGTTACACAATAATAATATTTTCCAAATGAAAAAGTTAAAAGTGTTTGTTCTCATTAGTTTCATTATTTATGCAGTATGAGCTATCAACAAAATATTGTTTGTATTACTCATTAATATGATTATTTAAAAAAATATATATATTGGCCATTGTACATCATGATATTGTCAGCCAGGGTTGAGGACAGGAAGACGGAGATGAAGATTTAGGTAAATATGCTTGAATAAGCTTCAAAGATACAGCCAAATACAGATAACCAAAGAAACACAAGCACTGACGTAAACGTAGACCGGACAAATGGCCAACTGTAAAACTCCACAGTAAAGTCCATGAG
This sequence comes from Abramis brama, assembly GCF_963993115.1. NCBI lineage: Eukaryota > Metazoa > Chordata > Actinopteri > Cypriniformes > Leuciscidae > Abramis > Abramis brama. The sequence goes on from NC_139975.1 coordinate 39,565,797, forward strand.
GTTGAGACTGCTTCAGGCCAACGTCGCAATTCTCGCTACAAAATAATTATTTTGGTCCGGTCTTCTGTCAGCAAGGGTTGAGGACAGGAACACGAAGATGAAGATTAAGCTAAATATGCTTTAATAAGCCTCACAGATACAGCCAATTACAGGTAACCAAAGAAACGTAAACGTAGACCAGACAAATGCCAACTGAAACAGAGTGACATACTATACTGAAGGAAATGGGGTGAACACAGCTGAAATTATTGAAAAATCATTTTAACTAAAGTTGGCTAAACTCCATGAAACTGAAATTAAGGGTAACACTTTATTTTGATGGTCCCTTTTGAACATGCTGTTAACTATAATGGCGCTTTTCCACTGCATGGTACGGCTCGGTTCGGCTCGGTACAGTTCGACTCGGCGCGGAACGGTTCGGCTCGCTTCGCTTTTCCACTGCGTGGTACGACTCGACTCGGTACGGCACGGTTCGGTTCGCTTTAGCTCGGTTGCTTTTCCACTGCAGTTAGTACCGCTTCAAAGTGGGTGGGACTGATCGTTATAGTTGCCGTCTCTACTGCCATGATATCATCATATTAAATGCGAATTTTTCATTCCGTGTTTCCCCATCCACTCCTCGGCAACCAACGAGAGGAACGTCTGCACCTCGTCCACTGACCACGATTCAGCCATTTCTTTTTTTGAAGTTTATACTCTTTTTTTTTTTTTTTTTTTTAAGCAAATACTTTTTAAAACAGGCGCTACAGCGCTGGCTGTTGTCTACTGGCTATTTAAATCTAGCGGGTTTAGTGTCTCGTGTCATAAATACAATGACGCTGGTAGTGATGATTCTGTCTGACCAATCAGTGATCTGCAGTGTTTTCACGTCACATTTTAGTATCGGTACGGTACGCTTGGAACCTCAACAGAGGTGGTACCATTTAAAGCGAGCCGAAGCGAGCCGTACCGTACCGTACCATGCAGTGGAAAAGCGCCAAAGCGTGCCGTACCGAACCGAGCCGTACCGTACCATGCAGTGGAAAAGCGCCATAAGTAACTTTGCAACTATATGTCAACTAACTCTCATTGGAGTATAAGTAGACTGTCTGCTTAATAACTGCTAACTCTTTATTGTGATGGTCCTCCAACAGACACTCTACTGACTATAAGTAATTTTGCAACTACATGTCAACTTATTCTAACCCTAACCCTACCAGTCTACTAATACTCTACTAATACTCTAATGAGAGTTAGTAGACATGTAGGTGCAGCGTTACTTATAGTCAACAGAACGTATTAAAGGGACCATCAAAATAAAGTGAAACCAAATTAAGAACAAACATAACCAAATATCCCTGACAGAACGCCCCCTCCCCCCAGTAGGCACGACCTCTCGGCGTGAAAGAAGTGAGGGAGGGATGAGCTTTGGGGGTGGCCGAGGATAGGGGCAGGGATGGCGGAAACAGGCAGATGGGACTGTGGAGGCGAAGATGGAAGTGGTCGGATGTTGCCAACCTAGAACCCAGGATGATAGTGGATGGAGGAAGAAGCCATGATGGTGACTTGATGGGCATCATCCTGGTGACGATCTACGGACAGGCAGCCGCTGGGAGATGAGCTCCTCGCGCAGACGTAGAGCAGAGGGAGCGATGAAACGCCTATGACCTAGCCGTCCGCGACGGAGCCATAGCAACGACCCCTCGAGATGGAAGTGGGATCCTGAGGGCTGAGGACGGGCTGGTGTGACCGAGGGTGGAGGCGGAGCCTGAGGGAAGGCGGAGCTTGCCGGAGCTGAAGGGCTGGAGGGCACCGGACGACGGCCAGAGGGAGTCCAGTGAGATCGAATGGCCGAAGGTCAACGCTGGAGTCGAAAGGAGGAAGGAGCGCAGGAGCCGGGGCGATGGGTCGAGGGGGAGCGGAGCACTCGGGGCTGGAGGCGGAGCCACGGGCTCATACCGCCCAGGAGGGATTGGCTCCTCGCAGGTCCAAGGTGGAACCACCCCACTGAGAGGAGCAACACCAACAGCAGTCAGGAGAGGGAGGCTGGGTCGGGTTAACAAGACTGAAGAAGACGATTAACATACAGGTGAGGTCATGGGGTACAAGGGTTCCAACTCTCCACTCTCTTGAAAAGTGTTTGTAGAGTCTAGCTGGTACTCGCTCTCAGTGGCGGATCTTGCTTCCACTCCCTTGAACTCCACGAGGACTCCCACGGCATTGGACGGTGTTGCCGGCTCACACCCCTGGTCAGACTCTCCGAGATGCGTGGGCTCCGGGGCGATGGTGGTCAGGCTCTGGCTCACACCTCGCGGCAGGCGGACGCTTCCAGGCTCTGGCGTAAGATCCGTGGATCGGGGTGGTTTCGGGCTCGGCTCTGGGTCGGGGTGTGGAGGGTGTATGGAGAGTGTCTCCCCCCGATCCATACACCTTCCACACCCAGACCCAGAGCTGCTTCTGATGGCCTTTTGCTTTTGATGGCCTGCTTCCAGCAAAGTCCTTGGGTGTCTTTGAGGTCTACGGGACGTTGGTACTTTGCTCCGATCCAATACAATGATTTCAGCGTCTCGTTGTTGTAATGGGTACGAACAGTGAGACTCCACAGTAAAGTCCATGAGGTTGAGACTGCTTCAGGCCAACGGCGCAATTCTCACTGCAAAATACATTTATCTTTAGTCAGCAAGGGTTGAAGACAGGAACACGAAGATGAAGATTAAGCTAAATATGCTTTAATAAGCCTCACAGATACAGCCAATTACAGGTAACCAAAGAAACACAAGCGCTAACGTAAACCTAAACATAGACCGGACAAATGCCAACTGAAACAGAGTGACATACTGTACTGAAGGAAATGGGGTGAACAGCTGAAATGATTGACAAATCATATTAGTGTGCATGACAACAAATAAGGAGCGGGAACTGAACAAACGAAGACAGGGACCAATGAATACTAACTAAACTCCATGACAGTGAAACTAAGAACAAACATAACCAAATATCCCTGACAGATATCTTATCCATGTATGAACAGAAGTGCATTGTGGGAAAATATTATAGATTTGGATTTAATCAAAGTCCATGTGAAAATAGCTCATATTTAATCAAATAAAATTACGAGTATAGGCAGCACAACTCTGTTAAGGGATTAGTTCACATCAGAATAAAACATTTCTGATAATTTAGGCTACGTCTACATAAATCAGGATACATTTGAAAATGGCGTTTTCGTTTATAAACGTTTTTGGACGTTTCAGCGTGGATGAGAAACTTTTGAAAAATGGCTGAAAACGCTAAATTCACCTTTACTGCGCATGCGTAAACCCCCACAAAAGATCACTGACATGATTCAGAGGGAAAAATAAATAATGAAGTTATCGTGCAGTTCTTCTGACAGGATCATTTTATTTAGTGAAACATCTCACCTTCACTGATGCGGTCCAGGTCGCACACAGTCACCGTATGTTTGGTCTAAAACGCTGAAACTGCTCTCCTGTATCGCCGCAGGACAGCAGATATGAGTAAATTCTGTCATCTTTGCAGGACTGTGATATGAAGAGTGTGCAATGTAGAATATTTTTAGCAACAGTGTGAAAGTGAATAGCACATAACAGGCACAATACTGGTATAAACATGAATATCTCTTGGTACAATATGTGTCACATGACTAAATTTACCTCATCGTTTTTAAACACCACCGGTTTCTTAGTCCACACTACAACGTGAAAACGGCGTTTTCAAATGTATCCACTTTGGAGTGTGTTTTCAAAAAGCTTCGTTTTCATTAATAAAACACCGTCTCAGTGTGGACAGAAGGACAAAACGGAGAGAAAAATATACGTCTTCAAACGAAAACGCATTAGTGTGGACATGGCCTAACTCACCCCCACGTCATCCAACATGTTCTTATATGTCTTTCTTTACTCAGTGGAAAAGCACCTGCCAGCATAGTGACAGTGACTGAAGTAATAGCAAATTTGGCTATGTAAATAAAATTGAAAAGTCTCATTACATTTGCAAACAACAAAAGTCCTGTTGAGGTGCAAGTTTATCATCTAGATCTAAATGAACCAACAGCAGTGTGGAGAGAGGTGGAAGACAGCAACTGTCTCTAAAACCTTCAAATGACACACAAGCTCATTCCTGTGACTCTGTGAATTACATAAACCACACATGCAAACCCGCAACAACCCACACTTTTTCTCTTTTTCTTTGCTTTTCTGCATTTTAGGCAATTTGGCATCAACCCTGAACAGGGCTCAAGAACCAAGAAAGGAAAGTGACTTCCAAGACTGGCAGCACTGAGCAAAAAAAGCAGAACTGAAATATACGGAATATATTTTTGAAAAACTTGCACTAACTGTTTTCAGTCCGCATTTGGGAGAATGGAGAAAAAACATTTACTGTATTGTTCATTGATAACTGTTTACTGCACTTTAAATGTTTTTAAATATTGACATTTCAGCTTGTGTTCATAAAAGGCATTTTTCTGCTTTTTTCCTTAAACAAATAAAAATGTTTTAATAACAAAGAAATATTTTAAAACTCAGTGTATGTTGTTTTCTATTTCCTTTGCCATAACAAATAACTTTATAACATATTTATAAAATGACAAATTCATTATAAGTACAGTTTGGAAAGCAGTAATTAATTACTGTATTTCCTGTATAAATGCAATGAGTTGCTGTATACAAAGTGCAATACTGTAAAATACATGTTATGGAAGATACCGTATTTTGGTAATAACAGTACTATACTGTAAATGTTTACTGTAGTAGTCCTGTAAAAGTACCGTAAGTGGCTGTCAACCCATCTGCCAATATTTACTGTACATTTAAATGAAAAGTTTGACTGTTTCTACAGGCAGTTCCTTTGACCTCATGCCTTAGTCTTTACTCTGATAAGCACTTTTCAGCTGTTTTCAGTGTAATTTGTCACAGGAGGACTTAAAGTATAGAATTTCTGAAAGATGAACCAGAGAAATTAACTAGAACTTAAGTGTCATGCAAATGAAGGGGTCTGAGTGTTTTCTGAATGCACTTCTGTAGAGTTTTGTAGGTTTTAAATCTTTCAAACCTGAATGACCTGTTCTGCATTATGTTTGCTTCCCTGTAGGAGAGGAATCTGATGTGAGTCACGCACTTAATACACATACGTTTTAAGACTCATAATATCATGTTTTAATATCATAAACCGAAGCACATTGCATTTGACTTGTATATTGTAAGGGACCAATCAAGCTCGGTTCCATTCACCACACAGAGATCGCTCTCTCCAGAGTACTAATCACCCACACCTGATCACTATCAACGACCTCATTAACCAACACTTAAAACACTCACGATAGCTCCAGTATATGTCAAGCCTCCAACAGGAACTGACCTTATCCCGTTGTATCCTGAACTTCATAGATGTAACGTATACCCTCTTGAGAAATACTAACCTTTGTGACTTTGTTCCGCTGTCTCCAGATCTGATCTCTGCATGTCTGTGATCCTGCATTCTTCTGAGTTTCCAAGTCCTCGTCAAAACCGCTTGACTCCGATCACATCTGATAGAACGAAGATAAGGATTAACGAACTGAGACTGTTGTTTCAACATTCCTGAAATTATCGGGCTTACCTGCTGTTATCCCCACGCTGAGAGATCGTCACAGAATCTGCACCTGAATTCACAATACTCACCTTGCACTTTTGTCACTTGTAAATAAAGTTGTGTATGAAATTCACTTACCTCGATCTCCGTGCTTGAATCCTGACATATATATACGTACAAATGTGTAAATAAAATAAAAAAAGTAAATTAAGTATACACTATTCATCTTAACACATTCATTTTTTTCATCATTTGCTGTATAGAGCAAAGTATACCATCAGATTGAAGGATGATACTCCCAAAACTGTACTTTCTGCAAGCTTTTTTTCAAGGTAAATTAAGTGTCTTTCCAAAAAAGAACACTTGAATGCATCATTTTCCTGTTATCACTGTAAAGCTTCTTTGAAACAATCTGTATTCTATATAAATAGAGGTGGCTTGACTTGATTTGGAGACTCCAAAAAGAGATCAAAACACCAAATGAATATAAGGAATCTATATAGTTTATAAATGTATGAATACCAAAACACCCATGAAATAATACCATTACAGTTTTTTTTTCAACCATTACTCCATTGCAATTACCAATTGCAATTCCCAACAGGACCAATGCCAAAAAAGTCTAAAAACTAAAAAACCTTCTTTGACCTGGCTGCATATACCTACTACAGTACTCAGAGCCATTCAGGATCACTAAACACAGCAACATACACATGAAAAATCAAAACATTATCCTGAATGTGTGCAGAAACATCGTGAATGTACTGAATCTTGTCTGTGAATAAATGCAATGTGCGACCAGTGCGTCGAGAGCGCACATACATGGTTTGTTTGCACATCAATATAGCGGACTCACACATGCTTACTGTACGACTCTTGTGTGTCAATTGTCTTGACCTTGATTGCAATCCACATCCATCAGAACCTCACTAGCGAGACGCTGGTTTGCTTTATCCAGTAGAGAAACATAGTTTGCATATCATCTGGTCATACAGCATTAGGAAATGAGATGAAATGACAAGAATGACAAATGTCTGTATTATGTTCCCTCTTTACTCCGTTGTTTGTTTGCTTTTACGTTTTTTTTCCTTGTACGCTGATTCGCTAAGCTGAACAGCAAATCAAACTGATCTCTCTCACTGATGAGCTCCACCACCAATTCAGCAGAATCGGCCGAAAAAGCACAGACTGTGTCCGACTAGAGCCAACAGTAAAGCACAGACTGTGTCCGACTAGAGCCAACAGTGCAGAACACAGAAAAACTAAGACGACTGGCGCTCAAAAACGGCCCAACATGCCCGACGGCTGACTGTCCCAGGCTTTACATTAGCCCTGTTTTGGACTAGTTGTATAAATGAATTCGCTTACTGGATCACTGGACTGAAAACTTTCCCAGAGTTTAGCGGCTTAAAATGATCTGATTGCAAACAGAGAAGCAAAATTGTATTAAAGGGTTTGAATAGAAATTTCCGCTTGGATGCTCAGTGTGGAAATACTAACCAACTGCAGAACCGCAGAGCCATATACGTCACTCACAACAGTCTGAGAACAACAGCACCACGCTGCGAGATCACTGGGACACCATCAGCCACCAGTACCGTACATCACATGCCAGGCAGGGTTTGTGCACGGCCTGTTATTAAATAGAAATGCATATAAATAAACATATTGACCATAAACGTACAAATCTTCTTTGGTTTGATTTATTTATTTATTTTCTTTGATTTTGTATTTTTATTTAATTACTTTTATTTATTTATTTGGAGCAGATACAGATATTGGGCCCTATTTTAACGATCTGAAACGCAAGTATCAAACGCAAAACGCAAGTAACTTTGTGGGCGGGTCTCTGGCGCTGTTGCTATTATACCGGCGGGATAAGTGACTCTTGCACCCGACGCAAATCTAAAATGGGTTGGTCTGAAGTAGCTTCATTACTCATAGGTGTGGTTTGGGCGTAACGTGAAATAAACCAATCAGAGCGACATCGAACATTTGTTAACAATCTACTTGCGTTAGAGAAAAAGGGAAAATAAAGTAAAATACTTTTTAAAAAAAAGAAAAAAATCTTCACTTTGAGGTAGATGTTTTCTCCAAAACAGGATAAAAATAAAATAATTTCAAAAACCTAACAAAAAATCTTCACTTTGAAGTAGATTGTTTTGCAAAAACGGAACCATTTAGAACATGAAAAAAAAGATGTGTGTGAATCACACATCTGACATCAGACGCTGGCGTTTTCTTTTAAACGCACTGAACGTTTGGACAGCGACGGAATTCTCTTTGCAGCGCCTCATGTACTCTTCATAGGCTCTGATGTGGCTCATATCACGGCTCACATTGATGTAGACAGTCTCCATCTCTGTCCACCTGGCATTCGCGCTGGCAGGAACTGTGGATGGCTGGATCCTTTCGATCAACTCCTCTTCGGGTTCCTCATCAACCTCAAAGTCAGCCACTTCTCTTCTTTCCTGGGCTACAGGAGGACGTGGATGGGCCCGTCTGGGTGGCACAACTGGAGGCAGAACCAGCTTTGTAGGGACTGAGTCGTGGAATCTCCAGATTGCAGGAGACTGCAACAACAGAAGTTGGGAAAGGATGCGCAGCTCCTTCATGTGCCTCTGGGTTACGGGAAGCTGCCGCTCCAACTCTCCAAGTTTTTGGAAGGAAACAAAGTCACCATTGTGGATCATTCCAACACAGCCGAGGAAGGCCAGCACCGTCATTAGTCGGTCTTTGGGCAAACACTTAGGTAGCCTCTCAAGACACGTCTCCATCCATGGCATCCCATGCTCCCAATACTTCAATAAAGTCCTTGAGTAGGAAAGATCCAACTCTTCAATCTTGGCACACACGTCTCCAAGGTAAGCTGCTGCGCGTGATGCAGCAGATGGAACTTGAGTAGGACGGTAGAGTTCGACAAAGTCCTTGAAGTTCCAGCGCGCCTTCTTGTTCCGGTTCTCATCCCAATACTTAATTTTTGGGAAGAACTTCAGCTTCGACAACCCAAACTCTAAACAATGGACTGGATCTAAGCTAAAGGACGTCACCATTTCCACGGCCCTGCCAAACGTGTGTGGATAGCCAAACCCTTTACTTTCGCAGACCTCCCTTGACAACTCACCAACCGTCCGGCAGTCGCTCAAACGGCCGATTGGAAGGCCAGGCCCTTTCCAAGAGTCCATCGGAATCCGGTCATTCCTCTCATATAGGTCTGAGAGAAGGATCCTCACCAACTCTTCACCCACCACTTGTGGGCCGGCCAGAAGGCAATCTGACAGCAGAAAGAGGCGCAGAACTCTTAGCCTCTGGAGTTCCTCCTTAATCCATGTCTCCAGGGAAGGAGGACCTTCACCCACACTTGCTGATCTGATCGGACTGAGGCCTAGAAATCCCCTCATGCGTGACAAGCTGTTGGAATTAGTGGAACAGACACCAAGGGGTGAGGCATACTGCCTCGATGTTGCACACATGGGCCGTCCAAAAAAAAAATACTCAAGGGCCAGTTCCAGCTGGAAGGCCTTCCACGAACTTTCATATCCACTAAGCCCCTTCTGGTTGTGGAGAAGATCGAAGAGTGTGCTGCTCAGGTAGGTAGCAATTGGCTTTACAATATGCCTTAAACCTAAGCCATCCTCATTGTCCTTAAAAGGAATGAGCATCGGCACCGTCTCAAATAAATTGTCCAACATCATTTGGTCAAAAAAACTGATGGCATTCACAACCTCAGGAAAGCCAGGACGGACAAGGAAAACACCCTCCAGCCTCACAAAGGTCCTTGCATTGGTTTTGAGTGCCAGATCATCCATGTGGTCCAAATACGTTTTGGCATCCTTGAGAAGCATCCGCCGATGCTTCTCGATATGAAGATCACATGTCGTTATCACCCTACTGACAGGGTGCTTAGCGGGGGTGGCCTGGTGACAGTGTGGAGTCACTGCATACAATTGCAAGAAATTTACCTTGCAGTTGTCATGACGCACAACCTGGTCAAGAATTTCACTGACATCAAGTGGCATCTGGTCAAGGTTAGATTGAAAATTGGCACTTTCAGCCATGGAGTAGACAGGGAAGAGAGTTCCATGTTGTCCAACCACACCCTTGGAGACCACACCTAGACCACAAGAGGTCCACACTTGTGTCCTGTGAATGTATGTTGCAGGCAACATGATATGACACATTGTCAGTGCCATGTGGATGAACCAGCTTGCTTATGGAGCTTAAAATATGACAATATGATTTGAATTTGAATTGTGTAAATTTGAATTATTTACAAGTGAAATCTAACAAAACTGAATTTTAGGTGGTAGTTTAAATAGTTCTGAATTTGATTTTTTTAAACGAATATTGAACATTTGAAATTTAACAAATTGAAATGTTTTTATGGCTGAATTTTATAGACATGTATTTTCAAACAGCTAGTTTTTTTTGTTCTGAATTCGTATACTGCAAATATTCAGTTTAAAAAAATACAGATTCAAGTTTTCAAGATGAAGAAATTCGGAACTTCAAATTCAGTTTTCTAAAATTCAAGTTCAAAAATTCAAGTTCAAAAATTCAGATCTTACAGAAAGTAGGTCACAGGTCATCCACAGGGAAGAGTAAAGGATCTCAGATAAGTCAAACAGAGCATTTTGGCTGCACTGTTTTCTGCCGCAAACGCGGTGGTGGTTCAAGATAATCCATGTATCTTTCGTTCAGTCGTTTTTTTATTTAATATTAAGAGTAGAAAAATGAGAAAACGTCTCAGGTTACGTATGTAACCCTGGTTCCCTGATAGGGAACGAGACGCTGCGTTTGAGACGCGGTGGGAACGCCCTGCGTGATTGCGTCGTGAAGCACGTGTATAATCAGTCCAATGGAAAGACGAGACGTCATAGGCGGGTGACGTCATCGACCAGGAAACTATAAGGCAGCCCCGCTGACACAGATCGCGTTAGCTTCTGAAAAAGCCTGAAGCAAGTCGGTCAGGGCATGCAGGAAGTATGGCAGGCGAACGCAGCGTCTCGTTCCCTATCAGGGAACCAGGGTTACATACGTAACCTGAGACGTTCCCTTTCAAGGGAACTCGAGCTGCGTTTGAGACGCGGTGGGAACCCCATACCCACTACGCCATAAAGCCAAATGCCCGTTCTGTGTGAAGTACTCGCGCACACTAAGAAGCAAGCAACCTGACCCCAGGAGTGGAGAGGTCTAGATCATAAAATCTGACAAAAGTATGAGGTGAGGACCAGCCCGCCGCATTACAAACATCCTGAATAGAAACTCCTGAAATTAAAGCCTTAGAGGCAGCCATACTCCTCGTGGAATGAGCCCGGACAGCCAAAGGTGAAGGCTGTCCGGCCGCTTCATAAGCCAGTGAGATAGCCTCAACTACCCACTTGCTCATCACCTGTTTAGATGCAGGGCAACCTTTCCTGGTTGACCCAAAGCAGACAAACAATTGTTCCGATTTACGCCACAGGGCAGCTCTGTGGACGTAAGCATCCAAAGCCCGCACAGGGCATAACAGATTAAGATTTTCCTGATCTGGGGTATTAAATGGTGGAGGATAAAAGGCCTGCAGCACTATTGGCCCCGCAACATTAGTAGGGACCTTAGGGATGTAACCCGGTCTAGGGTGAAGAAATGCCTTCACCATACCAGGTGCAAACTCCAAACATGAAGGAGCAACCGACAAGGCTTGCAAATCTCCAATTCTCTTAATAGAAGAAATAGCGAGAAGAAATAAAGTTTTTAGAGTGAGGAACTTCTCTGAAACCTCTTCGATGGGCTCGAAGGGAGCCAAGGCCAGACCCTCAAGTACAATGGCCAAATCCCAAGCCGGTGCTCTAGAGTGCAATGCAGGTCTCAACCTCAATGTACCACGGAGAAAACGAATAATTAGAGGATCTCTCCCAAGAGAAGTGCCCCCCAGAGGGGTGTGGTAGGCCGATATAGCCGCCACATATACTTTCAAGGTAGAAGGTGATAATCCAGCAGAGAAACGGTCTTGCAAAAAATCAAGAACTGAACCAACAGGGCAGTTAACAGGATCTAGGTGACGTACACCACACCAGGTAGAGAATAATTTCCATTTCAGTGCATAAAGTTTTCTCGTGGAAGGTGCTCTGGAATGGAGAATGGTCTCAACGACCTCAGTCGAGAGACCGGATTCTATAAGCCGAGCCCCCTCAGAGGCCAAGCCCACAGTTTCCACAACTCCGGATTGGGGTGAAATATTGTGCCCCCTGCTTGGGACAGCAGGTCCCTCCTGACAGGAATCTCCAGGGGAGAGCCGTCCAGAAGAGACACTAAGTCCGAGAACCACACTCGAGACGGCCAGTGAGGGGCTACCAGTAACAGACGGACCCCTTCCCGGCGAACCCTCTCCAGAACACCCGGAAGCATTGATACCGGGGGAAAAGCATACAGGCGTAACCTCGGCCACACCTGCACCATCGCATCCAGTCCGAGAGGAGCTGGGTGCGTTAGGGAGAACCACATGGGACAATGTGACGTCTCTGATGATGCAAACAGATCGACTTGAGCCTGACCAAATTTCTCCCAAAGAAGCTCCACCACCTCGGGGTGAAGTCTCCACTCCCCGGGCCTCAGCCCCTGCCTCGACAGGATATCCGCTCCCAGATTCTGATGCCCCGGAATATACACTGCCCTCAGTGACAGCAATTTCCCCTGGGCCCATAGGAGGATCTGATGGGCCTGCCTCCATAAATGACGTGACCTCAGACCCCCCTGATGGTTGATATAAGAGACCACCGATGTGTTGTCCGTGCGGACAAGCACATGGTGACCTCTCAGGTCTGACAGGAAGTATTTGAGAGCTTGAAATACCGCCATCATTTCTAGCCGATTTATGTGCCAAGAACATTGATGGTCCTGCCAAAGACCTTTTGCCGAGCGGCCACTCATGACCGCCCCCCATCCCGTGAGGGAAGCATCCGTCGAAAGCGTTACGCGTCGACAAGAAGCCCCCAGCACTGGGCCCTGGGCGAGGAACCAAGGTTTCTTCCACATGATCAAGGCACGAAGGCATCGCCGCGTGACCTTGATCTTGCAAAATGGATTTCCCCTCGGAGAATGTACATGTACAGAAGGCCAAAAGTGATTACGTTGGACGCAGCTGCCATGAGCCCCAACAGTCTCTGAAACTGTTTCACAGTGAGTGACTGGCCTAGTTTTACCCCCTTTACGGCTGTGAGAATCGCAGAAATACGTGCAGGAGACAGACGTGCTTGCATTGTTGTCGAATCCCAAATTACACCTAAAAAAGTGGTCCTCTGAGCTGGAAGGAGCACACTCTTCTTGGCGTTGAGCCGCAACCCCAACCTCTTTATGTGAAACAGAACGACATCTCGATGCCGAACTGCCATCTGCTCTGACTGAGCTAGAATCAACCAATCGTCTATATAGTTCAATATGCGAATGCCCTGGAGTCTCAGAGGAGCCAGAGCTGCATCCACACATTTTGTAAAGGTGCGGGGTGATAAACCTAGGCCGAAGGGAAGAACCCGATACTGGTATGCTTCGCCCCCGAAAGCAAACCTCAGGAACTTCCTGTGATGAGGATGGATAGATACATGGAAGTACGCGTCCTTCAAGTCTATTGTGACAAACCAGTCCTCGGACTGAATCTGTGACACAATCTGTTTGAGCGTAAGCATTCTGAACTTGAGTTTCTGAACTCTGCTGTTTAAATGACGCAGATCTAGAATAGGACGCAACCCCCCATCCTTTTTTGGAACAATGAAATAACGGCTGTAAAACCCTGACTCTGCTGGGAGGAGAAACCCTTTCTATAGCCCCTTTTTTTAGAAGCGTCAGAACTTCTTGTTCCATAACCAGAGCCTGCTCGGAGTTCACCAGTGTAGGAAGAACCCCTTGAAATCTGGGCGGACGAGAACCGAACTGAATTCTGTAACCCTTTTCTATTATATTCAGGACCCACTGCGAAATATTCGGTAGAAGTTTCCACGCTACCAGAAATTCCGCTAGGGGAACCAGTCTCTCGAGACTGGCCTCTGGATTTGGTTGAACAGTCATCTCGGTGCCCTGAAACGGCGAACCGGCAGGGAACAACCGAACTGACCGTTCTACGACCCTCCTCGGAGGATCGCATGGGGACGCTGACACTTCGGTGCCCTGAAACGGCGAACCGGCAGGGAACAACCGAAGTGGCAGCGCTGCAACTCTCCTCGGAGAATCGCCCCCCAGAGGGCGCCGAGGAGAAACAGTTCCTCGAAACCGTCCCTCCCCGGAGGGGACCACCCTCAGAAGCCTGATAGCCTCGGCGTCAGGACTTCTTCTTAGTCCAAGCTTTCTTAGAGATGACGGTCCTCAGATCCTGTCTACCCCTAACTGGCTTGGACTGTGACCGCCACCCAGACTCCCCAGGTTGTGGAGGAGCCCGAGCGGCGACACTCTGTTTTTGTTGCACTCTGTGCTGCTGTGAGGAGCTTGTAGACGGCCGAGACTGCTCAGATTTAACAACACGAGAAGCAGTCTCGGAGACATTGGACCGGCGAGGAAGAAACCTCTGGAGCGCCGCAGACTGTTTTTTCGTTTCCTGAAACCTATCGACGACACAATTTATAGCGTCGCCGAACAGACTTGTAGGCGAAAGCGGCGCATCCAGAAGAACAGACCTATCTTTATCCTTTATATCTGAAAGATTTAACCATAAATGACGTTCTGTGGCCACCAGGGCTGCCATAGACCGACCCACAGATTTGGCCGTCTCCTTGGTGGCCCGCAGAGATAGATCTGTTGCGCGACACAATTCTCGAATTGCGTCAGCGCTGACTTCCTCACAATTGTCCATGTCTTTCAGCAGGTCAGCCTGGTATGCTTGTAAAATAGACATAGTATGTAAGCATGCCGCGGCTTGACCTGCTGCCGAATATGCTTTACCCACCAGCGAAGATGTAGCTTTTAATGGCTTGGTGGGTAACGTCGGGGCTTTCAGAGATGACGCTGTCTCGGGGGAGAGATGGCTCGCAAGCGTCTCTTCCGCCGGAGGCATTGTCAAATAACCATAGTGAGAAATATCCTTTATTTTACTATAGTTAGCTGTCTGTGGATTATGTACTCTGAATGACACTGGTTTATTCCACGATCTCGACACCTCGGTGTGGAGATCGGGAAAAAACGGAAGCTCCCGACGTGGAGGTCGTGATTTAGATGGCAAATATCTATCATCTAATAAACTCTTACGGTTTGATTCACTCTCAACTTCATCTGCTGGCCAGTCAATATTTAATTTAGCAACAGCACGAGTTAAAACCTCCATAAGCTCCTCATCAACATGGGAATAAGCTGGCGAGGACTCATATTCCCTTTCCATATCAACACTGACGACATCCAATTCCTCAGAACTGGATAGTCGCAACATTGGTGTCTCAACCTGGGAAGGAGAAGCCGCAGCGCGGGCTCCTTCCTGGGCAGAGGCACCGGATTCAGCAGGTAAGGGCTGAGAAAGGGCGGGGCCCGTCTCAAACCCCGCTACTAAATCCATATGCGAACCCCAAGATGAACGCCTCCGCTGTGCCTCGGCAGCAGCGGGACCCGCACCTCGGGGAGCGCGAACCGAACCGTCCTCCTCAAAGAACGCCCGGCGAGAGCGGAGCGTCCGCATGGACAGCTTAACGCAATGCTCACAGTCAGCTCCCTCGAGAACTGACTGGGCATGCTCCACTCCCAAACAAGCAACACAAAGCTGATGTGTGTCACCACCCGTGATGTAACGAGGGCAGGGGACAACACATTGCTTAAAATCTTGCTTGCTCGCCATCATATATATATATATATATTGTGTGTGCTTGAACTGTGACAGACAACAGTAAATAGACAAGGACAGATATACAGAGAGCGCTTGCTGAAGGCACAGAAGCTAACGCGATCTGTGTCAGCGGGGCTGCCTTATAGTTTCCTGGTCGATGACGTCACCCGCCTATGACGTCTCGTCTTTCCATTGGACTGATTATACACGTGCTTCACGACGCAATCACGCAGGGCGTTCCCACCGCGTCTCAAACGCAGCTCGAGTTCCCTTGAAAGGGAACAGCTTGAGTATTAGATTTCTAATATAATAATAGTCCACTGCAGCAGTTGCACGGAGCTTACAAAACGCATGTATTGCAACTATAGGCTACATTTAATTTTCTCATCAAACAACTAGACTAACGAATGGCTCGGTACAACAGAAGAGCCTAGAAAGGGCTTTTTCTCTGTGTAGACCAGCAGTTGGTCTGAATTTGCTATAACCTATAGCCTATTTTCTGGACTGTATAGGCTAAGTCACGTTTTATCATGAAACGCTGCGATTTATTCCAAAGTGACTCAGGCATTTAACGTTAAATAATCTAAATGTTCACTTTCAAAAGTAGGCGCGCCAAGAAGGCTATTCTCTGTATTTTGGTTCATTTTTGGTGAGCGCCAGAAAGATCTAGAGACCGAGACGCGCTAAAGCAGCGCATCATGTTGTTTTATTTATTTTTCAATGACATGATATTTTGTAGTCATTTTGAATACACAAATAAAAATATACATTTTACTGTTTCGAATGATGTCATATTATCTGTATGACTATAAATAACAGAGTATTAAGTTATTTCCCAGCAGTGGAACAAATCCAAGAGATGGCGCCCGCGCATCACGCTCTCACACAACATAGTATCAGTTCTGGCGTTGCTTCATATCGCAGACTGTTCATTATAAAAATGAAACACAATCAACCAAACATATAAAAAGTTATTCTGCCTAATTTAATTGGTCTGCGTACAATATAAAGGGCAAGCTGTGCCGCACACAGTCCTACTTGTTATTCCAAACATGTCCCTTGCTGTAAATACGCTGATTTAGCCTATACGTGTATTTTGGGACTCGACTGAAGTATGACGCCTTCTTTATATTAATAGTTAGCACGTTACGTTGCAAATATGAAAACTTTTGACTGAATGAGAGATGCGCGACCGTTTCGATTTAAATAAATTTGTTTAGGCTTGGCGTTTAAAATAGGCTAAATGTTGTTTGTAATAAAGGGCACAGTATAGGCTATTTTTATAGTCTATGTAGCCTATATTATTTTATTATACATGGCTACTTATTTTTCATTCTTGTTGTTTTCTGCATTCATTTGTCATACAGTAAGGGAAAGTAAAATAGGCAACACATAGCCTACATGTTAATAGTGTTTATCATGTAAATGTTGTTTATTTACAGGTCTTTTACACTATTGCGGAATAGGCTAATATTAAAATGTTTTGGGTTTTTTTGACGCGTTTCTCTCTCAACATGATCCGGTGTGACTTGCACTCATGTGCATGCGACTTATTTTCTGGCAAATACGGTCAGTTAAAATTGTTTGCTGTATTATTACAAAATGCATAGAGTGGAGACCATTCGGGCAAAAAACAAACAAACAAACAAACATATTGTGTTCATTACCCCCACCCACATTTGGGCTTAATCACTGTTATTATTAGGAAATGTATTTAGGTGTAGACAAAATCAGTTATGTTTATTTCTAAATATGAACGTACCTCACATCTCCCGGACACTAGCCGTTAGTCTACTTCTGTGGCCTATTTTTTTTAGCTGGCCAGTTCTCAAAATCTGTGTGGAAAAGCTGCGGAGCGCGGAGAGAACGCACAATGGCTTTGCTTTGGAAGTTTTTTTTTTTTGGGGGGGAAGTTTAGTTGCCAGAGAAAATAACACACCGTTTTGTTTAACATCAATTGATACTCAATATTAATTAAATAAATAAATATAATGTCAGAGAATGCACAAAGCGCATTTTCAGATGTAAATTATAATACATTTTAATAAAACACACAAGGCCTACATCATAAAACTCAGAAGATTATGTATTTTAATATATTATATTATAATACAAATAAAAAGGCGTCATACTTCAGTCGAGTCCCAAAATACACGTATAGGCTAAATCAGCGTATTTACAGCAAGGGAAATGTTTGGAATAACAAGTAGGACTGTGTGCGGCACAGCTTGCCCTTTATATTGTACAACAGACCAATTAAATTAGGCAGAATAACTTTTTATATGTTTGGTTGACTGTGTTTCATTTTGATAATGAGCAGTAACGCCAGAAATAAATAAAACAACATGATGCGCTGCTTTAGCGCGTCTCGGTCTCTTTAGATCTTTCTGGCGCACACCAAAAATGAACCAAAATACAGAGAATAGCCTTCTTGGCGCGCCTACTTTTGAAAGTGAACATTTAGATTATTTAACGTTAAATGCCTGAGTCACTTTGGAATAAATCACAGCGTTTCATGATAAAACGTGACTTAGCCTATACAGTCCAGAAAATAGGCTATAGGTTATAGCAAATTCAGACCAACTGCTGGTCTACACAGAGAAAAAGCCCTTTCTAGGCTCTTCTGTTGTACCGAGCCATTCGTTAGTCTAGTTGTTTGATGAGAAAATTAAATGTAGCCTATAGTTGCAATACATGCATTTTGTAAGCTCCGTGCAACTGCTGCAGCGGACTATTATTATATTAGAAATCTAATACTCAAGCTGTTTTCTCATTTTTCTACTCTTAATATTAAATAAAAAAACGACTGAACGAAAGATACATGGATTATCTTGAACCACCACCGCGTTTGCGGCAGAAAACAGTGCAGCCAAAATGCTCTGTTTGACTTATCTGAGATCCTTTACTCTTCCCTGTGGATGACCTGTGACCTACTTTCTGTAAGATCTGAATTTTTGAACTTGAATTTTTGAACTTGAATTTTAGAAAACTGAATTTGAAGTTCCAAATTTCTTCATCTTGAAAACTTGAATCTGTATTTTTTTAAACTGAATATTTGCAGTATACGAATTCAGAACAAAAAAAACTAGCTGTTTGAAAATACAGGTCTATAAAATTCAGCCATAAAAACATTTAAATTTGTTAAATTTCAAATGTTCAATATTCGTTTAAAAAAATCAAATTCAGAACTATTTAAACTACCACCTAAAATTCAGTTTTGTTAGATTTCACTTGTAAATAATTCAAATTTACACAATTCAAATTCAAATCATATTGTCATATTTTAAGCTCCATACTTGCTCAGATCGAAGCATCGATCATCCTTTTGACCAAATTTGCTTATGGTCAGAATTATCACCATATCGATGTCTTCATTGACAGCCAGTAGAGATTGATGGAAGAGCCGGAGGATGAATTTCTGGTCCCCATGCAAAATGTTCATCCTGCCCAAGTTTGTGAGATTATTTTTTTGTATAGTAGGTCGCTCCAGATCTTGTGGCGGCAGACTTCTGAGTCTCAATGAGAAGTTGTTGAAGAGTGCATTAATCAGGCCAATGGCATGGGCCTTGACAACCATCTCACTCCTGAACATAGGGTGAGCACTGTTCGGGTTAGCTGGGACACAGGTGAGATTTAGGAAATATCCCCCATCCACAAAGGCCAGGACAATCCCCACACTTTTTCTCAGAGCACTGACCCCGTCAGCACTGTAATGTTGAAAGACAGTATGTCACGTTATAAAAAGGCCCTTAAAGCGGCCAGGGCTGAGCACCTCCGCAAACTAATAGAAAATAACCAAAACAATCCTAGGTTTTTATTTAACACCGTGGCTAGACTAACAAATAAACAGACGTCACCCGAACAAAATATCCCGTTACAGTTTAGTAGTAATGATTTCATGAACTTCTTCACTGAGAAAATAGAAAACATCAGAACCACATTTGTAAATGTTCAATCCTCAATCGCGCCTTATAATTCAGACTCAATTATCACCCCAAAAGAACAATTACAGTGCTTTACAACTATAGAACAAAAAGAGTTAAATAAACTTATCACTTCATCTAAAACAACAACATGTTTATTAGATCCTATACCAACTAAACTACTGAAAGAAGTGTTACCCGTAGTGGAAGAGCCTCTCCTCAATATTATTAACTCATCTTTATCTTTAGGTCATGTTCCAACAACATTTAAACTGGCAGTTATAAAACCTCTCATTAAGAAACCACAATTAGATCATAATAATCTAGCAAATTATAGACCCATTTCAAATCTTCCATTTATGTCTAAAATACTAGAAAAAGTGGTGTCCGCTCAACTGGGCTCTTTCTTGCAAGAAAATGATATCTACGAAAAGTTTCAGTCAGGATTCAGGCCGCATCACAGCACTGAAACTGCGCTCGTTAAAATCACAAATGATTTACTTTTAGCTTCTGACCAAGGCTGTATCTCAATACTAGTTTTACTTGATCTAAGTGCTGCGTTCGATACTATAGATCACACAATACTCTTAGATCGACTACAAAATTATGCTGGTGTTCAAGGACAAGCATTAAGCTGGTTTAGATCATACTTATCTGACCGCTACCATTTTGTCTATTTAAATGGAGAAAAATCGATCATAACTCCAGTAAACTATGGAGTGCCGCAGGGATCTGTGTTAGGCCCTCTGTTATTCTCAATATATATGATGCCACTTGGAAATATTATAAGGAAACATGGAATTAGTTTCCATTGTTATGCTGATGACACTCAAATCTATATTTCATCACGGCCGGATGAAAACGCTAAATTATCCAAATTGACAGAGTGTGTTAAAGATATAAAAGATTGGATGACGCGTAATTTTCTTTTATTAAATCCAGACAAGACAGAGGTAATACTTATCGGTTCAAAAAACCGCCCACAGAACCTCTCACAATACAACTTTAACATCGTAGGATGTCCTGTTACTTTATCCTCTACAGTAAAAGACCTGGGTGTTATACTCGATTGTAACCTGTCTTTTGAAAATCATATTTCGTATGTTACAAAAACAGCCTTTTTTCACCTTAGAAACATTGCTAAGCTACGTAATATGCTATCAGTTTCTGATGCAGAAAAGTTAGTTCATGCATTCATGACCTCGAGACTAGATTACTGTAATGCTTTATTAGCCGGTTGTCCTGCGTCCTCATTAAACAAGCTACAGTTAGTCCAAAATGCAGCCGCTAGAGTTCTTACTAGATCAAGAAAATATGATCATATAACACCGATTTTATCATCACTACATTGGCTACCTATAAAGTTCCGTATTAATTATAAGGTATTGCTACTGACTTATAAAGCCCTAAACGGCTTAGCTCCAGTCTATTTAACGGATCTTCTATCGCCCTATAATCCATCGCGCGCTTTAAGATCAATAAATTCGAGGCTTTTGGTCATACCTAGGATATCCAGATCAACCAAAGGAGGGAGAGCATTTTCACATTTGGCTCCGAAACTCTGGAATAGTCTTCCTGATACTGTTCGTTGCTCAGACTCGCTCTCCCAGTTTAAAACTAGATTAAAGACGCATCTTTTCGGCCAGGCATTCATATAATATTGTTAATCTTACAGTTCAAACTACAATCCGGCCTCTAGTTCATAAATGCCAGAGGAGAACTGGCCCCGACTGAGCCTGGGTTCTCCCAAGGTTTTTTTTTTCTCCATTAGGTCACCTGATGGAGTTTTAGGACACCATTAGGTCACTTGATGGAGTTTTTTCGGTTCCTTGCCACTGTTGCCTTTGGCTTGCTCAGTTGGGGATATTTTGGGGATATTTAATTTTATTCTATCAATCAATAAATTCCACTAGAAACAAACCTTGTTGTATTATTTTATTTTAATTTAATACTGTGAAGCTGCTTTGATACAATCTGTATTGTGAAAAGCGCTATACAAATATACTTGATTTGATTTGATTTGAAGGTCCAGATGCTTCTTTATCAGGTGCCAGTGGTTGCATACTTTGGACCCAACGACTTTACCAACAAACAAGTAATGAAGTCCAGCAGTGATGTAGCTCACATCAGCTAGCTGAACCACAATGCCATCAAAATCATAGCTGTAGTACAGTGACTCAGATGCATCATCTACTATAGAGGCAAAAAGTGGAACCTGGACTGAATCATCCCTGAGAAATTCTTCAGTGTGTCTGAAGCTAAAGTATGATGTCATCAATCCTTTCGTGTTTTCTCTGGAAGCCACATCAAAAGGCAAATTTTCACACATTAGGATAATGAGGTGACTCACGAATGACTGACATCTCTCTTTTTTCAAACAGATTACATAAACAGAGAATATTTGTTTTCAATTTGACTAACATTATTTAAAACCTGGAATTTCAACGTTTTTTTTAGACATATGTGACATGTTTTTTGTGACAAGTATTTGCTAAGTTACAATTCATTTTCTGACAAGTAACAGAATGGACTTCATTGAGAGAGAGATACGGCATATCACGCATCATGTTTGTTTTCTTTATTTTGCAAAAAGCATAACATTTTGTTTTTGTTGTGAGTATACACAAATAAAAGTAGACTAGACAGTTTCGAATGACGTATCGAATGACACTTATATATACATGACCAAAATCAATGGAGTAGTTTGAGTTCTACTCTTTCACACTGATTAGAAAAAAAGCGAGGTGGTCGCAACGGCTGAACCCTGGGTGTTAAAGATTATTCCAAACGTCTTCGTCATGCGTGTATTATACACAGCTATTCCATGGCACTCCTGTGCCTAGCCCCATATTATATAATATTCCAGTTTTTATACCAATGTCAGTCTTTATACCATGTAGTAATTCACCCATTTAACCAATGCTGAAGTCATCAAGATCACATCTGAGTAGATTTCCAGCATATTACATCACATGTTTTTATGTCATGTTGGTGGTGAAACGTGAATGGGATTAATATGAATAAAAGACAGAAAGCTCTTTATTGCAAAAGGTAAATCTGTTATTTTGACTGTAATTTAACAGCTGTCATGTGTGAAAGTGGCTTGACACTGCTATATCAACATGGGTGGTGTTCATTGACACAAGTCTGGAGGCATTTAATTCCCATTTGGCACTCTGAAACGTTGTCTGTGTCAACTCTCTATGAAAGGAAGCAAGCAAAACGTGTTAAAACACAAATAGAACTAGAATATTTGCTACAGTACATGTAACGTTTACATTTAGAAGGCTGCTATAGCTCATATGATAAAAGGATACATAAACATGCCTATGGCCACAACTGTGACTAGACAACACAGACTTGAGGATCTTCAATATATATACCTCGACACAGATCCTCAGCAAAGCCCACGAGAACCAGACAAGCTTCAAATGATGGCGTGATGTATCCGATCTTCAAGCAAAAGGAACTGGATGAATATTTGCAACCGATCCCGATCTGAATTCTGCCGTGATGCTGTCATGCTGATAGAACGAGGAAGCAATAGCAGGTGCAATAAACTCTTTATTGAAAACACAGATGTAACACATAAGGATCCACGCGACACACACACATACACAAATAACAAACGCACGAGACAAAAAGGAAGCAATGCATTCGTAAACCGTGACAGTACCCCCCTCCTAGGAACGCCTCCTGGCGTTCCCAGACTCCCTTACCTGTCGATTGTAATCATCGATAAGGGAGTGATCCAGAATGTCTCTCGTAGGTACCCAACTCCTCTCCTCCGAACCGTAACCTTCCCAGTCCACCAAGTACTGGACTCCGCGTCCCCTCCGCCTAGAGTCCAGAATACGATTTACCGAATAAGTAGGTTCCCCATCTACGAGACGCAGCGGGGGAGGAACCGGAACTGGCGGATTAATCGCTGATCGAAACACAGGCTTAATTTTGGATACATGGAAAACGGGGTGAATTCTCCTGTACGCTGGAGGAAGGTTGAGGCGGACTGTCACCGGACTAATGATCTTGGTGACAGTGAACGGGCCAATAAATTTGGGTGCGAGCTTATTAGAGACGGAACGGAGAGGAATATTCTTAGTAGAAAGCCACACTTTTTGACCAACGACGTATACAGGAGGCTTCGACCGGTGGCGATCGGCTTTAGCCTTGGTGCGCGACCTCACCTGGAGTAGAGTCTCACGGGCTCTAGTCCAGGTGCGGTGACACCTCTGGACAAAGGCGTGTGCGGAGGGGACCGCGACTTCGGACTCCAGACTGGGAAAGATAGGTGGCTGGTAACCTACACTACACTCAAACGGAGACAGGCCCGTGGATGACACTGGTAATGTATTGTGGGCGTACTCCACCATAGACAGTTGCTGACTCCAGGAAGAAGGATTCTTGGATACCAAACACCGCAACATTCTTTCCAGATCCTGGTTGGCTCTCTCGGTCTGACCATTGCTCTGGGGATGAAACCCTGAGGATAGACTGACAGTCGCGCCCAGTAATTTACAAAACTCTTTCCAAAATTTGGACACAAATTGGGGTCCTCTGTCGGAAACCACGTCAATCGGGAGGCCATGTAAACGAAAGACGTGATCTACGACGGTCACCGCTGTCTCCTTGGCTGAGGGCAATTTGGGCAAGGGAATAAAGTGAGTCGCCTTCGAGAACCGGTCCACCACGGTTAAAACTACCGTGTTGCCCTGGGAGGGCGGGAGGGCGGTAATAAAATCTAGTGCGATATGGGACCAGGGTCTCGAAGGGACAGGCAGCGGTTGGAGTAGCCCATCTGGGGGTCGATTGGAAGACTTACCAATGGCACAAACCGAGCAAGCCAAAACAAAACTGTGAATGTCCCGGGCCATAAGTGGCCACCAGAATCGTTGCTTAACCAGAAAACTAGTACGGGTCACTCCTGGATGACAAGCTACGTTGGAACAATGTCCCCACTGAATAACGTCTGACCGTAATCCCTCCGGCACAAATAAACGGTTCGGTGGGCAACCGACCGGGGGCGTTACCCCTTCTAAGGCCTTCTTGACCTTCGATTCGACCTCCCATGTGAGTGTGGAGACAAATAGGGTCTCGGGTAAAATGCACTCGGGAGTAACCAGGCGTTCGGAACGATCAAAAATGCGCGATAAAGAATCGGGTTTGATGTTCTTGGAACCCGGGCGGTACGAGAGAGTAAAATCAAAACGACCTGATATATTCCAAATTCTTGTGATCGGTCCAGACGATAAAAGGTACCCCCGACCCTTCTAACCAGTGACGCCATTCTTCCAACGCTAGCTTGACTGCCAACAACTCTCTGTTACCAATGTCATAGTTACGTTCGGCTGGGGACAAGCGATGGGATAAAAACGCGCAGGGATGCATCTTCTCGTCCGTGGAAGAACGTTGGGACAACACTGCACCTACCCCCACCTCTGACGCGTCGACCTCCACCACGAACTGACGTGAGGAATCAGGGGCTATCAGAATTGGGGCCGAAACAAAGCGGTCCTTCAGTTTGGCAAACGCGGCTTGACCACCTGAACGTAGTTCTGGGGGAGGTCAAGGCAGTCAGAGGTGCGGCTAGTTGGCTGAAGTTACGAATAAAACGTCGGTAGAAGTTGGCGAATCCCAGAAACCTCTGCAGGGCCTTGCGGGAATCTGGGATTGGCCACTCCACCACAGCCTTAATCTTCTCAGGGTCCATACGTACTCCCTCAGACGAAATGATGTACCCAAGAAATGGAACCGACTGTGCGTGGAACTCGCATTTCTCCGCCTTGACAAAAAGCCCATTCTCTAGCAACCTCTGAAGTACTCGTCGGACGTGCTGCACATGTTCCTGGAGAGAAGAAGAAAAAATCAATATGTCATCCAGGTAGACATATATGAACTGATCGACCATATCTCGCAGCACGTCATTGACGAGGGCCTGGAAGACTGCTGGGGAGTTGGACAACCCGAAGGGCATGACCAAGTATTCAAAGTGACCCCTGGGGGTGTTAAAAGCAGTCTTCCATTCATCCCCCTCCCTGATGCGGACCAAATGATAAGCATTACGCAAGTCCAATTTCGTGAAAAGTGACGCTCCCTGCAACCTCTCGAAAGCTGAAGACATCAACGGCAAAGGATAAGTATTCTTTACCGTGATGTTGTTCAGCCCCCGGTAATCAATACAAGGTCGCAGAGATCCGTCCTTCTTCCCCACAAAAAAGAACCCCGCCCCCGCTGGAGAAGAGGAAGGGCGAATGAACTTCGTTGCTAGAGAATCAGAAATGTATTTCTCCATGGCCTCCCTTTCTGGAGCAGAAAGCGAATATAACTTGCCCTTAGGCGGAGATTTACCTGGCAATAAATCTATGGCACAGTCGTAGGGACGATGCGGAGGCAGAGAAGCAGCTCGAGACTTACTGAACACCTCCTTCAGGTCGTGGTACTCCGCGGGCACGTTAGACAAATCCACTGCTTCCTCCTGTAACACAGACATAGGAACAGACGAACAGGCAGACACAAGACAGGACTCATGACATTTAGTGCTCCACTCCGTAATGGACCTCCGGAGCCAGTCCACTTTTGGGTTGTGTTGAGTCAGCCAAGGATGTCCGAGTACTATAGGTGCAAGAGGTGAGTCCATGATGTAGAATGACAGAGTCTCTGAGTGGTTACCAGATGTGATGAGGGTAATGGGTCCAGTAGATAGTGAAATCATGGGAAGCTCTTGACCATTGAGTGCGTGAACTGAAATGTCATGTGGGAGTGACTGGAGGGGAATCTGAAGGTTGTGTGCGAGAGTGCAGTCCATAAAATTACCTTCCGCCCCGGAGTCCAATAGTGCTTGACAGTCGTGTTGGTGCGTTGACCATCTCAGTCTTACCGGTAGGAGGGTAGATGTCGATGAGGTCTTCTCGGCAGAGATCCGAGGCGTGGCCTTTTACCGGACACGTGTTCGAAAAATGTCCAGCTCCGCCGCAGTAAAGGCAAAGGCCTTGGGACCTCCGCCTCTCCTTCTCCTCCCGGGAAAGCCGAGCTCGCCCTACCTGCATGGGCTCGGGATCGTTGGTAGGGCTGACCGCGTCCGTGCCGCTGGACCGCAGACTCTCCGCTCCTCCAAGAGCTCGACTGGAAAGGACGCGTCGCTTGACTCTTGACAGTCTAGCATCAACTCGTAGTGCTAAGTCAATCAGTCCATCCAAGGTAGTGGGCAGGTCCAGGGCGTAGATCTCCCTCTGGACGCGGTCAGCCAGCCCATGCAGGAACATGTCCCACTGCGCCTCGTCGTTCCATTGGCACTCTGCCGCGAGAGTCCGGAATTCGATCGAATAGTCCGAAACTGACCTCTCTCCCTGGCGAAGTTCGGCGAGCACCCTCGCCGCCTCTCTTCCGGTGACCGCACGGTCGAAGACTCGCTTCATGGCGGCGGAGAGTGCCTGGAACGACTCGCAGCATGGGTCTTGGTTTTCCCACACCGCCGTTCCCCAAAGTGCCGCTCTCCCAGTCAGCAGTGAAAGGACAAACACGACCTTGGATCGCTCATTGTTGAAGGTTCTCGGTTGCAGTGCAAAGTGCATTAAGCATCCAGTCAGGAACGCTCGACAGAAACTGGGTTCTCCGGCATACCTCTCAGGTACAGGTAAACGAGGTTCCGACTGGGAGAGAGGATCCGATGGTGTGGGAGGAACGGCCGGTGTGGGCGGCGCAGTGGGAGCTCGCAGTTGTTGGATTTGCTGGGTGAGCTCGGACACCTGCGCCACCAGAGCCTGAACAGCACGGCCAGTGTTGTTAAGCCCCTCCTCCTGGGCGTCCATGCGTTGAATGCTGCGATTGACGAACGTCTCCATGGAAATCTGAGCTCCGCCCGCTGCTTCCATGCCTTGGTCAGATCGTTCTGTCATGCTGATAGAACGAGGAAGCAATAGCAGGTGCAATAAACTCTTTATTGAAAACACAGATGTAACACATATAAGGCAACAACACTGGCGGGTGGCGCAGGGACCTCGATGGTCAAACACAGGTGAGTCTGAGCTGGTGCAGAGTGAAGTGATGGTGATGGTGATCTCCGGCGTGAACAACGAACAGAACAACGAACAGGAATCCAGGAACGAACACCACACGATCACAGAACGGGAACAGGAACACCAGACAGCAAGACATCAATCAACGATCTGACAATGGAGAGGAGAAAACTGTGAGTATTTAAGGAAGTGATGATGAGTCGCAGCTGGCGCCGATAATGATTGCAGATTGATGAATGAGCATGATTGCTCCGGCCACACCCAAGGATCCACGCGACACACACACATACACAAATAACAAACGCACGAGACAAAAAGGAAGCAATGCATTCGTAAACCGTGACAGATGCAACCTGAATCATACTGTGTTGGTTCGCTGGCCAGAGGAGAACTGAGCGACTGGGTCTGGGTTCTCCCAAGGTTTTTTTCTCTGTTGTAGTTGGGGACACTTAATATTCAACAATATTATTGATCTGCCTGTACCGACGATGTGAGATTCTTCTTTTTTTTTTCAAAACTGCTTTATACATGGAATTAACTAATTAAATAATTGATTAACGGATCTGAATCAACACTGAACTGACTTTAGCTGAACAATAGTCCAAACGCATCATTTTCCTGTTTATCACTGCAAAGCTGCTTTGAAACAATCTGTATTGTATAAAGCATAAAACAAACAAAGGTGACATATACTGTACAAATTATTAGTAGTATTAGTATTAGTACATGATATTAGTTAATTTATTGTTGTTATGGTTCATAGATCCGTGTGCTCATCTTGCGTATCTGTCTGGTGTGTCTGTAGGTGTTGGGTCTGTGTGTGTGGTGGCTTGTTTGTTGACTAGTAACCAGCTGATCACTCAATCAGTCATTCAGCCGCCGATATCTAGCTGGAGTGAGTTATGCTTGGTGTCGGTTCGTAACTCTTGTTTTGTTCTCTCACCCACTTCCTGTGTCTGAGTTCCAAGTCTTTCCTGCATCTCGTCTGTGCTCCCAAGCAGCTCGGAGATCGTTCTAGAGTTTTCTTCAACCAGCTGTCCGGTCTGAGTTACCATGCTGTGTTTGATTCCTGTCTTTTTTCCGCTGTCCTGTTTGTCACAATAAACTGCTTACTTGCAATTGGATCTACGACTCTCATTCTGACAATTGTTTCCTACATTCAGTTTGGTTATATTGCCACTGGTCAAAGCACACACTTTATCGACTCCAGAACTGTAGCATTATTGAACACTATTGTTCACTAAGTAGGTCTCTAAGTGGACTGAGAGCTTCAGACCGAGTGAATTAATATTAATGATTTAGGGCAAAAAGAGAGATGTCAGACGGAAATTCTGTTGTGAAGAGATAAACAAGTATAAATGTAGCTGTGTCACAGACCGGCAACGTCAAGATGAACATTAAATAAAGTGTATGAATGATGGAAATTCCCTAAATGAATGATAGTGACTGAATTCATATTTATTCATAATTCATATTTTGTGTCTGTGTTGCTGTCAAGCTGATTTGTAAAAAGCGTGAGTGGTTCTTGCCCTTGCGAAACTTGCGGTTACTAAGGTCGTCTGAGTGTTATAAAATGGTAGGAAAACTCACATTTATTTAAAAATAAAAAAGATTAAATTACCATTGTAAACAGTAGGTAGCTGCAGAGGACGGTTACTGGATATTTTCAATCCCTAATATCCATTTTTTTCCACTCGTTTTGCTTTTGAATTAATTTGAATACATTATGAATGATAATAATTAAAGTTAGTTAGCTCAGTGCTTTATTATCAGCCATTATAATAATAATTATTATTATTTATCATTGCTACCCTTTTTTACAATTTTTTTTACAATTACTCTCCCTCATGTTGTTCTAAGCCCGTAAGACCTTCGTTCATCTTCGGAACACAAATTAAGATATTTTTGATGAAATCTGAGAGCTGGATCACTCCTCCATAGGCTGCTAGGTAATTGCATCTGCCGGCCCAGAAATGTTAGTAAAGACATTGTTAAAATAGTCCAAGTGACTACAGTGGCTCAGCCTTAAGTTTATCAGGCGACGAGAATACTTTTTGTGCGCAAAAAAATGCAAAATAACGACTTTATTCAACTCTTCATGTTCTTCTGTGTGGGCCTCTGATGCGAGTTCACGAGAGCCACGTCGCATGCGTGAGTGTCTGTAAATGAATTAAACATGGATGTTTTTGGTAACTGCTTTAAAAATATTTTGTAATTTTAGATTTGTTAAACATGTCCTCTGAGTACCAAAGGAAGTGGAGACGACGAAGGGCAAGGGTTGATGCCTTAGTGGAACATGATAGCAGCTCTGAAGCCGAGGTCAGTGGAGCCAGCCTTGGCGGGGAGGGCAATCCCCTCTCGAGGGATCAACACATGATGAATTACATCCTATGGAGGATATCATCCATTAGCACAGCAGCTGTGTCCATTACAAATGAGATTGAAGAATACAATTATGACACTGATTCTACTGAAACAGGACTTGGCTAGATGGGCCACAAGGCACTAAATGAGTTTCTTCATGTGCTCAGACGTCATGGCCCTCCCGAAAGACGCTAGAAGCCTTCTTGATACTCCACAAGGAGTGCCAGTTAAAAATAAATGCAATGTACAGTATATTTATTACGGTATTGAGCATTACCTTCTAGAATACCTTTCAAAAGAGACACTGCCAGGACAAGTTGAACTGTGCTTTAATGTGGATGGCGTGCCACTGTTTAAATCGAGTAAAACATGCTTCTGGCCCATTCTTGGTCAAATTCCAGACTGTCAGCCATTTATTGTAGCACTGTACTATGAGTCCAGCAAGCCTGACAATGTTGAGGAGTATTTACAAGATTTCCTGGAGGAGTTGCAACAACTCTGTCAAAATGGCATTTCATTCCAGAATTTTGTTCACACAGTTACAGTGAAGGCCATCATCTGTGATCCACAAGCCAGGCCATTTCTAAAATGTATTAAAAGTCACAATCGTCTGCATGGATGTGAGTGATGTGTTGCAGTGGCACAAATGATTGAGGGAAGGGTAGTTTACTTGACAAAGGGTCCTTCTGAAGGAAGAACAGATGAGGTATTCAACCGAGCTGGATACCCTGAGCATCAAAAACAAATATCACCTCTTGTTAGAGCTGGTATTCTGTGTGTGAAACACTTCCCCCTTCACTACATGCAGCTAGTATGTCTTGGAGCCATGAAAAGACTGACATACTTGTGGCGTGGGCCAGCTATCTGTTGACTGAGTAAGACTAAGAGAGAGCAAGTAGAAACTAACACGAGTCAGTTGAAGGGAGCTTTGCCCGCAGAGTTCTCAAGGCAGCCAAGAAGCATGAAAGACTTGGACAGGTGGAAAGCCTCTGAGCTACGTCAGTTCATGCTCTACACCTGTGAGCTACGTCAGTTCATGCTCTATACACTGAGCTACGTCAGTTCATGCTCTACACAGTGAGCTACGTCAGTTCATGCTCTATACACTGAGCTATGTCAGTTCATGCTCTACAGTTCATGCTCTACACACTGAGCTACGTCAGTTCACGCTCTCCGCAGTACCGTTAGTCTTAAAGGATGTGCTTCCTGATGACCAGTACCATCACTTTCTTTGTCTGAGTGTTGGTAAGAACATTCTTTTGGGTGAAGCAGATGGGAAGAGAGTTTTATCTAGGATCTAGGATAACATTCAAGCACTTGTCAGATGATGCTGTGAACTTCCACAGCTCTTTGAACCACATATCATGTTTTCCATTTGAGAACCACTTACAGGTTATCAAAAAATTGGTGAGAAGCGGCAAACAACCACTGGTGCAGGTCACAAAAGACTTGCTGAAAGACAATGTACTGAAACGCATGTCAGACGATCCCAAAATACAACCTGAATAACAGCAAAGATGCCGGACAACTGTGTGCTGATGGATAATGCAGTGGGATTTATTCGAGAGAAAAGAAGTAATGGAACATTAAGGATAGATGTGGTCGGGGAAACTGACTGTGACGGTATCTTTGAAAAGCCATGCAACTCAAAGCTCTTCAACATCATGTTTGTTAGCAGTGACTTGACAATGGAAAAGTGAATGCTGACAAACAGAGGAGGTGTCTACAAAAAGGCAGTTTGTCTCCCTTACAAACGGTTCTGCTATCTCCCCTGCTGCACAAATCAGAATAACTAGATTTGGTAATGATGATTGATTATTACATTTGTTATATTTTTTTCACTGGTGCTTCAGTTCGGAAAGAGAACAACATTAAATACACCAGGCAGGTTTAGTCTTGTTGTAGTCTGCATGATCTGACATGGGTGTAATTCATACTAACACAAGTACTAGTATGATGCAAAATAATGTCAAATTGTTTTTTCGCTCTTTGAATCAATGGACAGAATTTAGTGTCCTGAAAGTTAAACTTTGTCCTGTTGTTTTATTTTTAGGTGCCAACAATCACGCCTTCACCAGTAGCAAGTATGTGAAATCTAAAGTCAGTTGCACTATAACACTATAACAGTACAAAATAATCACTTCTTGAATTTAATGTACAGCTAGGCTGTCACACTTCCAGGAGGAAAGAACAGGTATGCCACGTTACATTACTGTGAATGTAGAAGTATTCTCAGTTGATTTGTATATATTCATGAATGGGTTATGGAAATAATGTCACCTTCCATGGCAAATTTAAAAGTACTTTAAACGCTTCATTCAGCAGGCATGCAAGTTTTGGATGCAAGATATTGTTTGTTAGCTTTGATTTCACATAATAGTTTCCTCCCTCCATTATGTGAATTCATAAGACAAACACATTTTACAGTGAAATGCTCCAAAACAAACACGTCCATCGTAATATTTCCATGAAGGACATTTTACTCTGAGCCCTCTGGATCGCCATATAAGACAGAGGCAATGGCCCACATCTCATGAAGCAATGACGGCTACCCCCAGAAGGATGTCCCTGTGTTTTTTTTTTATTTGTCCTAATGTATAAAATTTAACGGAAGTGATTGCAAAGTTCTTTATAAACATCTTCACAATTCCATAGATAAAATGGTCTTTTAATTCCATTACTTGCTTGACTTTTTTCAGTAGTGGATGCACAACAGAACACCTTTGGAGGTCAACAACATATTTTACAAGAACTCCATGTTCCCCTAAAATACCAGCTCCAGCATCTAGAAATACGTGAAGAATATGCTATTATTATGAATGTCCAAGTGACACATTATTGATTCCCCAAGGGTGCAATTCAGGTCACGACACCATTGTCATTGTAAGCACATAAAAGCTGAAGTAAGCTTTCAGATGATCATTGCCCTTGTCGTTGTAGAGGGAGCAGTAAACACTGGGCAGAACAACAGGGCACACCCGACGGCGTAGTTCAGAATTTAATGTAGGCTTCTGTTTTCCTCCACAAATCCAATAAGCACAAATGTTAACCTTTACTTTCAAATTTTAAATTCATCTCTAGAGTGTAATGAAAATAATCTGCCTTCCGGAATAATGTCTGATTGTTAGTGCGAGTTTATCTTCAATTTTAAAGCCATCTAGATATTTTGAAGTATATGTTTTGTTGTTTTTCCCCACAGGTGATCACAGGCTTCATGACAGTGAACGTCAGTATCAAGGTTTGATTGATCCACACCCTCGAGTAACCAACGTCACAATGAGACGTACGTGCTACTGATGCAGGGTTTTGTTTGTTTGTTTGTTTTTTCGCGTCCCTGAGTGCATTCTCAAACTATGAAAACAAATTTGCTTGTCTCCAAAATGCATACAGTTTTGAATTTTATTACTAAGATGTCATTTACTGTTGGAGCTAAAGCTATATTTCATGAGTCAGGAGGGGTTTTGCATAAATGTCAACATAATATCCCCAAACTTTTCTGTGATTTACTGTGTTTATATCTTACACTACCATAAAATGAACTATTTGTGCAGGTGAGGTAATACACAGTGAAAATAGGCAAGATTCAGGAAGGAGACTACCTGATTCCTCACCTATGGCCTCAGCTTAGTAAAGTAATGCTTTATGGCCGTGCCTTTTTGCATAATGAATATAAATCCTGTCTGTATGCAAAGAGTGAATCTTCTGTTTTTGATAATTTGGAATGTATTGTGTATTACTGTCACTTGGAGGGCAGTTTGTGTTCTCTATATTAATTGAATTCAGGATTTAATGTCTCACACCATTATATCTCTGTATATACAGTATATATGCCAGGTTAAGATGTCCGTACTAACTCAGACAGTCAGACTGAAAGCAAGAAATCAAACGTGGGAGTGTATTTGCTTTGTGTTGTTGGGGAAGATGTGTATATATTCATGATGTAGTTTTCCCTGGTGTAATGGAAGGATCTACAGCTCTCATGGCTTCCTTGACGGACGGACTGACGTGTTCAGTGTTTATGCAGTACGGTGTACACAGTGATTGTTAAAGAACTGGTACATGAGACATTTGATGTAAACCACTACCTTTTGCTAAGTTGTGATTTGTTATGTCAAGCCTCATCCTTCATCCTAATCCGCATTAAACCGGAGCGTGGAAGGGAAGAGGAGGGTGCCTCTTTCATTTATTAGTTTTCTCTTCTTTATGAGTAGGGAGGGATGCTTTTGTATATTTTGTTTGTTTTCTGATTTCTAGGTTAGCATCCTTAAATTAGTTAGCTTTTGATTTGTTATTTGTTTTGACCTGAAATTGATGTTGCTCCTTATTTACTGAGGTTTAATAAATTCACTCTTTGCACTTTAAAGAGTGTTGGGAGTGAGAGCGGGGACTCCAGGGATTGTGTTGATTGGATCCCTGTTAATAGTTATGGATGGTTCTGTTCTCTTAGAGAGTTTACTTTATTCATCACACATGAATGACAGTCATAACTTGTCACAACAGCTGTGGATATGGATACGGACATAGTTCATCGCTCTTATCACATGATAGATGAGTGGTTGTGGAAGTGTACAACCACGTGTTTCAACATTGCATGCAATTGCCACGCTGCACATTATTGTTAACTGTAATAGTGACCGTTAAGTGGAGTTTGTTTTTGAGGTGAAGTAATCCTGTGTAATTTCTTCACAGAATCATGTCAAATGCCTTAATGGCGGATTTCAATAAGAGGGGTGGTGGCCAACATGAGAAGAAGCCATTCAAAGCCACAGCTTTATACCATGTAATTCAAGGTAATTTTGGCCTTATGACAAACAAAAAAATATCTTGCTCCTTGTCTAATATTAATGTAATTTTTATTGTTAACTTTTTATCTATTCAGGGGACAATCTTTAAAAGACCACCTGTCTTTATCAGAAATGTCCTTTTCACTTTCACAGTTACACACCTAGTTAGGAGTCTTTCTTAAGAGCACCACAGTATTAAGAGGGCAACATTATTTTTATTTTTTTCACTATTCAAACACATTTAATGCAGAACATCTTTTATTGGCATAAGATTATTATGCTGTAAAATAACATGGTTATTTTCTGACATTTTCAAAAAAAGTACATGTCATTTACCTCAAAATTACTTTTTTTATTTTCCAAAGCCATATTCCCTTCCGTCAGATGCTGTGAAGAGGTGGAGCCCAAATGCTCCAGACTCAGACACTGATGCAGCAGTGGAGGAACAGCTGAAGCACGCTCCAGGAACACGCTATAAAAAATCAGCCACAAACAAAACAACAACCATAAAGCCATAAACAAATGTCATAGACTTTGCCTGTTTAACAGTACTGTGAGACTGTTAGTAACTGAGAGCTAGTACTGCCACAGCTCTGACTTCTGTTCATCAATGATGCAATATTATAGAAAGACTAAAAGTAGAATGTTGACTGTTCCTGTTTTTTTATATATATTCTAGTTTGATTAATGGCTGTTTAACCTTAATGTGAAACTGTTAGAGAAAATGCCATTACCACAGAATTTTCCACATTGTACTACTGTTATTATATTTTCTGAATAGTAGCTGTTTAACACCTGTAAGACATTTCAAATGGATTATTCACAATAAATGTTGTGCAAAATTTTAAATATTTTTTGCTTTAGTCCACAAATAATGTGTTGATGTACACGTTTAAACTGCTTTACAGACGTCCAGGTCAGACCGGACCGATTTTGGACCTTTTTAGAACCTTTGTAAAGTTCAGATGTGTAAAAATAGCCTTCACGATGTTACACAATATGGGTGTGATTATTGTATATGCAGGCTTATATATACACCTAAACGTGGCAGCAACACATTTTATAAACATCCAGAAGAACTGAAAAAATAAACCCAGGGACGCGGAGAAAAGAAAATTTTGGAACTATTTTTCAACCATGACGGGACGTGTCGGAGGGACGTCTTTTCATCGGTCATTAAACTTCAAAACGTTTGCTGGGAAGTATGAGCAATGGTAATAGTGATGCTTGCCCTCATGCCAGGATCTGAAGGATCATGCTCTGATCATGTCTTCCAGAACAGAAGCTGCCAGTGGAACCGCAGCCGAGCCAGAAAGCAAGAAGTGTGCTGACCTGATGCGGTGGGCGTTTGGCAAGAGCTGAGATCATCAGAGCCATATTTCTGTGCTTGAGTGGCGAACTCCTGTTTCTGGCTGACGTTCAGCCATCCTCATTTCTGCATCACAGGAGATCAGTGCACTTTTCTACCTCAAGCATGTGCTTGCCTTGAGCTATTTATTTATAACTTGCAATGATTAAGCAAATGTTTACTTTTTAGTGCATATTTGATGTCAAATTCATACAAGTATGGACATGTAGCTTTTGACAAACACAGCATCACAAATACTCTTTGTCTTCATTTGTCTATATCCACAGTTTTGCTAATTCATTTCAAAGTTAACAAACATATTTATTGTGAAATGTTTTGAGTTTTCTAGTGCTGTATTTTTCTCAAATCAATGACACTTGTTTTGTGTTTGCTCTGATGACAATCAGTCCTGCACACACTTTGAAATGGGCCTAAGTGCACTTCTAGTGAAAAACAGATCAATACAGCGAGATGTAGGCCGAGATATCTGCTGTGTTATCTCATTATCTTTCAAAGAAGGAAGCGATTCTGGTGAACAGCAATGCTCTGACATTTCATCTGAATCAAAACTTCTTTGTGGCTAAGATTTACATGAGAGTTGCTTGTGCGAACCACGCTTTCAGGTCAGGAAACAAGGTTTCTGTCAACATGGCTGATGAGTTAGACTGATAGCTTTTAAATTTAGACATCAGCTCAGCACTGTCAGAGCGTTTCTCCCCAAAATAACTGTTCATAATGTTGAGTCTTCACAGCAAGTCGCCTTCAACCTGGTGCAGAAATGTACACGATGTTGTGCTCACCACCACAGTCCACAGCATAGACGAGTACACACCTCCGAAACATGACACAGTTCTCCTGCACATCGATATATTTGAGGTTCTTGAAGATATAATGTCCCAGCAAGTCTGGTTGATCAATTACCAAATAAGCATGTACATATTCATTAGGGAAATAAGATTTATTATCAAACTGGAGTACATTACTCAGAAAGTTAGAAATTAAAAATAAACAAAACTTTTCTGGGGCAAGTTAAAGGCGGATTTTGACTAACCGGTGAGTATGTTTAACAAAAACAATTGATTAGAAGTAATTTTTTAACATTAAAAGTGGTGAAGAGTCCACTGAACCATTCACAGGTGTGATGCTGACACCAGCGGAACCACTTGGGAGAGAAATGCCAGGAGACAGTATAATTCTGTCACTGAAATGATCAGGCCGTCACTTTAAGCTTTCATTTCGTGATGAGAGGTTTTTTGCTAATAAAAGGGCAGGAAGGAAGTGTCTCAGAGCTATGACAGAGGGACTGTTTCATCTCGCACAGTAAGATACAACATGAGCAGAGAAATACACGGCTGTTGTCTTCACAGGAAGCATCTACTGTAACCAAAGCACAAGACATGCGTGTAGCCTTTTCCTAGGCCCATATTAACCAAATTAAGCCTTCTGGGAAAAATCACAAATTTTGCATTCAGCATCCAAAGTGTATGGAGAAGCAATGGTGCAAGCAACATGCTAAGTAAGCAAGTAAAGTAAGTAAGTAAAACTTTATTGTCCCACGAAGGGAAATTTGTCTTGGGCCGTCACCCATGCTGCCGTCAGTAAACAATTAACATACAACAAATTAACAAACCAGACAATATTAGTAATATAAATTTCATAAGTTACAGCTCCATACCACAACTATTTAACATCTTTACAGACACTGGGATAAATGAGTTTTTGACTCTGTCTGCAGCGAGGAACTCTAAACCTCCTCCCAGAAGGCAGCAGCTCGTACTCTGTGTACAGGATATGCGACGGATCGCACACAATCTTTTTAGCTTGCGTTAAAGTAGCCTGTTCATAGAGAGTCTGCAATGATGTCTGTTCTTTCACTCCAATAATTTTCCAAGCAGTGTGGATCATCTGTAACAGTTTAGTTCTACGTGCTACGGACAGATTACCACACCAGACTATAATGCTATATCTAATTAAACTCTCGAAGACTGCCTGATAAAAAATTATCATAAAACTTTGATCCACACCATAAAGTCTAAGACGCCGTAAAAAGTGCAACCGTTGTTGTAATCTACTGCAAAGATTATCTACATGGATATTCCATGTCAGTAAATTATCAAAAGAGACACCAAGATATTTATGTGAAGGGACCTGTATGATGATTTCATTGTGGATAATCACAGGCCTGTGATCACCAACTCCTCTGGGGTCAAACACCATTTCATTTGTCTTATGCTATTGTTTCCCTGACATATATTTATTAATATCAGGACATATAGAGACAGCTGGACTTTATAAATTCCCACTGCCCACTGGCAAAAAACAAATAAACAACAACAAAAAAAAACCCATTAGCAAAGCTTTTGAATAATTAATTTGGCCAGGGGAAAAAAAAAACATTAACCACAACAGTCATGATGTCGCTAATAGCATATGCCTTTGGATAAACAATGAAGAAAACTCTTTTGTCCAGGAATAAAAGATGAAGAGAAAGTTCTTTCAGGGGAAAACAGTATTTTGAAACAGCTATGTAACATTGTAATATCACATCCTGAAATTTATTACATTTTGAAAAAGGATTACATGTGAAACTTTAAAATTGATAATTTGTCATAGGCCGGGAGCCAGGTCCACTCCTCAGGATGTTTTTTGCTACCTTTTTTTCACTATTATTTCCTATTATCTTATGCCTTGGGCCATCACAAGTTGATAACGACCACCCCCAACTCGGCCCCGTTTGGTCTCAGGGGCCAAAAAACACCCTTTTTGGGAAAAGCTTTTGGCGGAATGATGTAATTGTGAATATTAAGATACTGCAGCTACATAAATGGCCATATAACCCTAATATTTTGCTTGGTGTATCCTGACACATAGGGGAAACTAGCAGAAAAGATTCTGGGGATTGCTGCCTTTTTTCTGTCAAATATCACCCTCAACATACCCCAAAAGACTAAAAAATGTCTGTCCGCTTGACAAATTGTCATCAAAAGTGATCATTTTCAAGCATTTTATTATATATATCACTGCCTCAGATGTACATGAAAAACTTCCCAAGTTTATAAGCTTCAATTTAAGTCCAAGATGACCTTTCTATCTAGAGGATTACAGCTGGTATAACCAAAGAGTAAACGTTAGTAACCTTCTGTACAGGTAAACATTTCTTTAAAATACAGCTCAAACATAAAATAGAAAACATTTTTTTGGTTCTTAGATCTTTTTGCTGCTTATCTATGCTGTACTTCGACAACTGGTCATGTTAGTGTATTGTATTAGTGTAGAATATAAACTCTCAATCATCATTTTCCCCTTCTTCCTCATCTTCACCTATATTCGTATGGATTTCATCAGTCAAGTCATCTTCATCTGTTTCATTTTCTGCCAAAACATCAACAAGGGCTTTGGGGATGAGGCCCCCCTTAAACCATAGTGGTTCTAGCTTGCCTGTCTCTGTGTTTATGTGAAATCCATGGTCGAGAGGGCTTGGGATTTCCGGGTAGTGCTCATGAGCCCTCTTCCAGATGCATACTTGAAAGTTTACTCTTTTCATGTGCTGTAAGAGGACCCTCTTGGAAGGTGGGAAGGTTGAGAGGTGAACAGAGAGACCCTGTCGAAGCTCAAGGCTTGAGCCACACATCTCCTTGACTTTAATCTCTCTTGCCTCATCAACTTTCTTGATTCGATGGTTGAAACCAAAGAGGCGACAGGTGAACTCTTGAACACCGCTGAGAATCTGTTCATCGAGCTCCCAAGAGTTCCCCACTTCAGCAAAGATCTGAATAAACTTTGAATTCTGATTAAGAATCTTCATCAGACGGACCTTCCCTTTGCCTTTGAATGCTGAAGTGCAGTCAGCACCAGTGAACACATGCAAGGCCAGAAGAGCAGAAATGTGTTCCTGTGAATAATCTTCAGCCAGCTGGTTGATGTTGATTAGTCAATCTCCCATGTCAAAGATGAGGTTGACAGTTGATGACTTGGCATAATACAGGAGGATGAAGAAAAAGTAATTTCCTCTGACTCTTACTGTTCTGATGTGAGGCATTTTGGTTTGGATATACTGCATGTAAATGATCACACTCACATCTGTTTCTTCATGTTTTGAACAGATCTCTGGTATAAGTTATTTTGACATAACTCCATCATTGCATTCTATCTTGAAAGCTTGACCAGCCTCTATGAAAATGACAGGCCTTCGGATGATGTTTTCCATCATATCATGAGAGCTCCAGTGATCCAGAAGTAAATGAATGAGTGCCTTCTTGTTTTCATCATTTGTCAGCGGGTCGACGAACATTCAGCCCATTAACTATAAAACGTTCACCACAACCTCTGCGATCTCTCTCAGCTGATTTAGGTGAATAAAGATGTTCAATGTAAGTGTCTGTGCTGAATACTGTTTCAGCTGCAGCAGGTAGACTTTTGAAGGTGCGCTCTGATATAGTCTTCATTGTCTGCGGTACATCGCGCATGTGGAATGAGGAGTTTCCATCTTGAATGAGAGCACATTGGCTTGGAGAAGGAAGTTGTGCATTCTCAGCATCTTTGATCATGATTCATTCCTTTTGTTTTGTTGTTTTTTGCAAAAAAGCCATCGATTGTTGAGATGGAGTATGGCGTCAGAGTCAAGGGATAGGTCATTAGGTCAGAGATGCTTATTTGTGACTTAAGTTCTTGTGATTGGATGAAACCCACTTGTGGCCTTGTACTGGATCACTTTCTGGTTTGATGCCACAAGCTTCCTTTTAGGTGTGGTAGACGACATTGTCTTGAATCTGTTCCTCGTGTGATCATGATGATGGCGGCGCGCTCGGATGCAGCGGCTTGCAGATCTTCAATCCTAGTGTTATTTCTGTGTTTTTTGTGCTTTTTTGCACACTACTAGAGTCGACAGGAGTTACTGGACATTGGACTGAACTCACAGCTGAAAATTACAGTCGAGTCTCACCGCTTTTATAACACCCCAACAGAGATAGCGAGGCCAGTGGGTGCTCCGTGTTTTTTTTGTCAGTGTCGGCAGGCGGCGAAGACGGCAGAAGGAGAGGAAGCAAAAGCGGGGATGCCGGTCCGGCCTCCTAGTGAGATTAAGGAAAGATCGCCACAAGCCTCCTTTTCCGAGTATGTTCCTCACCAACACAAGATCCCTGGCCAACAAAATGGACAAGTTGAATCTACTCACCGAAGGAAATCGCTGAAAATCTTGAGTCTTTTTCCGTTAAATGGCGTCCATTTTTTTTGCCCAGAGAGCTAACAGTAGTGTTAATCACGGCTGTGTACATACCACCTGATGCTAACGTTAGCTCAGCCTTCAACACAATCATTCCCGACATCCTGGTCAGCAAACTGTCTGATCTGGGACTCCACCCACTCACCTGCTCCTGGATCAAAGACTTTCTCACTAACAGACCCCGGTCAGTAAAACTTGGGCCTAATCACTCCTCCATTCGAACATTGAGCACGGGCTCCCCACAAGGGTGTGTGCTGAGCCCACTGCTCTACATACTCTACACCGCCGACTGCAGACCCATCCACACCAGCAACGCCGTACTGAAGTTTGCCATGAGCTTCAGTGCCCAGGGGCCCCTGGGGGTACTAATCCAGCTTTGCTTCTACAAACTCTCCTTTGGCATGGGCATTCAGGATATGACGCTCGCTTCATAATTACTGGTTATTCCACAGATCCCAGTAGAATATGTCCCAGACCCTGAGTTTGAATTTCTTCAAGTTGTATCTGTTGCCGGACACTTGCTTCACTTGCTTAAAGAACAGATAGCACTGCGGAAAAACATGCATCAACAGTTTTAATGATACCCACAATCAGAAGACAATTCATCAGGAATTGATTTTAAAACATCTTGCATACCACCACAATCAAACGTTTGTGTTTGAAGTTTCTTTTTCGTATCATGGATAGCAGTAAATGCACTCAGTGGATCAGCCTTAGAAGACAAAGGTATGAACTTGTCATGTACTGTCCCCTGGTAACCATGAAGGATGCAGTTTTCTAGAGATGGCTGAGGTGGAGACTTCTGCTTTGAAGAACTCTGGCCGGCTGTCCAGTCTTCATCATTTTGTCGTTTTTTGGGGGTTTTTTTTACATGTTGACTGGTTTAGATATATTGTTGCATTACACCCATCTGAAAATCAGTTTATTCATTACAACAATGAAATCATGTGTAGTATTCAATGTACAAATATGCATTGAGATCCCATGTTTCATATTTCATTGAAGTCTACCCTTAAACACAGACTGATGATCTGATGACAACCATCATAAAATCTGTATATTTATAACAGTGACATATTACGGTGACTAATGTTATCAGTCTAGAAGGATTGGTGGGCGCCTTACATGTAGAAAAATATAGGACACCAATATCCCAATAGAATCAATATCTTTCTATAACCAGAAAAATAATCAACTTACCTCCAAATTGTCTGTGCTGAATAACTTCAGGATGTGACATGAAGGGTTAGGGTGTTGGTTGGTTAGTGTGTTTATGTGTGTTACCTGGTTACCATTGTTTTATTGTACACACTGACCCCAGTCCACCTGGGGGCTTAATATTATTCACTTATAAGGTAATTCACTTCATATAGTATAGCAGTACATAAGTCAAGTCTCAAGTCAACTCTTTTTAGAAATATTGTTCATGTGCAAAAAATGTGCTTAATCCCATATGGAATTGTAATGCTTGAAAGGTCTGTTTTCTCCGATTTGAGGTACTCACATCACACAACAACTTGTGATGGCCCAAGGTATAAGAAAATATGAAATAATAGTGAAAAAAAGGTAGCAAAAAACATCCTGAGGCATTGGATTAATTTAATTCATGCTTCAGACGTGTTACGCTAAGTGCATTCCCCAAAGTTCCACAAAGACGTAGTGCGAGTTCCCTTGAAAAGTTTTATATTTGAAAATCAATAAACAAAAAAATTTAATTATAA
Source organism: Abramis brama (assembly GCF_963993115.1). Classification (NCBI taxonomy): domain Eukaryota; kingdom Metazoa; phylum Chordata; class Actinopteri; order Cypriniformes; family Leuciscidae; genus Abramis; species Abramis brama. The sequence continues at coordinate 39,608,522 of NC_139975.1, forward strand.
CACAGTGCACACATCTCTTGTATCACCGTGGACTCGCTCTCTCGTTTCATTAAAATGCAACTTGCCGTCTTGTGTCTTAGCTTTTGATTGTATTGAAAATGAAATCTGAGGACTTTAGTATTCTTACTACTATAATATTGTTGTAGTGATCATCTTGTCTGGCCCATTGTTTTGTACATTGTAGAAAAAGGATTTATAAACAGGTAAGATTTTAAAAACATCTCAGTGACATTTCACATTTCAAACATTTCATGCCCCCTTAATTATTTATGTGGTAAAAAATCTGTGTAATGTGTTTACAATGAATATACATTATCCCTTAAATGTCACCCTTAATTGTCATGTTTAAATCTGTTGGTTCGTCTTGGCCAATTTGATGCAAACTTTTCTTCGCATTAATTACAAGTAAGAGAGATAATAAAATATTTCTACTCAAAACAATATTTTGTGTCCTATTATTTCCCTAACTTAGTTTAGGTATTGAGTTCAAATTTAACTTGCCTTGCGTTCTATACTAATGGGTGGTGGTCACGAAGATGACTGCATGTTCTACAGACAGGGTGACCAACTCAGCTCTATATTTCTTAGCGCCCCGACGAAACTTACCAATTCACAAAATTAACGCAATGCATAGCTGATTAAAATTTAAAATTTGGCTAAAAATTTGGATGACTAGTAATTTCCTACTACTTAAAGAATTAGTTCAACTTCAACTTTATATAGCACATTTACTAGCAACGTTGTTGCCCAAAGTGCTTCACAGTTAACTAAAACAGTAAGACATTCATGTATAAAGGCATATATGAAGGTAAGACCACACACTCTTGGACATACCCCCTCACATAACAGTATAGTGAGGTCAGTGTAGAAAGAATTAAAATGAATGAAAACTAAAAGAGAGTAAACTATATCTACAATGTACAATACACTTAACTAAAAGCTAGGTTAAAAAGATAAGTTTTTAATTGAGACTTAAAATTTTCTATTGCCTGAGCTAGCCGGATATGAGAGGGAAGACTGTTCCACAGCTTGGGAGCCACAACTGAGAAAGCTCGGTCACCCTTTGACTTCTTTTTAGAATAGGGACTGCCAGCAGAAGTTGGTTCGTTGATCTTTCAAATAAAAAATTCCTGATAATTTACTCACCCCCATGTCACCCAAGATGTCCGTATCTTTCTTTCTTCAGTAGAAAAGAAATGTAGGTTTTTGAGGAAAACATTCCAGGATTTTTCTCCATATAATGGACTTCAATGGCAACCAACGGTTTGAAGGTTCCCTTACACCAGCAAGGCAAGTAGGCCGCTAACAGTTAGGCTAACGTTAACATTAGTGTCTGGCTGTCTGTGGGCACATTTTTTTGGAGGGAAAAATAATATTGGCAGTAGGCAGAGCAGAGGTAACTTATGATCAGTGGCGGATTTAGCAAATTGGGGGCCCAAGTCGAAAGTATGTATGGGGCCCCCCCATTCGATCTTTAAAAGAGAACGAAAACATTTTTTACAGACTGAATGTGTAAAACATAATGTGTTTTTATTATAATAACAATTTTAATAATATAAGTAAAAAATATACTGTAATATATTACACATATTTAGCAAAATAATCTCTTTTTTCTAGCCAACTAACATGCTATAACATATATTATGGCTTTCCTGAGGTAACGTAACGTTAAAGGTAGGGTAGGTAGGAATTGTCTAAAAAACTTCTTTTCCAAATTTGTTTAAACTTTATTTATATATCAATACATAATTAAAATGTAAGTACTCTGAAAAAGAAAGTATAAAAATCGAGTGTCTGTAGACCTCTCATGACTGTTTTAAAGACAGCTCATTATTTCCATTCACTCCACCCCCTCCCTTCTGGGCTCCTTCCAAAGCCACGCCCCCAAAACACATGAACGCACGACTCCGACCGCTGAGCTGGAAGACGCATTATTTACCTGAGACGAGTGGAGAGGAAGGAGCGCAGTGCATGCAGTGACATCATGTCAGAATCACATGTAATAAAAAAATCTAACTTCATCATTATGAATATAAACAAATAAGATGTATTTTAGTACTCACTAGCAAGCTAGCATATAGCATTTTACCAAGCTTGATATTGGTAAAGTTTAAAATATATATTTTTTGATTCGCTAATGAGCTAGTTATATCTATAAGGCAAAGCTAAAACAGGTTGCATTGCATACACGTTTTTCCATTACCATCAGTTACACTGTGATGAAGATGAATTTCGTGTAAGATTCATAACATATATGGTGTTCTGCATGTAAGAGTTTCCATGATGAAAGCATTGTTGACTCTGATGAGGACTACACTCCAGAGACAAGTACCGCATCGTCAGCTCGAGGACAGGTCCGGGGTCGAGGGCGAAGCAGAGGAGGTCGTGCAAGAGGCCATGCAACTAGGGTCCGAGGATATTGACACGCGTTTTATTCAAAGACTTTTTGTTCATTACCTTTTCTAGTACTGTCTTCCTTTTTTGCCTTCGCTAACTGCATATGCCGGTAATGTGAATTTTTGATTGCTCTTTCTCTGCCATTGTTTTGCTATTCCTAGGTTCCTTGCCTCTTGAATTCCTCAAATCAAACGGGTGCGCGCGCATATGGGCAGATCCTGTGTTGCAAAAGGGTGGTTGCCATGGTTGCGAGAGAGTGACAGTTGCCTAAGCCAATCCTTTGTTTCGTCCCCGAATGGAAATAATGAGCTGTGTTTAATGCAGATTAAACGGTCTAGAGTCACTCGATTTTTATACTCTTTTTTTCAGAGTACTTACATTTTAATTATGTATTGATATATATAAAAATTTTAAGCAAATTTGGAAAAAAGTTTTTTATAAAATTCCTACCTACCCTACCTTTAAGTGACATAATTGTTCTCCAGCTGTTTTACTGACGTCTTTCCAAGGTTGGAAAACACTGATTGATCGATATATAAGGAATATACATTTCGGTAAGTTGTACTATATCTTTCAACATTGTTCATTCGTGTTTATTCACTATTAGCTAGTAGAGAGGATCGATTCGGTTCACCTGCTGCTAGTGATCTGTCACGTCACATTTACAAGCGCCAAAACGGTATTTATAGTAAGGGGGTAACGTATGGGGCGAACTTGGGAGAGGTGATGTTGCATTTTGCTCCAAGCAAATCCACGTATATCCATGTGAGTGTGTTAACATTATTCTCACCTAGCGCCACTTCACAGCTAACGTTAAGTTCGATGCTGCTGCTGTAGAGGCATGTTCAACGCTTTGGACGTTGTTGTTCCTGTCTGTATCCCCAACAGTAGCCGTAAAAAAAATTGTCATCTTTGGCAGCGTTGCCAAATACTTATCTGCGTCTTTTCGCTTTTGAGCCGCTTGGGTAACTTCGTTTCATTTTCGCGTTTAGACTCGTCTTGTTTCGTCTCTGTTTGTGTACGTCCCAGTCCTCCTGTCACTGCGTGTTTATCTTTCGCGCCGCGCACCGTTACGGACTAGTCCATTTCATTGTGAAAGTCGGGGGGTGTATGTGTAGAGACGGATAACCATGAAGGCATGAACTGGACATTTTAACTACTACTTCAACGTTTCAACGTATTTCTTAAGAATATTAATACAATTTACCATGCTTTTGTAGCGTTCATGATGATAAGATGCTTTTTTTTTTTTTGAGGTTGGTTGGGGGCCCCCCTACTACGACTGCTGGTAGGGGGCCCCAAGCAGCCGCCTACCTATGCCTCTATGTTAAGACTGCCACTGCTTATGATAGCGTTTTATGTGTTATAGGAGGAGACAGGGTTCAGCAGCCTAGCACAAATGCCGTTCCCCAAGAAGACCTGTCACAACCTCCGCTAGACCTGTCATCAATAGATGAGGCTGCAAGCCAGCCCAAACTCCATGCATTCCCAGCCACACACATATCGGGGAAAGATAGGAGTTTTTCTGACAGGTGGTACTCAAACTTTCCGTGGCTGGAATACATACTCAAGAGATGCTGTTTTTTGTAAGTCTTGTCGTCATTTCCCTGAAGCAGCTTATGAGGATAGATTCATTAATACGGGCTTCAAAGACAGGAAACATTTTTCTGAAGGGCAACTACTACATTCAAACCTGCTGTCTAATGTATGGCTGTGCTGCCGAAGAAAGATTAAGTAAAGTGTTCAAACTGATTCCTGCCTCCTGTACTGCGTTCTGACCTGTGGTGCTTTCTCTAAAATAGTAGCACTATCTGATCTTTTCTGTATTTTATTTGATTTATTGATCTCTCCTGCTACTGAAGCTAGATCTGTGTCTGCTTAAATGAGAACACTTAAATGAGAACACTAGTGTACTATTTATGAAGGCCGTATCTTTAACACCAAGCATATCAGACACTGTTGATGCCCTCCTTGAGTCATTTAACTCAGAAGTAGAGAGTGTAATGGATGATATTGCTCCTGTGAAAGTCAGGAAGAAGAGTGGCAGACAAAAAGCACCTTGGAGAAACTCAACAGCAGTGCAAAATATGAAAAGACAATGCAGAAAAGCAGAGCGCATGTGGCGGAAGACAAAACTTGTAGTCCATTATAACATCTACAAAGACAGCATCCATGCTTTCAATATGGAACTAGGCAAAGCTAGATGGACTATCTTCTCAAATATTATAAAAAGAAACATAAACAACACATGCACTAATATTAGTCTCTCTGTTTATTCCAAGCTTTACTGTAGTCAGCCGGATCCGGCCGTATCCAGATCAGATAGAGGACCTGCGCCTAGACCAGTGTTGTGTGTAACGCGTTACAAAGTAACGCGTTACAGTAACGTAACTACTTTTTCGGGTAAAAAGTAGTGTAACGCGTTACTACTAAAAATTTGGTAACGAAACGTAGTTCCTTTTTCAATTCGGCGCAACGTTACTTTTCCCATGGATATATTTGACAGCGACACTGCCTCAGCTGCGCGCTTGAGAGAAGAGAACTGTTGAGAACTGAAGAAAACGATTTAGTTTCATATTTATGTTTAAATTAAATAAAATAAAAAATTTGTTTGGAGACATGATTTTGACCACTTTATTAAGTTTGTTTTTGTAGAAAACCTGTATTTAAAGTGAATTTCGTTTTGTATTAATTGTATCTTAATTTTAATCAATGTTTTATCAACCAATTGCCTGAATTTAATAAGAAGTAAATTAAAGAAAACTATTTAGTTTCATATTTATGTTTAAATAAAATAAATAAATAAATAATTTAATCTATGTTGATTATATGAAAAGTGAAAAGCATGAGTAAGATCATAATTTTGTGCAATATATCGGGAGATAAATGGAGTGGGCAGACATGATTTAGACCACTTTATTAAGTTTGTTTTTGTAGAAAGACTTTCTTTAAAACGAATTTTGTTTTGTATTAATTGTATCTTAATTTTAATCAATGTTTTACCAACCAATTAATTGCCTGAATTTAATAAATAAGTAAATATGGCATGCAAAATAATCATGACGGCACCAGCGTGTGAACTGGAGCTCGTCTCCATACTGTAAATGAACCGAAACTCAGATAAGCTATACTTGTTTCACAGACCTGAGAAATGTATAGAAAGCTTGAATATGTGTACTTTTAAACAAAATATATTTTTTTCTCTCAAAATCTCTTTTTTTTTCTCCTACTCCCTTGATAGAGTGAGTCGTATGTCTGAAAACTAAGCTTATGGCTTCTATATCATTTTGTCCTATGCTATCAAGACGCGATTCGCACCGGTGTTAGAGAGCAGGAGCGCTTTATTGGCTGTTGCCGAAATTTAAAGTTCGGTGGATAGGGGGAGCGGAGCGGAGAGAAGTGGCGCGGGCGAGCTGCTCATCGCGGAGTGTCGCACTCTACCCCATGATGCAGAGCCGGCTGAGAATAAAAGTTGCCGCACACAGCAGCGCCAATGAGAAGGACTTTTTTTCTTTCGAAATTGATACTATTTTTTATAATAAAGAGCACAAAATAATTACCTGTTATGTCCTCCATTGTATAACTTTATGTCTACATATTTAGGAACAGATATTGGGTTCTGCCTAAAGTCAAGCAACATAAAAGTAACGTAAAAGTAACGAGTAACGTAAAAAGTTACTTTCCAAACGGGGTAACTAAGTAAAGTAACGGATTACTTTTTTAAAAAGTAACGAGTAACGAGCAAACACTACTTTTTAAAAGTAACTTCCCCAACACTGGCCTAGACACAACCACAACACATGATGTAGTAGGGGTGTAACGATACATCGATATGGATCGATGCATCGATATAACGTCTAACGATACGATGCATCGATTCCACGCGTAAAATATCGATATATACCTTGATTTTGACACTGTCCACATTCTCACGTAACATCCTTCCACCAAAGCGCACATTTTCGTTTACTCACCAACCATACTGCCTGCCGGTGTGTCTTTATAACGTTAATCTCCTCATCTGAAATAGACGCCTGACAACACTGACTGAACCCTAAACAAGTTTTTTTTATAAAAGTCGGTATTGTCCGTGGTCAAGGCATCGCAAGTTCATGTTTTACAGCAGAAACAGAGAAGCACTCGCACACTTGTTGAACACAACACGATAAGTCCATTTTAGCGACTCAGCGCGCAGTATTCAGGTCAGATGTCACTTTGAAAAGACGCGCTGGCTAAGAGGAGTTTCATCAAAGCTGACTAAAAGTGATCAAGGATGGATAATTTCAATGAACTTGATGAACCCGTGATATCTTCTTCAGGGCGTAAAAGGAAAATAAAACCTCAAACCTTTTCATGGAACCTTGCTAAAGCAGCTCGTTTAGTGTTGAGGGAAAAGCTCACTGTATTGCGTGTACGTTAATCACAACAACAAAGTTTGTCAGGCATTTGTCAGCTGAGGAGATTAACGTTACAAAGATTGTAACTGTTGTATTGTATATCATAGCAATTACTTGGTTTTGTTTAACTCTGGAACATGAAATGTGAATGTATCTGCTCTGCAAAAAAAAAAAAACTTTTAACATATTAAAGCACTTTCAATTAACTTAAATTTAGTAATTTACCTGCATTTTTAAGTTATTATTATTATTAATAATAATAATAACCCAGCTGCAGTTTGATTAATATTACTTGGAATGCACAATAATAATAAAAAACATGATTTATGAAAATGAACAAGAACGGAGTACTTGCAAATGACCTCTTCTGTTGTAAGTGTCCCAATTGGGAGAGGGTGTGCAATTTTCAAAGAGTTTAATTAAACGTTCATGTTATATATTTTGGTTGCATTTATGAGTTAATAAAAACGTAACTGGTTGTGTGAACATAATATCTAAATATCGATTAATCGATCGATATAGCCCTGAATCGAACCGTAATCGTATCGCAGAATTTTTTGAGGTATCGGCAAATATCGTATCGTTGGCTGAGTGAATCGATATCGTATCGTGATGAACTGTCCGATTTACACCCCTATGATGTAGTCAGCCGGATCCGGGCCGTATCCAGATCAGATGGTGGACCTGTGCCTAGACACGACCACAACGCATGATGTAGTCAGCCGGATCCGGGTCGTATCCAGATCAGATGGTGGACCTGTGCCTAGACACGACCACAACGCATGATGTAGCCAGCCGGATCCGGGCCGTATCCAGATCAGATGAAGGACCTGCGCCTAGACACGACCACAACGCATGATGTAGTCAGCCGGATCCAGGCCGTATCCAGATCAGATGGTGGACCTGCGCCTAGACACGACCACAACGCATGATGTAGTCAGCTGGATCCGGGCCGTATCCAGATCAGATGAAGGACCTGCGCCTAGACACGACCACAACGCATGATGTAGTCAGCCGGATCCAGGCCGTATCCAGATCAGATGGTGGACCTGCGCCTAGACACGACCACAACGCATGATGTAGTCAGCCGGATCCGGGCCGTATCCAGATCAGATGGTGGACCTGCGCCTAGACACGACCACAACGCATGATGTAGTCAGCCGGATCCGGGCCGTATCCAGATCAGATGGTGGACCTGTGCCTAGACACGACCACAACGCATGATGTAGTCAGCCGGATCCGGGCCGTATCCAGATCAGATGGTGGACCTGCGCCTAGACACGACCACAACGCATGATGTAGTCAGCCGGATCCGGGCCGTATCCAGATCAGATGGTGGACCTGCGCCTAGACACGACCACAACGCATGATGTAGTCAGCCGGATCCGGGCCGTATCCAGATCAGATGGTGGACCTGTGCCTAGACACGACCACAACGCATGATGTAGTCAGCCGGATCCGGGTCGTATCCAGATCAGATGGTGGACCTGTGCCTAGACACGACCACAACGCATGATGTAGTCAGCCGGATCCGGGCCGTATCCAGATCAGATGGAGGACCTGCGCCTAGACATGACCACAACGCATGATGTAGTCAGCCGTATCCAGATCAGATGGTGGACCTGCGCCTAGACACGACCACAACGCATGATGTAGTCAGCCGTATTCAGATCAGATGGTGGACCTGCGCCTAGACACGACCACAACGCATGATGTAGTCAGCCGGATCCGGGCCGTATCCAGATCAGATGGTGGACCTGCGCCTAGACACGACCACAACGCATGATGTAGTCAGCCGGATCCGGGCCATATCCAGATCAGATGGTGGACCTGTGCCTAGACACGACCACAACGCATGATGTAGTCAGCCGGATCCGGGTCGTATCCAGATCAGATGGTGGACCTGCGCCTAGACACGACCACAACGCATGATGTAGTCAGCCGGATCCGGGCCGTATCCAGATCAGATGGTGGACCTGCGCCTAGACACGACCACAACACATGATGTAGTCAGCCGGATCCAGGCCGTATCCAGATCAGATGGAGGACCTGCGCCTAGACATGACCACAACGCATGATGTAGTCAGCCGGATCCGGGCCGTATCCAGATCAGATGGAGGACCTGCGCCTAGACATGACCACAACGCATGATGTAGTCAGCTGGATCCAGGCCGTATCCAGATCAGATGAAGGACCTGCGCTTAGACACGACCACAACGCATGATGTAGTCAGCCGTATCCAGATCAGATGGTGGACCTGCGCCTAGACACGACCACAACGCATGATGTAGTCAGCCGGATCCAGGCCGTATCCAGATCAGATGAAGGACCTGCGCCTAGACACGACCACAACGCATGATGTAGTCAGCCGGATCCAGGCCGTATCCAGATCAGATGAAGGACCTGCGCCTAGACACGACCACAACGCATGATGTAGTCAGCCGTATCCAGATCAGATGAAGGACCTGCGCCTAGACACGACCACAACGCATGATGTAGTCAGCCGTATCCAGATCAGATGGTGGACCTGCGCCTAGACACGACCACAACGCATGATGTAGTCAGCCGGATCCAGGCCGTATCCAGATCAGATGAAGGACCTGCGCCTAGACACGACCACAACGCATGATGTAGTCAGCCGGATCCAGGCCGTATCCAGATCAGATGAAGGACCTGCGCCTAGACACGACCACAACGCATGATGTAGTCAGCCGTATCCAGATCAGATGAAGGACCTGCGCCTAGACACGACCACAACACATGATGTAGTCAGCCGTATCCAGATCAGATGGAGGACCTGCGCCTAGACATGACCACAACGCATGATGTAGTCAGCCGGATCCAGGCCGTATCCAGATCAGATGAAGGACCTGCGCCTAGACACGACCACAACGCATGATGTAGTCAGCCGGATCCAGGCCGTATCCAGATCAGATGAAGGACCTGCGCCTAGACACGACCACAACGCATGATGTAGTCAGCCGTATCCAGATCAGATGGTGGACCTGCGCCTAGACACGACCACAACGCATGATGTAGTCAGCTGGATCCGGGCCGTATCCAGATCAGATGGTGGACCTGTGCCTAGACACGACCACAACGCATGATGTAGCCAGCCGGATCCGGGCCGTATCCAGATCAGATGAAGGACCTGCGCCTAGACACGACCACAACGCATGATGTAGTCAGCCGGATCCGGGCCGTATCCAGATCAGATGAAGGACCTGCGCCTAGACACGACCACAACGCATGATGTAGTCAGCTGGATCCAGGCCGTATCCAGATCAGATGAAGGACCTGCGCCTAGACATGACCACAACGCATGATGTAGTCAGCCGTATCCAGATCAGATGGAGGACCTGCGCCTAGACATGACCACAACGCATGATGTAGTCAGCCGGATCCAGGCCGTATCCAGATCAGATGAAGGACCTGCGCCTAGACACGACCACAACGCATGATGTAGTCAGCCGGATCCGGGCCGTATCCAGATCAGATGGAGGACCTGCGCCTAGACATGACCACAACGCATGATGTAGTCAGCCGGATCCAGGCCGTATCCAGATCAGATGGAGGACCTGCGCCTAGACATGACCACAACGCATGATGTAGTCAGCCGGATCCGGGCCGTATCCAGATCAGATGGAGGACCTGCGCCTAGACATGACCACAACTTATGATGTAGTCAGCTGGATCCAGGCATAATTCAGCTTTGCATCATTTAAATTTTTTCATTTAGCAGAGTCATTTTGCATCACAGAAATAAAGTATATGTTAAACTAGAAAAACATTATTTTATCAAATAAATGCAGGCTTGATGAGCATAAAATACTTATTTTAAAAACATTAAAAATAGAAATGATTCCAAGCTTTTGACCGGTACTGTATATTAAACATCCACCAAAATGTAGGTTAAGGGAGAATCCAAATGCTTGCAGACATAGTAGCATGGCTTCATATCTTCTCTTGATAGTTGCTTACAAGTTCTTTGTCTCATTTTGCATGCATATTTTATCAGATAAGCTGTGTGTGATAATCTACTGTAAAATAAAAAAGTGTATCCAGCTTGTACTTAAGTGTACTTCATGTGTCAATACAGTATGTACCTTATCAATCTGTATCTTAGTTTGAATAAACTAACCAGTACACAGCTGTCGTAAAGCAGGAGGAGAGACACAGAGATGAACCGAACAGGATTTTATTCACAGATAGGTTTAGATCTTTAGGATTGTCAGTTCAATAGACAGTCACACTTAACTGAAGAGTCTTTTCTTTCTTGCTGGAAGGTTTGATGAACACACAGTCTGATCTGAATGAGTGGCGCTGAAGGACCTGGTGCGGATGCCATGCTGGTTGAATCTGTGACAACAGCTCAAATACATGTAGTAGCTGCCTAATTACATGGAGCGGAACGCAGAAAATACCCAAGCTTACCCTTTCTGTCCACCTGCGTCAACACTTTTACAGAAATGAATAAGATATGAGCAGATTTTTACAATTCAAAAAAATAACTGAAAAGTTTCAAGTGAGTTACGAATAACGGACCCCTGTTCTCTTCTTACAATCTGAGGGGGTGAGTAAGCTTTGCATAGAAGTATTAGGGCCATGATTGGGCTGAATGTTTTCAGAAGTTGGGGAAGTTGGAAGATACAAAAACAGTAAAGCAGATTCACTCTCCCTGTTGGGCCCATTTAGTTCACATAACGCAGGGTTGCACTAACCCCTCAATAAGCATCAATAATATAAAAAGTGGCCTGTCCTTAACAAAATGCCCATTAAATAACCATTCAAATAATATAAACTGCCTCATAAAATTGTGACAGTCATATGGTTTGATTTAACATCGAAAACAAAGATGTACTGAAGCAGTTTTGGAATCTTAAAGGGATAGTTCACTTTGAAATAAAATTTTGGTATGTTTTAGCTTACCTCAAGGGCATCCAAGATGTAGGTGTCTTTTTTTCCGCAGTAGTTTCAATTTTGATATTTTTAGGTCAAACCGTTCTTGTCTGTCAGTCATTTCATGCAGGTCTATGGTCACTGTCTCAAAGAGCATGCACAAAGTCCAAATTAAAACAATTCCCCATCGTCCAAATTAAACAATTCCCCATCGTAAGTACACATTGATGGCCTAAGACACGAAACGAGCGGTTTGTGTGAGAAAACTAACAGTATTTATGTCGTTGTTAGCTCTTGAACACAGCCGCGTCCAAATGATCTGAGGGCGCGGGCGTGTATAGATATATACACTAGATGTCGCCTTGGCTACGGTTTTGTTCCAATGAACTGCAGTAGCGAAGGCGACATCTAGTGTATATATCTATACCCGCCCGCGCCCTCAGATCATTTGGACGCGGCTGTGTTCAAGAGCTAACAACGACATAAATACTGTTCGTTTTCTCACACAAACCGCTCGTTTCGTGTCTTAGGCCATCAATGTGTACTTACGATGGGGAATTGTTTTAATTTGGACTTTGTGCATGCTCTTTGAGACAGTGACCATAGACCTGCATGAAATGACTGACAGACAAGAACGGTTTGACCTAAAAATATCAAAATTGAAACTACTGCGGAAAAAAAGACACCTACATCTTGGATGCCCTTGAGGTAAGCTAAAACATACCAAAATTTTATTTCAAAGTGAACTATCCCTTTAATTTAAAACATCTTTGGCATTCACTAAGTGAGTACTAAACTGTCCTAAATGCTTATCATGAGCAAAAAGTCTTTGAATAGCATACATACAGCATACATTATGTATTAATATTATTTATTATAATTATTTTATTATTATTCATTATTATTATTTTATTTATTATTTTATTTATAATTATAATAGGTCTTATTTTATATTGTTTCTTGTTGTTTTATACTTGTTGATACCGTTTCATGTAAGTCATTTGGCATGAATTGAAAAGTAGTTACCAAAAAAAAAAAACATAACATTGAGATCATTGAGCTCTGTAAATGTAATATTGAGGATGATGATGGGAAGAACTATTAGCTGTCATTAACTGAACCCACCCAGCATAGTTAATCAGAGGAAATGAAACTGAGTGAAACTGATGTGGTCATCTTCGTCTCCTAAATGAACACTTTTAATGGCCATTAGGATAAATTATGCTCTTTCTTTTAGTCCAGTATTACATAATCTTGTTCAAATCTCTTAAATGGTGGGGTTTTGAAAGAAAACTTACACAAAATCAATCAGTTCTGGCAGGTCACGTTAGTTATGCTCACATGAGCTGATCCACGTCTACCTACAGGAATACGACGCCTATCACAGCATCCCTATAAATGGTCCATCATTACCTCGTTGACCGATCGTAGGCTTCTGGTAGGGATGTAGACTCGTAGGAGTGAGTGAAAGTAGGAGGGGGCTGAGCCTGTGGTAGATCTGTAAGCAAGCGTCAATGCCTTGAGCTTGATGCGAGCAGCGAGAGGTAGCCAGTGCAGAGAGATGAACAGAGGAGTGACGTGGGCCCTCTTGGGCTCGTTGAAGACAAGACGAGCTGCAGCGTTCTGGATCATCTGTAGGGATTTAGTTGCACATGATGGAAGTCCAGCCAGAAGAGCATTACAGTAGTCAAGCCTAGAGATGACCAGGGCCTGGACGAGGAGTTGTGTTGCATGCTCAGTTAGGAAAGGTCTGATCTTCCTGATGTTGTGCAGTGCAAACCGGCATGATCGAGCTGTCTTTGAAATGTGATCCGTGAAGGTCAGCTGGTCATCAGATGTTACTCCAAGATTTCTGACCGATCTTGATGTGGCGATTGAGGATGAATCTAGCTGGATGGTGAAGTTGTGCTGTAGAGACTGACTGGCAAGGAGGACGAGAAGCTCAGTCTTATAGTCCCAGTGATGTGGTGTAAATGGAGAAGAGGAGGGGTCCCAGCACTGAACCCTGAGGAACCCCTGTGGTCAGTTGATGTGCTTTGGATACCTCGCCTCTCCATGTGTGAGATAGGACTCAAACCAGTGGAGAGGAGTACCTGTGATGCCCAGTGATGAGAGGGTGGACAGAAGGATCTGATAATTCACAGTGTTGAAGGGCAGCAGATCCAGGAGAATGAGGACTGAAGATTTGGAAGCAGCTTTTTATTAAATTGCTCAGAGGCTAATTAGCGACAGCAAAAACTTTTCCTTTTATCCTTGTTGCTTGTTTATCCAGGTGTCAACAGTCTTTTCTGGTTATTATTAGCAACAACACTTTATAATAACTTTCATTAATAAATCATTAACAAACATTATATAATGCTTAACAGATAATTAGTATATATATATTAGGGGTGGCACGGTACATGAAAAAACATCCGAACCATTCGGTTCGCTTGTCTCAGTTCGGTGCGTGTGTGCGTCGCACGGTTCAACGCATGCGCAATGTAGCCTCGTGCCCGTGCTAATACAATGCTAAATCATAAATAAGATGTATGTAGAATAACATTATGATGTCCAGCAATCGATTTAAATAGTACACTGGGTTTACTTAGACATTTAATGAGATCTACTCCACTATATGTTAATATTTATTTAAATAGCTGGGAGATAACAACTTATTAAACATTACATAATGATTGACAGTGTGACATCTGTCAGCTGCGGTACTCTTTAAGTAGGGTATTTCAGCTGTGTCTTAGTTCATTACCATGTCTATTTAAACGCCTTTTGCCTTGCATTCATTATGAAGTCTTGTTTGTTTCGGTTTACATTCCCTATTGGCATTTCGATCAGTTCTTGTGTTCCTTGTGTCTTATCTCTGCCTGATTCCTGGTTCCTGTCTGCCCTTCGTGGAGTGTGTGTTTGTTCAGACTGATGATATGTGTTTGACCCTCTGACTGGTATATGGACTATGACCTTGGATTATACTTGTCATTAAACTGCCTTTGGATTCTCACTCCTTCTGCTGTATGCTGTCTTTCCACCAATACTAAATCATTACAGAAGACTTCATCATTATGGATCCAGCAGTTGAACTAGTCTGTAGGAGCCACTGGTAGTCATCAGTTGTCAGCACAGTCATGTCTTAGTCTTCGGTGATCAAGATTGTCAATTCAAATCGTCCAGTTGTTAAGGATGAAACCTTTCAGTCTTCAGTCATCACAGACATCGTTCCTGGGTGTCGTTGAAGCAGCGATTGAGGACGCCAAGGCCTCCAGTCCATGTTGGGTCTTGATTGCTAAATTGGCAGATCCACCTCTGAGAACGGTCAGAAAAGCCGGGTTTCCTAAGCCACTATAATCTAGTATTCCTGCTGACATTTCTCTGGTCCCTGAGTTTATCTGCTCTTCCTCTGTGCTTTCACTGATGGCGGTGGTGCTGTGGTGTGTTTGGTCGATGTTCTTTGAAATGGCTTTGAATAAGACAGCTGCACATTAGTCAGAGCATGTCCCAGTACATAAGTCTGTTCCAGAGCCAGTCCTAGTCAGCAGATCTGGGCCCAAATGTATAAAACTTCTCAGAAATGCTCTTAAGAATAGTTTTAAGGCTTGACTTAAGTGACAAAAAATTCTTAGTAAAAATAGGACTTGTCTAAGAGTAGGAGACTGATAAAGAAGCTAAAAACAACTTTCAGCAAAGTCTAAGACTGATTCTTAAGTGCTGTCTGAAGTGTCACTTAAGTGTTGTGAACTAAAGACTACAGTGATATCAACCCAAAATGGCCGCTCTCAACCACTGAATCAGCCAATAGCGAGCCTGCTAGGGGGACTTCACAGCAGCATGACACCAATCATGTAATTATAATAACATTTATTTTCATTTTTAAATCTTTTTAAAAATATGGATTTTCATTGTGGAAAATTATCACAAATTAGGTTTGATGCTACGGAATCCTTTTCTATTGATATAGTATGTGTCCTCATTTGTAGTTGGAGCAATGATGCGAACATGAGTTCCACCAACGGCTCCAACAACTCCTCATGAAAGTGGCCTGCTTTAGCGCATGCTTTGAAGACCAGTTGGGAAGTCTATGAACTACCATACAGAAGTGGCCAAAAGTGTTGACCAGCCTAGAAAAATGGATGTGTTCACCCTTTATCCAAATATCATTGTATTATTATGTAATTATTATAACAAATTAGTAACATTAATTATGAGGACATTGAATATCTCAAAGATGTTTATTGCAGTATATCAGTGGCAAAGTACATCAAGCACTTCAGCTTCACCGGCATCAGAATGAACCCAGAACATCCCAAAACTTTTCTCCTGTTACAGTTTACCACTTTTACTGTAAATGAAATTGCTCCTGTTGCAACAGCTGTAGTCTGTATGTTAATGAAGTTATGACACCCCATTGTCTGAGACGGTTCTCTGTGTCCCACACCCAGTCCCATTCTACTAATTAATGACCATTTGCTCAGGATGTGATCAACCAGGTCACATTATAAATGGTGCAGAAAGCCTTTCTTCTGGGGTCGAGGCAGACTACAATTTCTTACAATGTATACATATACTCATATTTTGATGGTTTAAGCAAACTTGTAAGGTCATTAAAAACAAAAACAAAAACCCTTCCACATCACTTTAAGACCCTGCTTACTGTGGACAACACCGGTGCACTACTCCATTTTCCCCTGTAATCATATAATAATCTAGATAACATAAAAGACATTTACAAATACATATACATAACTCCAAATCATTTTATCTTTGATGGAAAGTGTGTGTCTCCTCCTCTCTGCTGCCATCTTGTGACTCCTAAGGTTAGGATACCTCTCCAGCACTCTTAAATCATTTAGGAGCTGAGACCTAGTCTTAACACTTAGAATCAGCAAGAATTCTATGCATTTATTTACGTGAAAATTCTTGGCATTAATAATATTTATATTAGTAGAGCTCATTAAATGACAGATTAAACCCAATGTACTCTTGAAATTGATTTCTGAACATCGTAATGTAATTTTTTCCAAAATCATTTAGTGTACACATATATTGTACATATATTTAGCATTGTATAGCAACCTCCTAACCCCCACAGCCCACACACCTGTCCCACCCAACTTTCTAAAACAAAATTACTCCACTGGTTGGAGTGTGTGTTCGGTTGCTCAAGTTTTATTCCGTTTTCAAACAGTACGTTGGTTTCACACCTCTACTATTGAATCCAGCGTATCATCAGCGCTCGGATTCGCTTCCGTGGTGCTGTCAAGTACGACTCGCAGTCTGTGAGTTAAACTAGACGCTATTGGCTATTTGAAAAGGGGGAGGAGCCATTCGATATGTCCCGCTTTAGCTTCCTGTTTCAGTGGATATTACGTCAATGCATCAAACAAAGCTGCGCGTTGCGAGGCACTTCAGTGGGCCTTTAAAATAAGTAAATGATATTATTATACTAATTAAAGCCAAGGGGTGGTATAATACCCCTTTTTATAATATGTAAAATAAGTCTCTGTGTGTCACTTTTTGAGTCAGTAAAAACACGTCATTTTTTGTGTGTGTGCGTATGTGTGTGTGTTAGCAGCTCCGATTACCTCGTGCAGACAAGCACTAGAATGTCAGAAACTGTTCTGCCTTTTATGTTCAAACCGGAGTCAGACAATGATGGAGAGACTCGAGAAGAAGTGACAACATGTAGAAGCAACAGGACATCTCTGAATGGTTAGTTATGATTTTATGTAGCTGATGTGGAGTTAACTATCTTCAAGTCACTGATTAGCATATTCTGTCATGATAATCCATAAATCACTTGAGATGCACACACAGTGACATGATATTGCATTTGTATTTCGTACTGTATTGCATGTGAAAAGACGGATGCAGGGCTGCCCTTTTTTTTTGGCGGGGGGGGGGGGGGGTATGTAAAAACAAATATTGCATCACAATAAGTGTAATTGTCAAAACATTTGGTAACTAAATAGAATTTTTTATAAAATACAGTTTTTATTATTGCTTGACAAATTTCAAGATTTCAATTCCATTCTTGTGATTTGATTCCGATTTTGATTCAATATTGACTAATTTAGATACATGTTTATTTTAAATTTTATTTAAAAATATAATCTCACCTAATGCTGTAAACATAGAGGGCCCAATCTGCTGGTATTATTAAAGGTTAAAAATAACATTAAATTAAATATAATGCAGTTTTTGTTATAATAACAATTATTTAATGACATAAGTAAAAATATAATAAATATGTAATATAGTGCTCAGCAAAATCTCCTCTCTAGCTATTTTTTCTATTCAATTAACATGCTATGGTCGTTAAATGGCTTTCCTGAGGTAAATGTAACGTTATGTGACATAATTGTTCTCCTGCTGTTATATTGACCTCTTTCCGTGGTTGAAAAACACTAATTGGTCGATATTATGTATACTTTCGGTAAGTTGTACTGCATCTTTAAATAAAAAAGTAACAGGTGATCGGTTCACGTGCACTTGAACTGAGGCGCTCAGCGATCTGTCACGTCACATTTACAAGCGCCAAACGTATTTTTGTCTGAATTTCGTAATAAAATTGACGGAATCTAAGAGCTGAGAATTAGTTTAATATGAAAAGTACCTCTTTGCTCCACAATTTTTCTGTGCGTGAGAAAATGGATGTGTGGCGTGAGAGCGTGTGAAAAGTGTCAATTGCGTGAGTCTCACGCTCAATGCGTGAGAGTTGGCAGCCCTGCGGATGCGACAGCTTGAGCTTGAACTCACAAATATGCTTGACTACAACAACTCTTCCTCTTCTCAACATGGACTGCGTGTTCCAAATTTTAGGGTTAATAATGTCACTAACCCGGGAGGAATGTTGTGTAATCCCTACCAGCCGTTTGTTGTAGTCCTTAAAAATGACTTCTTTAAAAGCACATATCTCCCTTTGCTTTGAACTTTGAGCGTTGTAACTTTGCAGATGTTGTTCCTGCTCAAACAGCAACATTACACACTAACTACAGTTAGAAAAGTCAAATCATAATCAACCACCCCTTTAAACATAGCCTACTATGCACAGAAAAGCAGATGAGCCCAGAATATGAACGCAACACGTTTAATTACATGTTAAGCATTTTCCTCCCATAGAAAATGTTTATCATGGCTTAATGTATTAAGACAGTGGTATTAAAAGACCAAACTCAGTAAACCTCATACTATGTATAGAAAAGCAGATAAGCCCAAAATAAAGCAAATTTGTGGTCAGTGCAAATCACCAAATCTGCTGCCTGTGTTTTATTAATAATGTATTTTGTGCTTATTTTTTTATATATATATATATAACTGTTGGTCCATTAAGCCTCATTAAGCGTTTTCTTGGTTTTCTATGGGAGGAGAACGTGTAACGTATAATTAAACGGACAGGTAACAGGTAACTGGAGCACATCTCATCCTAAGTTAACGAAACTCAGTGTATGCCTCACACAGACATGAGAAATACATCAAATACACAAAGCTTGAAATGTCTTTAAACAAAATAATTCAAAACAAAAAAAGAAAAAGGCTACTCTCTGATTATGTAATCCATTATGTGCATTTCTCTCTATAGGCGCGTTCACATGGAGATGGCGATCGTCAACTTCATCTTTGCAGCCGACACTGTCAGAAAACACTAGTTTATTAATAAAAATCATTGCACGCGTCACCGAATTTACAAATGCACATCTTGCTTGTTGCACGCACACATATTATGTCGAAATAACGAGATATTATGTTGAAATAACATTATTCTTAATAAAACATCTTTTAGAATATTTGATTAAATGCTGAATGTTGCGCTTGTTCAATTTAATAAAATTAAAACTTTAATTGTGATCATTAAAATAATTGAATATTAAATATTTAGTGGCCAAGTTTTGCTCATATAGGCCTATATATATATATATATATATATATATATATATATATATATATATATATATATATGTAACCCTTTTCTTAACCCTAGGGGTAAATTTTAATGTTTCCCAAATAAGAAAAAACCTGGATTCCCGGCAGTTGAATGGTGAATTTGGCCGGTATTTTTTCTTTCAATGCAAATTAACGTAAAGTATTTTTCCCTATACCAATTACACAATACTTTTACTAAAATGATAAATTGAATAATTCTTATTTATAGTTTCCTAGAAATCAGTACCTTGTTAAATGAATAAACTTATCAAACTCCAAAGAAATACCAGAATACAAATGTTAAGGAAAAAAAAACTAACAAATATTTATTTATTTTACATTAATGTAATTGTCACGAAACTGCTCAGAGACACGAAGTAGGAGATCCAAATGCAGCTTTATTGGCTGGGGCAATCCAGAGGCGTAATCCAAAGTACAGGCTAGGGTCATACACAGGCAGGTAGTCAAAACAAAGAAACAAACAAAACAAACAAACAGGCAGGCAGGCAGGGACCAGAGGCAAGAGAGTAATCCAGGGAACAGGGCAAGATATCAAGAACCAAGAAACAAGAAAACCAGGGAAACGCTCAGAAATGCAGTGTGACACAAACAAGACTTCGCTGTGAGTGAATGAATGAACATGGTATAAATAGACAGACTAACAGGATGAGACAGGTGAATGCAATCAGTGAATGAGGTACAGGTGAATGTGATCAGTGATAAGTGATGAGTCCGGGCAGTGAGTATTGGGAAATGTAGTTTGTGAGTGATAATAGTCTTATGTGGAGTGCCCTCTGGTGGCTCTCAAGGGCACTCCAGCTGGTGACCGTTACATAGCCCCCCCTTTAAGGAGCGGATTCCAGACGCTCCTAAAACTGTCCAGGAGGGAGGTGGAGCGGAGGCGGACCCGGGGGCGGGATGGAGGGCCAGGCCCGTGCAGCGGAAGAGGACCTGAAGACTCCAGCAGGGCGGAAGGCCAGGGCGGAGCAGGCTGTGCAGGCGGCCAGGGCGGAGCAGGCTGTGCAGGCGGCCAGGGCGGAGCAGGCTGTGCAGGCGACCAGGGCGGAGACGACCGTGCAGGCGGCCAGGGAGGAGACGACCCTTCAGGCGGCCAGGGATGAGACGACCCTTCAGGCGGCCAGGGATGAGACGACCCTTCAGGCGGCCAGGGATGAGACGACCCTTCAGGCGGCCAGGGCGGAGACGACCCTTCAGGCGGCCAGGGCGGAGACGACCCTTCAGGCGGCCAGGGCGGAGACGACCCTTCAAGCGGCCAGGGCGGAGACGACCCTTCAGGCGGCCAGGGCGGAGACGACCCTTCAGGCGGCCAGGGCACAGGAACAGACACCGGCTCAGGAACAGGAACAGACACAGGGACAGGAACAGACACAGGGACCGGCTCAAGGACAGGAACAGACAGCGTGACAGCGTGACAGATCTCTGTTGAGGGCTCAGGTTCAGGCATGTCGGCGGCTATCTCTGCTGAGGGCTCAGTCGACGTGGCAGCGGCCATTTTGTCCAGAGACACTGGCTCGGCAGACGTGACTTGAACAGACACTGGATCGGTGGAGGCCATCTTGTCTGGAGACACTGGTTTGGCGGCGGCCATCTTGTCCGGAGACACTGGCTCGGCAGACGTGACTTGAACAGACACTGGATCGGTGGAGGCCATCTTGTCCGGAGACACTGGCGTGGATTCGGCCATCTTGTCCGAAGACACAGGCGTGGAGTCGGCCATCTTGTCCGTAGACACAGGCGTGGAGTCGGCCATCTTGTCCGAAGACACAGGCGTGGAGTCGGCCATCTTGTCCGAAGACACAGGCGTGGAGTCGGCCATCTTGTCCGAAGACACAGGCGTGGAGTCGGCCATCTTGTCCGAAGACACAGGCGTGGAGTCGGCCCTCTTGTCCGAGGACACAGGCGCAGAAAGAGGAAGAGGAACAGATTCAGGGTCAGGATCAGTATCAGGATCAGATTCAGGCTCAGGAACAATTTCAGTCTCGGCGGGACGAGACTCTGGACGGGCAGACGTGACCTGAAACTCTGGCTCTGGCTCGGCAGGACTGACGTGAAGCTCTGGCTCTGGCTCTGGCTCGGCAGGACTGACGTGAAGCTCTGGCTCTGGCTCGGCAGGACTGACGTGAAGCTCTGGCTCTGGCTCTGGCTCGGCAGGACTGACGTGAAGTTCTGGCTCTGGCTCGGCAGGACTGACGTGAAGCTCAGTCTCTGGATCGGAATCAGCGCGCTCTGAGCTTGACGGGACCAGCGGTGGCGAGGGCTTTGAGCTGGGCAGGACCAGCGGCAAAGAGGGCTTTGAGCTGGGCAGGACCAGCGGCAAAGAGGGCTTTGAGCTGGGCAGGACCAGCGGCAAAGAGGGCTTGGAGCTGGGCAGCGATGAGGGCTCTGTGCTGGGCAGCGATGAGGGCTCTGTGCTGGGCAGCGATGAGGGCTCTGAACTGGACGGAACCAGCGGCGAAGAAGACTCTGAGCTGGGCGGGACCAGCGGTGAAGGCTCTGTGCTGGACGGGACCAGCGGTGAAGAGGACTCTGAGCTGGGCGGGACCAGCGGTGAAGGCTCTGGGCTGGACGGGACCAGCGGTGAAGAGGGCTTTGAGCTGGGCGGGACCAGCGGCGAAGGAGACTCTGGACTGGACGGAACCAGCGGTGAAGGCTCTGTGCTGGACGGGACCAGCGCTGAAGAGGGCTCTGTGCTGGACGGGACCAGCGGTGAAGACTCTAGCTTGGCGGGCATGTCGCTTGCTGTCTCAGGGGCGGCGGGCATGACGCATACTGCCTTGGCTTCGGCAGATCTGGCGTGAAGTGCGGGCTCGGCAGACGTGACGTGAAGCTCTGGCTCGGCAGACGTGACGTGAACAGTCTCTGGATCGGCAGAAGTGACGTGAACAGTCTCTGGATCGGCAGAAGCGACGTGAACAGTCTCTGGATCAGCAGAAGCGACGTGAACAGTCTCTGGATCAGCAGAAGCGACGTGAACAGTCTCTGGATCAGCAGAAGCGACGTGAAGTGCGGGCTCAACCTCGCCCACTATGAAGGGAGACCCACAAAATAGCAAGACAAAATCTATATATTGAACCAGAGTCCATCTGGGGTCAGCCTCAGGCAAATAAAAACTCACGTCCTGATCCAGTCCCATCCAAAAGCAATCCTTGAGTTCCCCGTCATCCAGCGGGGCCAGGTGGCAACAAGCCACAAACTCACCCACATAGTCCTCTATGGGGCGACCATCCTGGAAGATGGAGCAGAGTCTAGTTACTGGGTCCATGTTGTCATTGCTGCTGGATCTGGGTATGGCGAAGTCTTCTGTCACGAAACTGCTCAGAGACACGAAGTAGGAGATCCAAATGCAGCTTTATTGGCTGGGGCAATCCAGAGGCGTAATCCAAAGTACAGGCTAGGGTCATACACAGGCAGGTAGTCAAAACAAAGAAACAAACAAAACAAACAAACAGGCAGGCAGGCAGGGACCAGAGGCAAGAGAGTAATCCAGGGAACAGGGCAAGATATCAAGAACCAAGAAACAAGAAAACCAGGGAAACGCTCAGAAATGCAGTGTGACACAAACAAGACTTCGCCGTGAGTGAATGAATGAACATGGTATAAATAGACAGACTAACAGGATGAGACAGGTGAATGCAATCAGTGAATGAGGTACAGGTGAATGTGATCAGTGATAAGTGATGAGTCCGGGCAGTGAGTATTGGGAAATGTAGTTTGTGAGTGATAATAGTCTTATGTGGAGTGCCCTCTGGTGGCTCTCAAGGGCACTCCAGCTGGTGACCGTTACAGTAATAACCCCCTTTAAAAGAAAACAAAACAAGGAAACACCTTTTTTTTATATGAAGACAGATAAAGACTTATACCCAATGGTATGTAAATTACTTATTCTTTTTTTTGTAAATAAAATATACAAAATCACCTGTTCAGTCTAAGAACTGTTCCTTGTCTCTCTTATGTTTGTTTTTACACTTGCATTTTTACCTTTTTCCTTTTCTACTTTAAAACACTGTCCTCAATCAGCAACATACAAGTGGACAAATTCAGAACCCTGTTAGATATAGGATACACACTTTTCTACTGAGACATGTAGAGCAATAAGGAAAATAAAACAATATTTCTTTCAAAAACAATTAAACACTTGAAAAAAAACCACGATTCACAACATAAGTGTTTTTCCCTTTCAGTGTGAAAATCAGTTATGAGTCAGTGACGCAGTCAAATATACACGAGTCAGTGACGCAGTCAAATATACGGTCGTTCGTTATCGTTGGGGCCCAGTTCGTTGGTGCACATTTACGGCTGACGAATTCAATGTACTCCCGCACATTTAACAGTCCCGAAAATGAGTTCACTTACGTCCATCCGATGAAAGAAGCAATGGGAAGTCACTTATGATATGAACAGTTTCACACAAGCAGTCCCGATAGCGATGAATGCAGTTGATCCACGTCCCACGACGACGAACCACACAATCTTTCCAGTCCCGAAAGAATTCCGAAGTCCACCACGAACGTCCAATAATTTCAACACAGTTATTGACCATGAATTTGAATGTCACTAGCTGTTAAGCCCTCATCACGCACATCTTGACTCAGCGCCATGACTTAAAGATCACTAAGAAGATGACAGAAATACAAAAATAAAACACTTCAAATAGCAAAACAAAATAAACCACACGTCGTTTCTCTACACTTTGGGCCTTATATTACACCGAATATATTAAGTCTCCAAAATGACGCACTTCTCACACAAGCAGTCAAATTACCGTCTTCTCATGCCATGTACGATGCTCCTCCCCCTTCACGTAACTCACGTTATGACGCAAACTAATCATGCTCAATCACTGGCCAGCAATAGTACATTTACATTCAATGCTATCTCATTGGATATGAAACAAAAACATTTAGTTTGAAATGTGAAAACAAAAAAAATGAAAAGCACAAATTTCAATATTTTTAAAATACTTCAAAACAAAAGGCATATTTATTTTAGGGGTCCCTACACACTCCCCCCACCAAAAGTCCAGTATGCCCCCATGCTGGTCATAGAAAACACCCACACCATCTAAGGGGTGACCATGTTTTTAGACAGGGCTAAGACTAATTGGTACAAGTGTGGGCATATTTTTACACACATTGCATAATGCATCTGCATTGCACCACCAAGCATGTGAACTTTTGTAGCCACTAGAAAAATACAAAGCATTGATAGCTGATACATTAACACTACATCGCCTGGATGCAACAGTCTCAATATGTGGCTCTCCTAATGTATCATATGTAAATCGGGTATTAAGCTTCCTCTCCCTACAGGATCTTCGTACTACAGGAGGTACCACATCTGATTGAACTTCAGTACCTTCACTAGTAGCTGGAGTCTGCATAGAATTGTCATGACCTACAGCCATTATATTGTCAGTCACATCAACCCTTTCAACATCAGGCTCATGCTGAACAGCAGAAGTTTCACTTTGACATGGAGCTATAAGTGCTTGGGAACTACTATGAGAATCACAAGACTCTGAGCATTCTACATCTCGTACAGGGGTTTCAATCTGGATCTCTGCCACTGGATGAATATCTGCCACATCCTCAACATAAAACCCAAACTCAGACTCAGGCTCTGAATCAGAAGAATGGCATTCTCTTGGAAAGGAATCAACTACAAGAGGAGAGTTTGCTGACTCAGCAGTTTTTCGCTTCTCTTTTGCTCTCCTCCGCCTCAAAGCTCTAGGTGATGGAGTAGGCATGATGTCTGCCTGTGTACGTAGCCTGACTGCCTGTCCCAAAGGCAGGATATGATTTCGATGCAGGACTTTGACTGGCCCCTTACCATCAACAGGCTTCAAACGATACACAGGAATGCCAGAGAATTGACTCTCCACTTCATAAGGATTAGCACTCCACCTGTCTGCAAGCTTTTGTTTTCCCTTTAGGCCAAGGTTTCGAATCAGAACTCTGTCTCCAGCATTCAGACTATGGTAACGGACTTTCTGATCATACCGCTCTTTGTTACTCTGATTCATCTTTTGAGCAGTAGCTTGAGCTAACTGATGAGCTGCTTGTAATTCCTGCTTCATTTTGGACACATACTTCAAATATGACACAGGCGAGGTGTTGTCAGGGGAAACTCCAAAGCATACATCAACAGGTAATCGGGCCTCCCTGCCGAACATAAGAAAATATGGTGAGAAACCAGTGGCCTCGTTGACAGTACAATTGTATGCATGGACAAGATGAGCTATATGCTGACTCCATTGGCACTTCTGACTAGGCTCAAGGGTACCCAGCATGTCCAACAAGGTCCGGTTGAACCTCTCCGGCTGAGGATCACCTTGCGGGTGGTAAGGTGAGGTTCTTGACTTCTTCACATTCAGCATTGTCAACATGTCAGACACCAACCGGCTCTCAAAATCCCTGCCCTGGTCTGAGTGTATTCGAGTTGGAAGGCCATAATGGATGAAATACTTTTCCCAAAGAGTCTTTGCCACAGTAGATGCTTTTTGGTCCCTAGTGGGAAAGGCTTGAGCATAACGTGTGCAATGGTCTGTGACCACCAAAACATTACACACATTGCGAGAATCTGCTTCGATGGTAAGAAAATCAATGCATACAAGATCCATAGGCCCTGAACTCTGCATGTGGGACAATTGAGCAGCTCTCTGAGGCAGCGTTTTCCTCTTTATGCAGCGTTCACATGTTTTACAGTAGGCCTCTACATCACGCTTCATGCGTGGCCAATAGAATCGGTCACGAACCAGACTGTAAGACTTATCAAAGCCTAGATGTCCTATGTCATCGTGCAAAGATTTCAACACCATACTGTGGTACTGCTTGGGAAGCACAAGCTGTCGCTTTACTCTTTGGTCACTCAGCCTAATGGTTCTGTACAACAAGCCATTATCTACTGACAACTTCTCCCATTCTCGTTTCAACAACTTCATCTCAGGGTGGTTGTGATGGACACTACTTGCAGGTTTCTTATTACAGACAGCTTCCCACACCTCTGCCAGGCACACATCCTTCCTTTGGGCAACTTGAAGCTCACTTGGACTAAGCTCAGGTAAGTGGTCAGCAACTAATGCAGTAGCTTGACAATAAGCCTTAGGAACAGCAGACATATGGGCCCCTATCTGTTGTGCAACACATGGATAAGAGACACAACCTGCTCTTTTCTCCACAGACATTTCCTGACAAAGAGCTCGGACACCTGCCGCTGGAATTTCCTGCCACTCATCATCAACACTTAGGTGGGTATGTGGACGTCTGGACAAGGCATCAGCATCGACGTTCTTTCGGCCTGGCCTGTATTTCAGACTGAAATTGTAGGTGGTGAGGGCTGACAACCAACGATGACCAGTCGCATCAAGTTTTGCTGACTTCAGTATATAGGTTAGAGGGTTGTTGTCAGTTCTAACCTCAAACTGGACACCGTAAAGATAGTCATGCAGTCGGTCCACAATTGCCCACTTCAGAGCTAAAAATTCCAGTTTGTGCGCAGGATAATTTCGCTCTGAAGGAGAAAGGCTTCGACTGATGAAAGCAACCGGGCGGAGTCCTTTTTCATGCTCCTGATACAAAACTCCTCCAAGTCCATCCAGACTTGCGTCCACATGCAAGATGTAAGGCTTTTGTACATCAGCAAAGGCTAGCACTGGAGCCTGAGTCAGACAATTTTTAAGCGTTTGGAACGCAGCATCACACTGTTCAGTCCATCGGGAGCCAAAAGGTTCAGAGATTTTGTAGCACGGCTGGGCATTACAAACAGGTGAGCTGATAGGTTTCTTTTTAGAGGATGGGTACCCCTGCAGCAGTTCATTTAGAGGCCGGCACAACTTTGAGAAATCCTTCACGAAACGGCGGTAATATCCACAGAATCCCAAAAACGCTCGAAGCGCTGTCACTGTTTGTGGTTTGGGCCAGGATATAACAGCCTCAATCTTTGAAGGGTCAGTAGATATTCCATCCTGTGAAACGATATGCCCAACATAGTTCACAGATGTCCTGCCGAACTGACACTTATCAAGGGAGATCTTCAGCCCTTCATCCCTCAACCTATCCAGAACCTTCAACAGCCGCTGTTGGTGCTCTTCAAGAGTCCGCCCGAAAACAATTAGGTCATCTAAGTACACAAGCACCTCCAAGAAGTTCATGTCTCCTACAGTTCTCTCCATGACCCTCTGGAAAGTAGCAGGTGCTCCACAGATACCCTGGGGCATACGCTCAAATTCATAAAAACCCAAAGGGCAGATGAATGCGGTCTTTTCCTTGTCGGGGTCACTCATTGGTATTTGATAATATCCACTTCTCAGATCTAAAACAGTAAACCACTTACTCCCAGAAAGACTGTGAAGAGCATCTTCAATTCGGGGTACGGTATATTGATCTGGTATGGTCCGATGGTTGAGCGTCCGATAGTCCACACACATTCTGACCTTCCCTGACTTTTTACGCACCACTACAATGGGTGAAGCGTAGGGGCTTCGGGACTCTGAAATGATGCCAGTACTCTTAAGTTCCTGTAGATGCTGCCTTACATCCTCCCAATCAGCAGGGGCGAGACGTCGAGATCTTTCTCTGAAAGGACGCAAATCATTCAGCCTAATCTCATGCATGGTACTTTTTGCACAGCCCACGTCCCACTCATGAAGGGAAAACACTTCTTTTCTCTTCATCATCTCCTCACACAAACTCTGTTTTGCTTCTTCCGGCATCGGAGAATCTCCAAAATCAAAGCATGTAGGTGACAAGTTACTTTGTTCTAACTGTTGGTTGGAGGAAAGTTGCGGCACCATGGTCACAGGAAATACATGAGCAAGAGGAGTTCCTCGCTTTATCCATACTTCTCTTGTAGACGTGTTCCTGACAGTCACCATGACCCGTCGGCTGGACACAATGGATGCAGAATGAACTTCAGGTCTCACTTGCAAGTCAACAGTAAAGGTATCATCAACTTCCGCTTTATCTACTAACAACAAAGATTCTGTCATCCGACTGGGCAATTTAGGTAGACCTGGGAGTTGCATAACCTGACCTGGCTTCAAGACAACAGGGGAATGCTTCACAAACCAAACTGTTCCGTGTTTGTTTGGATCACCCTGACACACATCTGTCTGCTGAATAGACTCAAATGCCTCTCGTATTACAGGATGCATAGTCAACACGTTCAGGAACTTCTCTCCAGCCTGTTCGCGACAAGACTCAAGCAGCTTCCTCACTAAGCTAGTGTTGGTCCCAACCAAAATGGCTATCCCCTCTCTTTTCAAAGGGTCTGGACACACGATTGCGAGAGTGTCAACCACCTGATGCACCCCGGCCACATTTTCAGTAAATTCAAGTCTGAGGGGTAAGTATCCATCATACGGATATTTATGCGAGCTAAGACCCCAGATCTCAAGATTTTCCACAGGTTGAAGAGGCAAGTGCTTCAGATATGTGTCATAGAAACTCCGATACAATAGAGTGACCTGAGAGCCACTATCAAGAAGAGCTTTTGCGTAAATCCCTTCAATTTGAACAGGCACCTCAGAGACAGGCCCTACTAAACCTACAGGCAATTGTGGCTGGCCAACATCAAGCAGAAATGAAACTTGAGTGGAACGTAGGTTATCTGGAGCTCCGTGCCGTTCCGTCACTGAGCTCCGCTGAAGTTTCCCTGTAAGCGGTGCATTTTCATCAGCTTCTGATTTACCTTCCTGAAATCCTCAGGTCCTTTGCACTCCCACTTCTTATGACCATCTTCACCACAGTTATAACAGAAGATACCAGGCAAAGTTGACTTGGAAGTTTTGGGCTTGTAGGTACTGTCTCGGTTCATAGCTTCCTTTGTCTGACTGGGCATTTTCTGTGGGGCACGGTCAGAGGCAGGAGTCACAGTGGCCACGCTCAACAGTTGACTCACCTGAGTAGACAATTCTTTAACCTCCTTCTTCAGGCTATGTAATTCAGGCGGCACAGGCACATGGGGATAGGCAACATTGGCAACAGAAGCTTTAACATTCTCTCGTGCAGCTACCCAGTGTTCTTCCTCTCGAACTTCCTTCATCAACTGAGAGAAAGATGGGGGATCATGCAGAGTGTGAGTCATTCTGATTCGCAAAGCAACCATATCATTGGTCAGAGCCCCCTTAATCAGCTGCTCCATTCTGGCTCTATTTATACCGGCTGCCTCAATCCCACCCTTCAACAAGGCTCTGTGGAGAAGTTTATCTAGTCGGTACAAGAAAGCTGAAAGTTTCTCTCCACTTTCCTGGTAGGTATGGCGAAATCTAGCCATAAGGTCAGGCCCACTCTCAGTAGTTCCATATACAGTCTCAAGGGCAGCTAAGTACTCATTTGCAGTCGCTGATGGGCTACTCACTTTAAGAAACCTGACAATATCAGCCGCGGGACCTCGCAAACTCTCAACGATGCGTTGCTTCTTTGCAGATTCGGTGCATTGCCATTCACTTATCATTTGAGCGGCCTGCTCCATCCAGACTTCATACTCTTCCTCACCTGGAGGGACAGGTTTTAACCCCGAGAACAACCTCAGTTTTCTGTAACTAGGCCCATCACTAGACACCTGATTACACCGATCTACTAATTTGCCTATGGCATCAACTAGGTCCACACTGATGTCAGATTTAGGAGGCTGATTTTCCAAAATCATGGCCTTCACTTCATCCATAGACTTGCCCTCCTGCTGTAACAAGGCTTTCAGCTTGAACTGGAACGCATCACCTTCGGAGGCAGGACCATGGGCTACTAGACTACCCACTAAGTTCACACTCCAGGGTCCAGCTTCATTTTCTATACCTATCTCAGGAGGGATAACATCAGGTTCTAGATCAGCACTTGTCTCCACTAAAATAAACAACCATCTGCCCGTTACATCACCACGACGACCACGTATTCTAGTGCGACCAAAGACTTTTACTGTGTTTAACACTTTTTCAATAGTGTCGTTACTGGCGTCCAAAGGAACATTAGTCAAAACAATGGCACGTGAGACATCAACACTCTCTTCTCTGCTCCACTCGACAGTCTGCGACAAATCCATAATTTTGAAAGTAAATGCAAGTAGGCCTAACTAGTATTATGGCAAAAATAAAACAAATTGTTTTCAGATCAGCTGTTACCGCTACACTAAATTCTAGAAGAAAATATAGACGCTGGTAAAACAGGAAAAAAGCAGAAAAAAAATGTATCCCAGCGGTGCCTCCAAAAATGTAACCCTTTTCTTAACCCTAGGGGTAAATTTTAATGTTTCCCAAATAAGAAAAAACCTGGATTCCCGGCAGTTGAATGGTGAATTTGGCCGGTATTTTTTCTTTCAATGCAAATTGACGTAAAGTATTTTTCCCTATACCAATTACACAATACTTTTACTAAAATGATAAATTGAATAATTCTTATTTATAGTTTCCTAGAAATCAGTACCTTGTTAAATGAATAAACTTATCAAACTCCAAAGAAATACCAGAATACAAATGTTAAGGGAAAAAAAACTAACAAATATTTATTTATTTTACATTAATGTAATAACCCCCTTTAAAAGAAAACAAAACAAGGAAACACCTTTTTTTTTATATGAAGACAGATAAAGACTTATACCCAATGGTATGTAAATTACTTATTCTTTTTTTTGTAAATAAAATATACAAAATCACCTGTTCAGTCTAAGAACTGTTCCTTGTCTCTCTTATGTTTGTTTTTACACTTGCATTTTTACCTTTTTCCTTTTCTACTTTAAAACACTGTCCTCAATCAGCAACATACAAGTGGACAAATTCAGAACCCTGTTAGATATAGGATACACACTTTTCTACTGAGACATGTAGAGCAATAAGGAAAATAAAACAATATTTCTTTCAAAAACAATTAAACACTTGAAAAAAACCCACGATTCACAACATAAGTGTTTTTCCCTTTCAGTGTGAAAATCAGTTATGAGTCAGTGACACAGTCAAATATACACGAGTCAGTGACGCAGTCAAATATACGGTCGTTCGTTATCGTTGGGGCCCAGTTCGTTGGTGCACATTTACGGCTGACGAATTCAATGTACTCCCGCACATTTAACAGTCCCGAAAATGAGTTCACTTACGTCCATCCGATGAAAGAAGCAATGGGAAGTCACTTATGATACGAACAGTTTCACACAAGCAGTCCCGATAGCGATGAATGCAGTTGATCCACGTCCCACGACGACGAACCACACAATCTTTCCAGTCCCGAAAGAATTCCGAAGTCCACCACGAACGTCCAATAATTTCAACACAGTTATTGACCATGAATTTGAATGTCACTAGCTGTTAAGCCCTCATCACGCACA
Source organism: Abramis brama (assembly GCF_963993115.1). Taxonomy (NCBI): domain Eukaryota; kingdom Metazoa; phylum Chordata; class Actinopteri; order Cypriniformes; family Leuciscidae; genus Abramis; species Abramis brama. The sequence goes on from NC_139975.1 coordinate 39,640,459, forward strand.
TCTTGACTCAGCGCCATGACTCAAAGATCACGAAGAAGATGACAGAAATACAAAAATAAAACACTTCAAATAGCAAAACAAAATAAACCACACGTCGTTTCTCTACACTTTGGGCCTTATATTACACCGAATATATTAAGTCTCCAAAATGACGCACTTCTCACACAAGCAGTCAAATTACCGTCTTCTCATGCCATGTACGATGCTCCTCCCCCTTCACGTAACTCATGTTATGACGCAAACTAATCATGCTCAATCACTGGCCAGCAATAGTACATTTACATTCAATGCTATCTCATTGGATATGAAACAAAAACATTTAGTTTGAAATGTGAAAACAAAAAAAATGAAAAGCACAAATTTCAATATTTTTAAAATACTTCAAAACAAAAGGCATATTTATTTTAGGGGTCCCTACATATATATAAAGTAGCGATAGTTCATTCTAAGTTTACTCAAGTGGAAGAATGTGACTAATAAACTTAGGCCTACTAACACTATGCATTATATTTTGAAAAAGAAGTAGATTATATCAAAACCTTAAATTTTCTATGGACTCAATGATAAATACATGTCTGACATCTAGTGTATATATCTATGACTTCGCACGACGGTGTAATTTACTTCCGGGTAAAGATAGGATCAGTCAAATGAAATACAATAAACGTACAAATAAATATTACAAATTAAAAAACTATCGGAAACGGGTCCGTGTACTTTTTCGTTCATTCATTATTCTTTTTCGGAATGAAGATGAAATTTAAAAAAGGGTGCAGCTTGGTTTTTTGTTTAAAAGAAAAAAATCAGAAATGGCTGTATTTTGTTTTCCAGATGTAATGTTATCATCAAATAATAGTATTAGAAAATTGGACGACATTTCCAATCGTTTTTTAATTTGTAAGATTTATTTGTACGTTTATTGTATTTCATTTGACTGATCCTATCTTTACCCGGAAGTAAATTACACCGTCGTGCGAAGTCATAGATATATACACTAGATGTCGCCTTGGCTACGGCAGTTCATTGGAACGAATGCGTCAATAGAGCCGCCATCTTGGAACAGGGGAGCCCCTCCTCTTTAATGCATCAGCGTCAATGTAGGCTAAGGTCTAACGGAAATAATATCACCTAGTTTTTTTGTTTCGTTCCAACGGTCAGACATGTATTTATCATTGAGTCCAGAGAAAATTTAAGGTTTTGATATTAAGATAATCTAATTATTTTTCAAAATATAATGCATAGTGTTAGTAGGCCTAAGTTTATTAGTCACATTCTTCCACTTGAGTAAACTTAGAATGAACTATCGCTACTAGTATATATATATATATATATATATATATATAAATGAGCAAAACTTGGCCACTAAATATTTAATATTTAATAAATTAAATAATTTTAATGATCACAATTAAAGTTTTAATTTTATTAAATTGAACAAGCGCAACATTCAGCATTCAATCAAATAATCTAAAAGATGTATTATTATTAATAATGTTATTTCAACATAATATCTCGTTATTTCGACATAATAGCCTATGTGTGCGTGCAACAAGCAAGATGTGCATTTGTAAATCCGGTGACGCGTGTATTGATTTTTATTAATAAACAAGTGTTTTCTCTGACAGTGTCGACTCGGCTGCAAAGATGAAGTTGACGATCGCCATATTCGTAGTGAACGCGCCTATAGCCTAGAGAGAAATGCACATAATGGATTACATAATCAGAGAGTAGCCTTTTTCTTTTCGTTTTGAATTATTTCGTTTACGTTTAAAGACATTTCAAGCTTTGTGTAGGCTATTTGATGTATTTCTCATGTCTGTGTGAGGCATACACTGAGTTTCGCTCAGGATGTATGATGAGATGCGCTCCAGTTCACTTGCAATGCAATTGACCGCGCGGGCGCCTCCATGATTATTATTGTCTGTTATATTTGCTTCTTATTTATTAAATCCAGGAAATTGGTTGATGAAAAATGTATTAAAATTAAGATACAATTTATACAAAACGAAATTCACTTTAAAGAAAGGCTTTCTACAAAACAAAACATAATGAAGTGGTCAAAATCATGTCTGACTCGCTCCATGTCTCTCGATATATATTGCGCATCCTATCTTACTCGTGCTGTTCACTTTTCATAAATCAACATAAATGGAAAAAAAATAACATTAATATTTAAACAAATATGAAACTAAATGCGCTTAACTATTTAATGGCTACAACAGTATAGTAGGTCTACAGACTCTCTATTTGTACAAATTGCTGCACATTCATTTAATTCTGAATTTTGCACACACAAGTTGAAAGGCATTTGTTCAAATCAAGTTCACGGATAATTGTGCGTGCTTTTATTAATCATTATGATACTAAAATCATAACAAAGTAGGCTATGCTATGTACAAAAAATCAGATGAGCACAGAATATGAATGCAACGTTTAATTACACGTTAAGACTTCGCACGACGGTGTAATTTACTTCCGGGTAAAGATAGGATCAGTCAAATGAAATACAATAAACGTACAAATAAATATTACAAATTAAAAAACGATCGGAAATGTCGTCCATTTTTCTAATAGGTTAGGCTACTATTATTTGATGACAACAACATTTGGAAAACAAAATACAGCCATTTCTGCTTTTTTTCTTTTAAACAAAAAACCAAGCAGCACCCTTTTGTTAAATTTCATCTTTCATTCCGAAATAGAATAATGAATGAACGAAAAAGTACACGGACCCAGACCTCCAAGAGGTCTGATCGCATCTTTACCCGGAAGTAAATTACACCATCGTGCGAAGTCATAGTTTATATACACTAGATAGATGTTGCCTTGGCTACGGCAGTTCATTGGAACGAATGCGTTATATATATATAAATAAATAAATAAATAAATGAGCAAAACTTGGCCACTAAATATTTAATAATCAATTATTTTAATGATCACAATTAAAGTTTCAACATAATATCTTGTTATTTCGACATAATATGTGTAACGAAGCACCAGACTCAGTAGGATCCATTTGCAGCTTTATTAAGAATAGTCGTACAGGCAGGGTCAACAACAGCAGACAGATCAATGGAGGAATCACAGAGAACATCCGTATAACAGGCAGAGGTCAGGGCAGGCAGCAATAATCAGAGTCCAATAAACAATCCAAGTCAGGCCAGGCAGAGAAACAATCAGGAAATGGTGAAACAGTCCAAGGTCCGTAATACAAGAAGCAAACACGGGGAATAACGCTCAGTAGTGACAGCCAGGGCAAATCAAGACTTCGCAGAGATGTGGTGTGTGGAAGTGGCTTATATGTGTGTGTAAATGAGGTGCAGGTGTGTTGCGCAATCAGTCCCAGGTGAGAGGCATTATGGGAAATGGAGTTCAAAACGAGATGGTTAATATTCAGGAGACGGATCCCTCCGGTGGTGCGGAGGAGGCGGTACGGAAGCCTCCTCTGTAACAGAGCCCCTCCCCCTGCGAGCGGCTCCTGACGCGAGGAGGCAAACGACGCCGGGGCCTTCCACGAGGTCGAGGGGCCGGTTTTTCCGGGTGCATCCGGTGAAACTCCTCAGTGAGTGTGGGGTCCAGGATATCCCCTGAATTGACCCAGGATTGCTCCTCCGGACCGAACCCCTCCCAGTCAACTAGATACTGGAGAATATTACCCCGACGTCTAGAGTCAAGCAACTTGTGCACACGATACACCTCCTCGCCGTCAACCAGAATAGGTGGGGGAGTCTGAGAGGCGGCCCCCTCCTCCGGCTCTCCCCTCGGACCACCGGCAGGTTTTAGCAGGGAAACATGAAAAGTAGGAGAAATACGATAATTAGCGGGCAGGTCTAATCGAAATGATACAGGAGATAATTGTTTAACAATTTGGAACGGACCAACATACCTGGGACTGAGTTTGCGACATGGAAGTCGGAGTCGTAGATCTCTGGTGGAAAGCCATACCCATTGGCCGATGTGATACTCTGGAGCTGGACGGCGGTGGCGGTTGGCTTGTTGCTCTTGTCGTCTGACAGCATGGAGTAAGTGAGTGTGTGCTTGATCCCAGACCTCCTCGCTCTTGTGTAGCCATTCGGTGACGGATGGAAGTTCTGTGGGTTCGCCGGACCAGGGGAAGAGAGGTGGTTGGAAACCAAGTATACATTTAAAGGGAGTTATGCCAGTGGCGGGTTTGACCAGTGAATTTTGGGCGTATTCGGCCCAGAACAAATATCTGCTCCAATCAGCTTGATGTTGTTGGCAGTAAGATCGGAGGAAGCGGATGACGTCTTGATTAAGGCGTTCAGTTTGACCATTTGACTGAGGATGGTAACCTGAGGTAAGGCTGATGTTGACATTTAGATGCTTGAAGAATGCTGTCCACACTCTGGAGGTGAATTGAGGTCCTCGGTCAGATACTATATCTTCAGGTAAGCCATAAAATCTGAACACTTGGTTGCAAAGGAGCTCTGCTGTTTCGAATGCAGTGGGAAGTTTGGTTAGAGGGATTAATCGGCAGGCCTTGGAGAACCGATCCACAATGGTGAGTATGGTGGTGTATCCTTGGGAATTGGGTAGGTCGGTGATGAAGTCAATGGCGATATGAGACCAGGGACGTTGAGGTATGGGAAGTGGGTTTAGGAGACCAGCAGGTAATTTTCGGAGTGATTTGGAGGTGTGACAATTGGTGCAGTTCTGAACATGCTTGATGGTATCTGACAGAAGAGTGGGCCACCAGAAGCGATTTTGGAGTAATTGTATGGTGGCAGTGATTCCAGGGTGACCAGAACTTGGTGAAGAGTGCACCTAATCGAGGAGCAGAGGACGTAGTGGATCTGGGACGAAGAGGAGATTCGCTGGACATTCAGCGGGAGGTGGTACTTGGAGGTTAGCTTGTTGAATTTCGGTGATGATATCCCATTGAACGGGAGCTACTAGCAGATGTTCGTGAAGGATGGTTTCAGGAGTGGGATTTTGGGTTGTTTCTTCGGTTTGACGGGAGAGAGCATCAGCTTTGGTGTTCTTGGTGCCTGGTCGATATGTGACAGTGAAATTAAATCTGGTGAAGAACAAAGCCCATCTGGCCTGGCGGGGATTAAGACGTTTGGCGGATCGTAGATATTCGAGGTTCTTGTGGTCGGTGAGAATTATGAACGGTTGACTTGCTCCCTCCAGCCAATGGCGCCATTCCTCCAAAGCTAGTTTCATAGCTAACAATTCACGATTGCCCACATCGTAGTTACGTTCGGCTGGAGAAAGTTTGCGGGAAAAGAAAGCACAAGGGTACATCTTGGCTGGATTACCTTGTCGTTGCGATAAGACAGCTCCTACTCCCGTATTGGAAGCATCTACTTCTACAATAAATTGTTGTTCAGGATCAGGATGACGTAAAATGGGTGCTGATGTGAACCGTGTCTTTAAATCCTGAAACGCTTGCTGTGCTTCTGTGGTCCAGTGCAGACGAGCAGTGTGACGCTTGGTCATGGCAGTCAAAGGAGCGGCTATGAGACTGAAGTTTCTTATAAACCGCCTGTAGAAGTTCGCAAACCCCAGAAAACGTTGTAGCTCCTTGATGGTTTGGGGTAATGGCCAGTCCAAGACTCCCTTGACTTTCTTCTCATCCATAGCTACCCCCTCTTGGCTGATGATGTACCCCAGAAAAGACATGCTCGTCTGATGAAACTCACATTTCTCGACCTTGGCATAGAGTTGATATTGAATCAGACGTTGTAAGACCAATCTGACCTGACAGATGTGCTCCTCCATGGAGTTGGAGTAGATCAGGATGTCGTCGATGTATACGATCACCCATTTATCCAGCATATCCCGGAAGATGTCATTCATGAAGGACTGGAACACGGAAGGACTGTTAGCCAGGCCGAAGGGCATAACCAGGTATTCATAGTGCCCACTAGTGGTTGAGAATGCTGTTTTCCACTCGTCACCTTCGCGGATGCGGATCAGGTTGTAAGCGTTACGTAAATCTAGTTTGGTGTAATATTTGGCTTGACGGAGTTGTTCTAAGGCGGCTGGAACAAGTGGTAGAGGGTATCTGAACTTGACCGTGTTTTCATTCAACCCCCGGTAATCGATGCATGGTCGAAGCCCTCCGTCTTTCTTTTTCACGAAGAAGAAACCCGCGGCTGCTGGAGATGTGGAAGGTCTGATGAAACCTTTAGCTAGCTCTTCTTCTATGTAGTTCTTCATGGCTTCGGATTCAGGTTGGGATAAAGGAAATATTCTTCCCTTTGGGGGCGTGGTACCGGGAGTTAAATCGATGGCACAATCAGTCGAGCGATGTTCAGGAAGTTGTGAGGCTTTTTTCTTGCTGAAAGCTTCAGAGAGATCGGCATACTCGGATGGTAAGTTTTCTAGTTCTGGCTCTGGTGCTGAGGGAACTGGGACTGGACAGGATATACGCGTGACTTTGGATAGACATTGACTGTGACAAGTGTGATCCCATTGAATAATCTGACCGTCTCTCCAAGAGATGTGCGGATTGTGCGTCTGTAACCAAGGAAACCCGAGAATGATGGAATGATGTGGAGCATGGATGACGTAGAATTTGATGGATTCGGAATGTAGGGATCCAATGTGCATCTTGACTTCTTCTGTTATGCGGTGAATTTTGCCCTCACCAAGGGGTCGCCCGTCTAGCGCCTCCACTGTCAGGGAGGTATGACAGGGATTCAGTTGTAGTTTACACTGTACAGCAAATTTGTGAGAGATGAAGTTCCCCGCTGCTCCTGAGTCTATTAAAGCAGTGGTTGAAATAGAATTACCCTGGACCAGCAGGCGCACCGGTAGAGTGAGACTGGATACAGTTGTGTGTGTTTTAACATTTGAACTCACCGGTGGAGACTTGGACGAAGGACGAACTGGGCAGGAAGACTTCATGTGTCCAGACTGACCACAATACAAGCACAGGTGATTCTGCATTCTTCGTTCACGTTCTTCTGGCGTGAGGTGAGTGAAACCAACTTGCATCGGTTCATGATCGGATGTTGATTCTTGGAAGGAGCGATGTGATGTTCGGGTAGAACGTCGTGAACGGATTAGATTGTCAACTTGTATGGCCAGATCGATGTATTGATTCAAGTTTTTGCCTTCATCCCGACAGGCTAGCTCAGATTGCAATACAACAGTTAATCCCTTTCTGAAAATGGTCTTTAGTGTATCTTCTACCCAGTTGGTTTGTGCAGCGAGCGTGCGGAAGCTTAATGCATACTCTGCTGTTGTTCTTCTTCCCTGGGAAAGATTGAGCAGTTGTTCGCCAGCACTTCCTCTCTCAGTAGGATGCTCAAAAACGCTGCGAAACTGTCGAAGGAAAGCCCTGAAGGATGTGAAAGATGACCCATTTGGTCCCCAGACAGCAGTGGCCCAATCTAATGCTCTTCCTGTGAGTAGTGAACATACAAATGCAATTCGGGTGGAATCATTGGAGTAAAGTGATGGTTGTTGATCGACGAAGAGTGTGCATTGAAGCAGGAAACCTTTGCATTTTGTTGAGGTGCCGTCGAATTTTTCAGGAAAGGCTAGTCGAGGGTTAACTGGAGTACTCACAGTGGGTGGAGAAACTTCTTGAGATTGCACAGAGGGAGCATTAGCCGCTAACGCACAGAGACCTTGTAGCTCCTTGACAAGCTCCTCAGTAAGCGTCGTCAGATGATTAAGCTGGTGGTGATGCAACGTGAGTTGTGAAGCTTGAGCTGACAATTCTGTGGACAGTTGCATTACCGCTGCTGGATCGGGTTTTGGCGAAGTCTTCTGTAACGAAGCACCAGACTCAGTAGGATCCATTTGCAGCTTTATTAAGAATAGTCGTACAGGCAGGGTCAACAACAGCAGACAGATCAATGGAGGAATCACAGAGAACATCCGTATAACAGGCAGAGGTCAGGGCAGGCAGCAATAATCAGAGTCCAATAAACAATCCAAGTCAGGCCAGGCAGAGAAACAATCAGGAAATGGTGAAACAGTCCAAGGTCCGTAATACAAGAAGCAAACACGGGGAATAACGCTCAGTAGTGACAGCCAGGGCAAATCAAGACTTCGCAGAGATGTGGTGTGTGGAAGTGGCTTATATGTGTGTGTAAATGAGGTGCAGGTGTGTTGCGCAATCAGTCCCAGGTGAGAGGCATTATGGGAAATGGAGTTCAAAACGAGATGGTTAATATTCAGGAGACGGATCCCTCCGGTGGTGCGGAGGAGGCGGTACGGAAGCCTCCTCTGTAACAATATGTGTGCGTGCAACAAGCAAGTGCATTTGTAAATCCGGTGACGCGTGCAATGATTTTTATTAATAGTTGACGATCACCATATTCGTAGTGAACGCGCCTATAGAGAGAAATGCACATAATGGATTACATAATCAGAGTAGCCTTTTTCTTTTAGTTTTGAATTATTTCGTTTAGTTATTTATTATTTAGACATTTCAAGCTTTGTGTATTTGATGTATTTTTCATGTCTGTGTGAGGCATACACTGAGTTTCGTTAACTTAGGATGAGATGTGCTCCAGTTCACGTGCAGTGCAAGTGACCGCGCGGGCGCATGATTATATTATTGTCTGTTATAGCCTATTTGCTTATTATTTATTAAATCCAGGCAATTGGTTGATGAAAAATTTATTAAAATTAAGATACAATTTATACAAAACGAAATTCACTTTAAAGAAAGGTTTTCTTCAAAACAAAACTTAATGAAGTGGTCAAAATCATGTCTGACCCGCTCCATGTCTCTCGATATATTGTGCATCCTATCTTACTCGTGCTGTTCACTTTTCATAAATCAACATACATGGAAAAAAAATAACATTATAATATTTTAACAAATATGAAACTAAATGCGCTTATTTAATGGCTACAACAGTATAGGCCTACAGACTCTCTATTTGTACAAATTTCTGCACATTCATTTAATTCTGAATTTTGCACACACAAGTTGAAAGGCATTTGTTCAAATCAAGTTCAGGATAATTGTGCGTTCATTCATTAATTATTATGATACTAAAATCATAACAAAACAGGCTATGCTATGCAGGGACGTGGGAACTATATTGTGAGAGAGAGAGGAGGAGGGGGGGGGGGAGTGTAGGCCTATAGTAGGCTGTGTTATGTATCCTGATTGACTATATGATTAGTTAAATCTGTTTTGCACATGCATCGCCACAGAGTTAGCCATTTCAGACAGTACCGGACAGCCTCTGTCTCGTTCACTTCACGTCTGTGGGCGTAACGCACAGCTCAGTGTGGCCGCTCCAATTTACCTTCAATGAAATCTATGTCAAAACGCGTCAAAAGAGGCAATGCATTTACGTAGAGCAGGGTCATAAACGCGCAGAAAACGTGGCCGTGTGTGTCTGGAGTTCAGCGAGCTCCACGGAGCACTCCTTCAGTCTATCCACGGAGCGCTTATGTCAACAGCACTGAATGAATGATGATCTGCTTTTATGTCATTTTTCCTTTTTTATTCAGAATATTCACAAATGTGTTAGCTATGGCATGAAATATCTGATATTCCGATTGTCAAAAACATGCAAGTGGAAGCAGGGGCGTAATTTGTGGGAGGGTTGGGGGGGAGATAACCCCCCCCCAATATTTAAATCTATGCATTACAACCCCCCCAATATTTATACCATGATCACATGAAAAGGAGGCATACCCAAACTTCAACCTCCCCAATGTTCAAACCAAATCTACGCCCTTGAGTGGAAGTGTATTGTTGTTTAAACACCTTTATAACGATCGCGTTAGTTGAGCTGTATGCGCGATGGGTGCCGGCATGTTAGTTTGTGCCGCAGACGCAGTTCAGAGAATTTACAACACGTGAATTCATCCACTTCTCCCGAAATACATAAAAGTAAGTGGCTGGTGAACTGGGAGAAGAATAGAGTAAACATTAAAGTTACTTACACAATGTGTATCTGATAATAAAAAATAAAACGTGTCGAATTATAATGGAAAGGATTATTATTACCTCTTCCATAGACATCAATGTGTATTTTACAAATTCTAAATGTATTGTTTTTTTTAGTACTTATGTGAATTTATATGTCTGAAACCTAAATAAACAGTATGTGGTTGAAAACACTGAAAAGTTGTGATATATGACAGCTCTGAGCGCGCCTGTCTCTGGCTAAATTCAACATTTGAATTTAGCAGTTGATCATGTGATGCACTGACCGTTCTAATCACACCGGTGTGATCATACTCCAGGGACCAGCCTAGACTGATTACACCGGTGTGATCGTATGTGCGAAAGGCTTAAAAACAAGAAATTTTATGACACAAAATTTTGAAATGTAGGCTTAAATCAAACGCATTTTAATTCAGATTCTGCATTTATATATATTGTTGTGTGAAACATGCAATTTATTCTTTTATGCCTCATAATATATAGGCTTCTAATAGGGTATTAAGTATAATTGTAACTTTGTGTAAGAAAAGTGTTGTATAAGAAAAACACTGTATAAGGTTTTTATAAGAAACCTTATTATATGGAAACAATGTAAAAGGTTTTTATAAGAAACCTTATTATATGAAAACACTGTATAAGGTTTTTATAAGAAACCTTATTATATGGAAACGATGTAAAAGGTTTTTATAAGAAACCTTATTGTTAAGAAAAACACTGTAAAGAGTTTTTATAAGAAACCCTTGAATCTGGTTCATTAGAAAAGACACTGAGACTTGTTTTTATAAACGTTTATTAAGAAATTGTCATTAAGAAAAGACACCACAACTGTTGTTTGTAAAGTCATTTATTGAGAAGATGGTTTATAAAAAAAGAGACACTGCAATTGGTGATGTAAAGTCATTTATTGAGAAGATGGTTTATAAAGAAAAACAGACCACACTGAATGTTGTAAGCATTTATTAAGCATATGGCAGAGTAGAGAGAAATTGAAAATGTATTAGAAAGAGCTTTACCAAAGAAAGAAGAAAAATGCAATCATTACCGTCTATGTGTTGCGGACGAGACACAGAAGATACAGCGATGAAGAAAAGGTCCAGAAGAAGGAGGACGGAGAGACAAAGGCTTTATAACCAAGTCCTAGGGGGTTTCCAGGAGAGGATGACCAATGAACAAGTTATAGGGAGTTTCCAGGAGGAGATTCCTGAAGATGTCCAAAAGTTGATGGACTTTAAAAGAGCTGGAATGACATGTCCAGTCAGACGCTGATTCACCAAGGACGGCCTCTCCGGTGTTAGATGCCTTGCCATTGCGCCTCATGAAGATGAAAGCTTGCAAATTATTTGGTTTGGATTTGCTTTTATTTTTATTTTATATATTAGTACCTTTTATGTAAACTAGTTAACCTGTATTTAATAAAAAAATACATATAATTGAAATTAAGAAGCTCGCCTGCCTTAAGTCTCTGTTTTACTAAATATTGAGCTGAACTAAACCACGGAGCAGTCTTTCGACTGAATTGTAAGTATGGAAATTTATATACTTATTGTTTAGAACGAATTCGACTGACTTTACCTAACCTGAGAATAAACAAAATAAGGTAGAAGGTGTCTATATTTAAGACCCAAACAAGGGGTTAAATTAAGCACCATAAAACATGGCGCCCAACTTTAAGGGGCAGATTGTTTATTGATTTCTGGCCAAAATCAATAAAACAATTGCTCGAAAAACTAAGACCGTCGTGTAAATTACATGATAAAAAGCGAGCTTAGGAAGAAGTAAGGAAAAAATCCTAAAGAAAATAATTTGAAGCAAATTATTGGAGAAACCCAAAGGAAGGGTTATTAAAGAAGTAGTGTTATAATCTCAAAAGAATGAGATAAGTCTAAAAAAGGATAAGATAATCCTATAGACGAAAAATAATTCACCGTAGAATTATTAAAATAACCTGGTCAGGGTTATAAGTGCATGCACAACACTACTATAATCTCTACAGTGTTAAGTTTAAATAGAGAAAAAAAAACTTAATAGAGAAAATAATTCAAGAATGAATTATTAAAGCAACCTAAAGGAAAGGTTGGATACGCATGAGTTGTAGAGATTAGCTAAGTCTGAAGAAGAAAAGGACTTGTGAGCTGTATAACTGTTCAGTGGGGGACGCTTCACTGGATGGCCACGACAGCACAGACCCACATAAAACTATACATTTAGAGGGATCTTAGTGTATTTGTGTGGGAAAAGAAAGCTTTAAGAGCAAATAGATCGGCGATAGAAATAGAGTCAGATCTATTAGTGCATTGGTTTTCATCCAGAGACCACTTGAAAATAGAAAAATTTAATGAGACAAAAGTAGCCTTAGCAGTAATACAGTGAGCACACGAGATAGAGAGTGCCAGAGACAGTTCTGTATACAGTGTAAAGATACAGAAGTTGAAAGTATATTGTTGAAAAGTCCAGAAGAGAGAACAATAACAATATATGATAATAAACTAGACAGAATGCCAGGTGAATAGGCAGAAGAGGAAAAAATTAAGAAATATGAAGAAGAAATAATTAATTTTGGAAATACTAAGATGAGCTTTTCCAAGCTGAGATAGAATAAGAGAACAATTAATGATTAATTAAAGAACAAAAAATAATAATTACAAATTATTGAAAGTAAAAATAACAATGTTATGATCTAAAGTTAAGGCTATATAGAGAATGGTTGTTTTTAATAGAAATAAATAAATAATAATTGTTGGGACTGCAGTGCAGCTTTTAACCTGTTAGAAATACAGGCGTTAAAGAGATAAAAGATGTAAAAGGGAGATTAAAAGTGTAATCCAGTAAGAATAACTTGGAATTGAGTAGCATAAGCTATGATGGCAGATTGTAACACTATGGTGTACTACTAAATGCTTTGAGTAAAAAGCTGAAATAATAATATTGTCCTTAATTCAAAAAGGGAATAAGAGTAAAGGTTATAATAATGAATTGAACCTTAATAGAGACAGGACAGATTGGAAATTAAGTAACAAATGTGATTAATGGAAGAATAATAGAGAATTCAGAAGAAGAATCTCTTAATAGAAATGAAGAGGAGTTTAAACAAATGTATGATAAGATAGAAGTAGCAGCAATGATTGCCGTAACAGCAGTCTTGAAGTTCCAGGGAGACAGACACAGGTCCAGGGACATCTGAAAATAGCTCGGACGGAGAGCAGGAAAATGATGAATTGTATTCATCAATAAATAATACAGAAAGTGAAAATACTGAAACAAAGGTAGGAATATGACAAAACTATGAAAAAAAAAAAAAAAATGGTATTGCAGTATATTGCAGTTGAAAAGACTAACTAAACAAATTGAGGAATAAGTTAAAGGGATTAAATAGGAATCCTAGCAGTGAAAAGAGCGCTGATAAGAAACAGGGAGATCCTTATAGAGACTTGACTTATGGGCAAGAGAAACAGCCGAATACCTCCGGCTTCAAAAAATAGTTAAAGAAAAGGGATTGTGAAAGTCAGGAGAACAGAATAACGTGATATAATTATGTTTTAAGTTTTGAATTTAACAGAAGAATAGTGAGAGAAATGTAAAGAGTTATAAAATCATTAAAACATCTGAAATAAAGAGACTAAAGAGAATGCTGGAAACAATAAAAAGGTCCGCAAGCTATAAAGCCCTTAAACTCAGAGATATCTGAGAACTAAAAGAGTGTAGACGCAAAGCAGAGAGAGGATGATAGAAGGAGACCTTTTTGACCTCTGATAGGAGAGGAATCCAGTCAGACAACTGGAATTCAACAACCCAAAGAAATGTGTAGGAGAAAAGTTTTTGAGGCTGTAGTTAAAAGATGCAGTTGGAAAACAGATTTTAGAATTAAAATGTTTAAGAGAAGACCACAACGCTTATACAGATTGTTAAAACATCTAAAAATGCGGATTTAAGTGGAGAAGATATAACACTGATTAAGTCAGTATAGCTATAACAAAAGCAAGAAGCTATTGACAAAATGAGAAGTTTGCCAGGGACAGAAGTGAAATATTGGCAATGAGAGGAGATGTTAATGCATCTAAAGACCACATTACACTATTAAGTGTATGGCTATCAAAGAGGATGAAATACGTAAAACAGATAAAGTAAGATAAATAAGAGAAGTAGGTCAGGAAATATCAAATAGATACAAATTAGTAACAATTTTGAATACTGTAACTGAAAAACAAATAGAGGAAAATATAGCTGAGTATGATTTAAGCTCTCAGCATGTGAGAATAGTGAAGAAAAAGCAGCCTCCAAATAAATGAATATAGAAACAAACAAAAAAAAGTAGATCCTCTGATAGCACAAAATGTTATATAAATAAAGATGACTTGAATTAATACAGAAGAATAGAATACAAGAGCCTGGCAGAAAATAATACAGGAATTTGTGAGGATGAAAATAAAAATGGTATACAATAGATAAGTTATATCTAATGATAAATGGAAAGAGATAACCCTAGAATAAAGAAGATAGGTGATGAGTAAAATAGAAAAATCAAGTATAAAAAGACTTGAACAGAATAAATTGTCAATAGAAAAGGAAATACAGCTCAATGAATAAAAATAGCTATGGATAAAAAGAAGGATAGGATACATTGAAAATATTTAGGCTGTTAAAAAGAAATGGGTGTGACCAAAGAGTGTAATAAAAATAAAAACTGTTTTGTTAATTAAATAGGTTAAATAAATTTAATTTATATTAGACAAAGCTGCTCAGATGTCCTCAACAGCAGAGCCAATTCTATTTACAGATGAAAATTTGTATTCAATGAAAGAATAGAAAGTGAATAAGTAGGAGAAGAATTCGGCATTAAAATGATGGAGAGTGCAGACAATTTACATGAAGGAAGAGACTTAAAGAAAGTCTTGAGATTAAAAGTAAATATTGAATATAATTGAATATAAATGAAAATGGAATGAATTGATAATATTAAGAATTAAAAGAGAAATTACTATGGGCTTTACTAGAAATTCCCTATTTAAGAAAATATAAAAGCAATTGTGGAATAAAGTCTATTAGTAATTAGTAAAGCATATACTCATAAAAAACTGATTAAAAAGATAATATCCTATTAATATGATGGATAAAGGAAAATTAAATAAGGCAATACAAGAGTTATTAGAGCAAGGAATAACAAAAAGTCCTGTACAATAAACACCAAAATTAGATGAGACTTTTACAAGTAACAAATTATAAAACACTAATTAGAGTAATAAAGTCAAATAGGCATTATGGTATTAATGCTAGTAATACGACTGAACAATCGAGGAATGGTAAATTTCTCTTAAAATTGTATTTGGCTAATGATTTTTTGATCAATTCCCTTAACAGAGATTAGTCAAGAAAATACTTAATTTACTAAAAATAACAAACATTAAGTATATTAGAGCTTACCAAAGGGATAGATAAATTCCTCAGCAGCATTTCCATTAAAGAATTACCTGTGGATGTTTATATTAATTAAATAATAGTTATAAAGAAGGAAAAAGAGCATATTGAAACCATGATAAAAAAGGCTTTAAATTAATTGGCTTACCAGGGCTGGATTAAAATAAAATAAAATAAAATAAATAAACAAAGTGCAGTAATGGCAGATATGGTTAATTTAGGATATTATGTCTCTGTAAGAAACAAAAGATTTAAGAAATTGATGAAAGAGTGGATAACAGGTCTAAGAACCCCAGAGAGCATTAGAAAGATACAAAAAGAGGAAAGGGGCTCATGAATCATATGAGGAATATAATTCCTGAATTTATTCAGAAAGATAGACAAATGAATGATACAATAAAAGGCAATAAGTTGTACTGTAGTGAAGAGGCAGAGAAGAAAACTTCTAGAGTGGAAAAAAGCGATTTTTAGCTTCTAGAAGGGAGAGATGAGGAGAGGTTGATCTATATAGATAGATTTAACTGGTTATTAATTTATAGCAAGGAATAAGAAAAACAATATACCAATATGTATATTAGAGTGTGTTAAAGTGTTAAGTGACATTTCTTTCTGTAGAGAAGAAATAAGCAAATATGAGTAAAAGATATGCAGAATTACAAAGTCTTGTAATAGGAACCAACTTAAATAAATAATTAAAAGGATAAATTAATTAGTATCTATAAAACAATGAAAAGACATTAAACTAAGAGATAATTATAAAATGAAAAAATGATCAAATTATTTGGGCAACAGTAGGATAATACATGCTTAGATGCAAAAGAGGGGATATTAAATAAAGAGCGTAAGCTGTGACAGAAGAAATAGAAAGGAAATTAAAGGCAAGATAGATCAATTAAAAACTCTTGAAGAAATAAGAGACCAGGGAATAGTCCTGGGTACAGCTCAATATGTAGAAGTTACAGCTGTATTAATTTAAGAGCACTAGAAGGGCTGAAAGAAATAAAAGCTACACAAATTATTATTATAACGGACAACCAAAAGACTGAGACAAGTTTAAATGAAAACTTAGACATTTAAAGACAGAATAGGTACGCTAAGTTTAACAGTAAAAAATATGCTGAATTAGGGAAGAAGATTAATGAGCAAGTTAGGAATTTAGACCTAGCAGTGATTTATCAGAAGTCAAAGTAAAACACAGAGATAGCTTTAAAAAATAAATTAAATAAATAAACAAAAATAATACGAAGAATTATAATTAAAGAAAATGAGACGGTTGTATTGAAAAATACATGATTATATGCAATATTCTGTAAAACTAAAAGTGATAATACAAATAAGCATATTAGTATTTCTTATTTGAGGAGTGAATAGAGACAAGTTTGAGTAAAGTATTGAAATTGTGTTAGAAGGGGAAGAATAAAAAAGTGATTATGTTACAATCACACCAGAAAGAATCGACCAAGGGTGTTGATTGGAAATAGCTGGACCTTTAAGTACTTGGTTACAGTTTAAAAATAAATATATATTAGTAGCAGTAGATAGTCTTTGGGCAAATATTGGTAAGAACACTATTGTATACCTTTATAAAAGCAATCGAGTTACTGACAGTATGAGTTAGACTCGAGAATATTAGGGTTAATAAAACAATGTACTTTGTCAAAGGAAAGTTATGGTTATATGGAAAGCGTACAGTTTTGCACAAAGCTTTGCGGAATGGACCAGAAAGCAGTGTAATGTGCAGTAGGAACTTTACAACGTGTATTTAGAGCAAATCATAAGAACATAAGATCGAATGAAAAGAGTGAGAAGTCATTATATTGGCCATCTAAAAAAAAAAAAACCTGATTGTTCTTTACTGTTGTTGTGAAGCATCCTTGTGCTTGGAAGAGGCACTATATAAATTAAGCATTATTATCAACTAAACCTTTTAAGGATTTAATTACTACAAAAGATAAAGTATTAAAAAAGTTGATACATATACAATAAAGTTATTAGAAACTAAGCATTGGATTAAGAAAAATTTGAGTTTGATGAAATAAGAAAGGAAGGAAAGACAGAGGCTCTTACCAACAGTGTAGAATAACTTATTGAGGAAAAGAAAGGAATAAAAGAGAAAAGAAGAGTATGAATTACCTCTAACATGCTCTGGTGTGTAAAAAGAAAGTAAAACAATATAAAGATATAGGTTTCTTACCTATAGTTGTGATAACTGCGATAAAAATCCAATGAACAGAACAGAACAGACTCATTCTAGCATGTCAGTGTGTGTGGGAGACAGCAAGAATGCAGAGTAATGGGGTAATAAAACTACTGATAGCATGTCTCTGGATGGAGCCAGTTAAAGTTAAGGAATACAATAAGCAAAGCTACACAGGATTAAAACCGGTTAATAACATGATATGAATGAAATAAAGCCAAAATAAACAATAGGCTGTATATGGCAGAGCAAGTAAATGAGGCTGTAAACAAATACTGTAAATTTGTTGGTAATGGCTTGGACATCTGACACCGTAAGTATACAAACTAAGACTATCCTTGACAGAAGGGGAATATGTGTTAGTAGATTTCTAGAAGGGGAATGAAGCTCAATTTAAAGCGAAAAATCTTCTAACACATAAATCAAGAACTTGTAATCTTAAGAACTTGGAACTTTAGAAGTGAATACTGAAGAGTGACTAAGAAGGAGCCGAATGATTAATGACTGAGAGATGTCTTACAGAAAGCTCAACTTTATGTTATATCTTTCAGGAAAGGGAGAATCGAGATGTTGGACTAACAGAGATGTTCCAGAATAACACAGTGATAAGAGAAAGGCTTGTTTAAATCAAATGTTATGGTAACATTGATAAACATAGCAGTAGTTGTGTTAGTATTCTGGGTTATAGTAACATTTAATAAGAATTTGACTATAATAAATTAAGACACTGAAGTAAAAGTGAGATATACCATAATATACAAAAAATGTGAATACATTTTAGTAACAATGGAGAGGAATAGTATACAATAGTATACAATAGTAGTATGCAGAGATTAAGAATTCTAATTTATAATTTATAATGGTATAGTGAAACCAATAAAAGCTGAAGTAACCTTAAGAAAGTAAAAGGAATTCAGTAAGGAAAAAATACGTTTTTAAAGATAGCATTACTTTAGATGACTAAAGTTATAACTCTAGATGACAATGTGCTAAAGATTCAATAGGAAATCATATATAATGTGTAGTAGTAAGATATTAAGAAAGATTAAGCAATCAAGTAAAAATCAAACTTGAAAAGCTGGAGAGATGAAACTGTATATGGGTAATAAATTGGAAATGAGAAAATAACTTTAATGAAAATAACAAATATAAGGAATATAGCTGCAAGCAGCAATACGGGGCCAAGCCCTGCAAGGCACAGCAAGCAAAAGCCGCTGTAGCGCAATGCGGAGCCAAAAGAGCAAAACATCAGAAATTTAATGTACATCAAGCACAGCAAGTTCTGTAAGCACATCAATTACAGCAACACAGCAAGCATTTAAGCACCAACAGCAGTGCGGAGCCAGAAGAACAAAAAGAGCAGAAATTGAATATACATGTAAATGTACATCAAGCACAGCAGCGCAGCAAGCATTTAAGCACCAACAGCAGTGCAGAGCCGCAAGAACAAAAACAGCAGAAATTAAATATAAATGTAAATGAAGCACAGCGAGCATTTAAGCACCAACAGCAGTGCAGAGCCGGAAGGAATTTAAATGACAACTTTAAAGTCATCCCACATGGGACTCGAACCCACAACCAGAATGGCTCAGGATTTTAGATTCATGGTTTAGCAGATTGCACCACTCAGAGGACGTATAATCACAACCTTCAGAGGAGAGGCTTCAGTGTAAGAATGAGCACACAAAAGCAAGTTAACCAGATTAGCATGCTAAGCTATCTTAATGCTAATGTAGCTTATAACATGGTACATCCAATCCTGGCAAAATAGATATCCTCGGATTCGACATGACGCAAGGAATCGATAGACACCAATTTTATGATTTTGTGACAAACTGTTCACAAGTTACAGCCTCTGAACCAATTATGGGTCGACCTCATTAAGTTTGCGACATCATAACTTTTTTTTTTCCAGTATAGCAAAAAAATCGGGGACAGTACTTTTATGCGGCTCAGTCCGAAGATCATTTGAGCACATGTTTGGACAAAATTAGACCAATTTTGAAGGAGGAGTAGCGAAAAAACTGTTTTACATTCACTCCAATATGGCGGCCAGTAACATTGTTGAAAAATAACATATGAGATATCGTTGAAATCGGCATAAGCCAAGGAATATATTGCCATAAAGAAATCAAATTTCAAGCAATGTTAGCAAAAGTTATAAGCGTTTTTTCAAAAAACAATGATATCTCTGGAACACTAGGTGGCGCTGTGATCAAACTTCTCAGGTACCTTCGGGCCATGCTAATGACGATCCATACCAAATTTGGTGAAGAAATTTCAAATAGTTTAAAAGATATTGCAAATTATGACAAAATTCAAAATGGCGGACACGTGGTACATCCCATCATGGCAAAATCAATATCCACGGATTCATCATGACCCAAGGAATCGATAGACACCAAGTTTATAATTTTCTGACAAACCGTTCACAAGTTATTGGCCAAAATATGCATTTTCCATATCTCATGACCCGTAGGTGGCGCTGTTCCCAACTTTGGCATGGAACCTCAGATCATGCTTCCGATGAAGTGTACCAATTTTCGTTTCGATTGATCAAAGTTTGGCCGAGATACAGCCGCTGAACCAATTTTAGGTCGACCTTGTTAACTTTGCGACGTCATAACTTTTGATCAGAGAAGAATAAAAAAAATCGGGGACAGTACTTTTATGCGGCTCAGTCCGAAGATCATTTGAGCACATGTTTGGACAAAATTAGACCAATTTTGAAGGAGGAGTAGCAAAAAAACTGCATACTGTACTTTTCAAAATGGCCACTACTGTAATGGGCGGAGTCTTAATGTAAGATATTGGTTCTGATCAGCATGATGAGATGAATCAGGTGTACTAAGTTTCATTTTTCTAGATCAAAGGGTTCAAAAGTTATAACCATTTCAATGTTGAATTTTTGAACTGCTGGTGGCGCTATAGAGTTGGTCCTAGTGACTCAAAAATTGCTACATTTACTAATCATGGCCATCACTACAAGTGTGCCAAATTTCATCATTTTCCTATTTACGGTTCATAGGGCTGCCATAGACTTCCATTGGGAAGAAGAAGAATTGTTATTCTGACAATAACAATTGCTAATATAGCTGCAAGCAGCAATACGGGGCCAAGCCCTGCAAGGCAGAGCAAGCAACAGCCGCTGTAGCGCAATGCGGAGCCAGAAGAGCAAAACATCAGAAATTTAATGTACATCAAGCACAGTAAGCACATCAATTACAGCAGCACAGCTAGCATTTAAGCACCAACAGCAGTGCAGAGCCGGAAGGAATTTAAATTATTATTTTATACACAATTTCAAAGTCGCCCCACACTGGTCTCGAACCCACGACCACAATGGTTCGGGATTCATGACGCATGGTTGAACCACTTGCGCCACCCAGAGGACATGTTTTACAAAGCTGCAGAGGAGAGGCTTCAGTGTGTGAATGAGCACACAAAATCATGTTAACGAGATTAGCATGCTAAGCTAACTTAATGCTAATATAGCTTATGATGTGGTACATCCAATGCTGGCAAAATAGATATCCTCAGATTCGACATGACGCAAGGAATCGATAGACACCAATTTTATGATTTTGTGACAAACTGTTCACAAGTTACAGCCTCTGAACCAATTATGGGTTGACCTCATTAAGTTTGCGACATCATAACTTTTTTTTTCCAGTATAGCAAAAAAATCGGGGACAGTACTTTTATGCGGCTCAGTCCGAAGATCATTTGAGTACATGTTTGGACAAAATTAGACCAATTTTGAAGGAGGAGTAGCGAAAAAACTGTTTTACATTCACTCCAATATGGCGGCCAGTCACATTGTTGATAAATAACATATGAGATATCGTTGAAATCGGCATAAGCCAAGGAATATATTGACATAAAGAAATCAAATTTCAAGCAATGTTAGCAAAAGTTATAAGCGTTTTTTCAAAAAACAATGATATCTCTGGAACACTAGGTGGCGCTGTGATCAAATTTCTCAGGTACCTTCGGGCCATGCTAATGATGATCCATACCAAATTTGGTGAAGAAATTTCAAATAGTTTAAAAGATATTGCAAATTATGACATCATTCAAAATGGCGGACACGTGGTACATCCCATCATGGCAAAATCGATATCCACGGATTTGTCATGACCCAAGGAATCGATAGACACCAAGTTTATAATTTTCTGACAAACTGTTCATAAGTTATTGGCCAAAATATGCATTTTCCATATCTCATGACCCGTAGGTGGCGCTGTTCCCAACTTTGGCATGGAACCTCAGATCATGCTTCCGATGAAGTGTACCAATTTTCGTTTCGATTGATCAAAGTTTGGCCGAGCTATAGCTTCTGAACCAATTTTGGGTCGACCTCGTTAAGTTTGCGACGTCATAACTTTTGATCAGAGAAGAATAAAAAAAATCGGGGACAGTACTTTTATGCGGCTCAGTCCGAAGATCATTTGAGTACATGTTTGGACAAAATTAGACCAATTTTGAAGGAGGAGTAGCAAAAAAACTGCATACTGTACTTTTCAAAATGGCCACTACTGTAATGGGCGGAGTCTTAATGTAAGATATTGGTTCTAATCAGCATGATGAGATGAATCAGGTGTACTAAGTTTCATTTTTCTAGATCAAAGGGTTCAAAAGTTATAACCATTTCAATGTTGAATTTTTGAACTGCTGGTGGCGCTATAGAGTTGGACCTAGAGACTCAAAAATTGCTACAATTACTTTTCATTACCATCACTACAAGTGTGCCAAATTTCATCATTTTCCTATGTATGGTTCATAGGGCTGCCATAGACTTCAAGAGGAGGAAGAAGAATAATAATAATAATAATAATAAGAAAACTAACAGATACAATAGGTGCCATAGCCCCTTCGGGGCTTGGCCCCTAATAATAAGAAAACTAACAGATACAATAGGTGCCATAGCCCCTTCGGGGCTTGGCCCCTAAATATAGCTGCAAGCAGCAATACGGGGCCAAGCCCTGCAAGGCAGAGCAAGCAACAGCCGCTGTAGCGCAATGCGGAGCCAGAAGAGCAAAACATCAGAAATTTAATGTACATCAAGCACAGTAAGCACATCAATTACAGCAGCACAGCTAGCATTTAAGCACCAACAGCAGTGCAGAGCCGGAAGGAATTTAAATTATTATTTTATACACAATTTCAAAGTCGCCCCACACTGGTCTCGAACCCACGACCACAATGGTTCGGGATTCATGACGCATGGTTGAACCACTTGCGCCACCCAGAGGACATGTTTTACAAAGCTGCAGAGGAGAGGCTTCAGTGTGTGAATGAGCACACAAAATCATGTTAACGAGATTAGCATGCTAAGCTAACTTAATGCTAATATAGCTTATGATGTGGTACATCCAATGCTGGCAAAATAGATATCCTCAGATTCGACATGACGCAAGGAATCGATAGACACCAATTTTATGATTTTGTGACAAACTGTTCACAAGTTACAGCCTCTGAACCAATTATGGGTCGACCTCGTTAAGTTTGCGACATCATAACTTTTTTTTTCCAGTAGAGCAAAAAAATCGGGGACAGTACTTTTATGTGGCTCAGTCCGAAGATCATTTGAGTACATATTTGGACAAAATTAGACCAATTTTGAAGGAGGAGTAGCGAAAAAACTGTTTTACATTCGCTCCAATATGGCGGCCAGTCACATTGTTGAAAAATAACATATGAGATATCGTTGAAATCGGCATAAGCCAAGGAATATATTGACATAAAGAAATCAAATTTCAAGCAATGTTGGCAAAAGTTATAAGTGTTTTTTCAAAAAACAATGATATCTCTGGAACACTAGGTGGCGCTGTGATCAAACTTCTCATGTACCTTCGGGCCATGCTAATGATGATCCATACCAAATTTGGTGAAGAAATTTCAAATAGTTTAAAAGATATTGCAAATTATGACATCATTCAAAATGGCGGACACGTGGTACATCCCATCATGGCAAAATCGATATCCACGGATTTGTCATGACCCAAGGAATCGATAGACACCAAGTTTATAATTTTCTGACAAACTGTTCATAAGTTATTGGCCAAAATATGCATTTTCCATATCTCATGACCCGTAGGTGGCGCTGTTCCCAACTTTGGCATGGAACCTCAGATCATGCTTCCGATGAAGTGTACCAATTTTCGTTTCGATTGATCAAAGTTTGGCCGAGCTATAGCTTCTGAACCAATTTTGGGTCGACCTCGTTAAGTTTGCGACGTCATAACTTTTGATCAGAGAAGAATAAAAAAAATCGGGGACAGTACTTTTATGCGGCTCAGTCCGAAGATCATTTGAGTACATGTTTGGACAAAATTAGACCAATTTTGAAGGAGGAGTAGCAAAAAAACTGCATACTGTACTTTTCAAAATGGCCACTACTGTAATGGGCGGAGTCTTAATGTAAGATATTGGTTCTAATCAGCATGATGAGATGAATCAGGTGTACTAAGTTTCATTTTTCTAGATCAAAGGGTTCAAAAGTTATAACCATTTCAATGTTGAATTTTTGAACTGCTGGTGGCGCTATAGAGTTGGACCTAGAGACTCAAAAATTGCTACAATTACTTTTCATTACCATCACTACAAGTGTGCCAAATTTCATCATTTTCCTATGTATGGTTCATAGGGCTGCCATAGACTTCAAGAGGAGGAAGAAGAATAATAATAATAAATATAGCTGCAAGCAGCAATACGGGGCCAAGCCCTGCAAGGCAGAGCAAGCAACAGCCGCTGTAGCGCAATGCGGAGCCAGAAGAGCAAAACATCAGAAATTTAATGTACATCAAGCACAGTAAGCACATCAATTACAGCAGCACAGCTAGCATTTAAGCACCAACAGCAGTGCAGAGCCGGAAGGAATTTAAATTATTATTTTATACACAATTTCAAAGTCGCCCCACACTGGTCTCGAACCCACGACCACAATGGTTCGGGATTCATGACGCATGGTTGAACCACTTGCGCCACCCAGAGGACATGTTTTACAAAGCTGCAGAGGAGAGGCTTCAGTGTGTGAATGAGCACACAAAATCATGTTAACGAGATTAGCATGCTAAGCTAACTTAATGCTAATATAGCTTATGATGTGGTACATCCAATGCTGGCAAAATAGATATCCTCAGATTCGACATGACGCAAGGAATCGATAGACACCAATTTTATGATTTTGTGACAAACTGTTCACAAGTTACAGCCTCTGAACCAATTATGGGTCGACCTCGTTAAGTTTGCGACATCATAACTTTTTTTTTCCAGTAGAGCAAAAAAATCGGGGACAGTACTTTTATGTGGCTCAGTCCGAAGATCATTTGAGTACATATTTGGACAAAATTAGACCAATTTTGAAGGAGGAGTAGCGAAAAAACTGTTTTACATTCGCTCCAATATGGCGGCCAGTCACATTGTTGAAAAATAACATATGAGATATCGTTGAAATCGGCATAAGCCAAGGAATATATTGACATAAAGAAATCAAATTTCAAGCAATGTTGGCAAAAGTTATAAGTGTTTTTTCAAAAAACAATGATATCTCTGGAACACTAGGTGGCGCTGTGATCAAACTTCTCATGTACCTTCGGGCCATGCTAATGATGATCCATACCAAATTTGGTGAAGAAATTTCAAATAGTTTAAAAGATATTGCAAATTATGACATCATTCAAAATGGCGGACACGTGGTACATCCCATCATGGCAAAATCGATATCCACGGATTTGTCATGACCCAAGGAATCGATAGACACCAAGTTTATAATTTTCTGACAAACTGTTCATAAGTTATTGGCCAAAATATGCATTTTCCATATCTCATGACCCGTAGGTGGCGCTGTTCCCAACTTTGGCATGGAACCTCAGATCATGCTTCCGATGAAGTGTACCAATTTTCGTTTCGATTGATCAAAGTTTGGCCGAGCTATAGCTTCTGAACCAATTTTGGGTCGACCTCGTTAAGTTTGCGACGTCATAACTTTTGATCAGAGAAGAATAAAAAAAATCGGGGACAGTACTTTTATGCGGCTCAGTCCGAAGATCATTTGAGTACATGTTTGGACAAAATTAGACCAATTTTGAAGGAGGAGTAGCAAAAAAACTGCATACTGTACTTTTCAAAATGGCCACTACTGTAATGGGCGGAGTCTTAATGTAAGATATTGGTTCTAATCAGCATGATGAGATGAATCAGGTGTACTAAGTTTCATTTTTCTAGATCAAAGGGTTCAAAAGTTATAACCATTTCAATGTTGAATTTTTGAACTGCTGGTGGCGCTATAGAGTTGGACCTAGAGACTCAAAAATTGCTACAATTACTTTTCATTACCATCACTACAAGTGTGCCAAATTTCATCATTTTCCTATGTATGGTTCATAGGGCTGCCATAGACTTCAAGAGGAGGAAGAAGAATAATAATAATAATAATAATAAGAAAACTAACAGATACAATAGGTGCCATAGCCCCTTCGGGGCTTGGCCCCTAATAATAATAAGAAAACTAACAGATACAATAGGTGCCATAGCCCCTTCGGGGCTTGGCCCCTAAATATAGCTGCAAGCAGCAATACGGGGCCAAGCCCTGCAAGGCAGAGCAAGCAACAGCCGCTGTAGCGCAATGCGGAGCCAGAAGAGCAAAACATCAGAAATTTAATGTACATCAAGCACAGTAAGCACATCAATTACAGCAGCACAGCTAGCATTTAAGCACCAACAGCAGTGCAGAGCCGGAAGGAATTTAAATTATTATTTTATACACAATTTCAAAGTCGCCCCACACTGGTCTCGAACCCACGACCACAATGGTTCGGGATTCATGACGCATGGTTGAACCACTTGCGCCACCCAGAGGACATGTTTTACAAAGCTGCAGAGGAGAGGCTTCAGTGTGTGAATGAGCACACAAAATCATGTTAACGAGATTAGCATGCTAAGCTAACTTAATGCTAATATAGCTTATGATGTGGTACATCCAATGCTGGCAAAATAGATATCCTCAGATTCGACATGACGCAAGGAATCGATAGACACCAATTTTATGATTTTGTGACAAACTGTTCACAAGTTACAGCCTCTGAACCAATTATGGGTTGACCTCATTAAGTTTGCGACATCATAACTTTTTTTTTCCAGTATAGCAAAAAAATCGGGGACAGTACTTTTATGCGGCTCAGTCCGAAGATCATTTGAGTACATGTTTGGACAAAATTAGACCAATTTTGAAGGAGGAGTAGCGAAAAAACTGTTTTACATTCACTCCAATATGGCGGCCAGTCACATTGTTGATAAATAACATATGAGATATCGTTGAAATCGGCATAAGCCAAGGAATATATTGACATAAAGAAATCAAATTTCAAGCAATGTTAGCAAAAGTTATAAGCGTTTTTTCAAAAAACAATGATATCTCTGGAACACTAGGTGGCGCTGTGATCAAATTTCTCAGGTACCTTCGGGCCATGCTAATGATGATCCATACCAAATTTGGTGAAGAAATTTCAAATAGTTTAAAAGATATTGCAAATTATGACATCATTCAAAATGGCGGACACGTGGTACATCCCATCATGGCAAAATCGATATCCACGGATTTGTCATGACCCAAGGAATCGATAGACACCAAGTTTATAATTTTCTGACAAACTGTTCATAAGTTATTGGCCAAAATATGCATTTTCCATATCTCATGACCCGTAGGTGGCGCTGTTCCCAACTTTGGCATGGAACCTCAGATCATGCTTCCGATGAAGTGTACCAATTTTCGTTTCGATTGATCAAAGTTTGGCCGAGCTATAGCTTCTGAACCAATTTTGGGTCGACCTCGTTAAGTTTGCGACGTCATAACTTTTGATCAGAGAAGAATAAAAAAAATCGGGGACAGTACTTTTATGCGGCTCAGTCCGAAGATCATTTGAGTACATGTTTGGACAAAATTAGACCAATTTTGAAGGAGGAGTAGCAAAAAAACTGCATACTGTACTTTTCAAAATGGCCACTACTGTAATGGGCGGAGTCTTAATGTAAGATATTGGTTCTAATCAGCATGATGAGATGAATCAGGTGTACTAAGTTTCATTTTTCTAGATCAAAGGGTTCAAAAGTTATAACCATTTCAATGTTGAATTTTTGAACTGCTGGTGGCGCTATAGAGTTGGACCTAGAGACTCAAAAATTGCTACAATTACTTTTCATTACCATCACTACAAGTGTGCCAAATTTCATCATTTTCCTATGTATGGTTCATAGGGCTGCCATAGACTTCAAGAGGAGGAAGAAGAATAATAATAATAAATATAGCTGCAAGCAGCAATACGGGGCCAAGCCCTGCAAGGCAGAGCAAGCAACAGCCGCTGTAGCGCAATGCGGAGCCAGAAGAGCAAAACATCAGAAATTTAATGTACATCAAGCACAGTAAGCACATCAATTACAGCAGCACAGCTAGCATTTAAGCACCAACAGCAGTGCAGAGCCGGAAGGAATTTAAATTATTATTTTATACACAATTTCAAAGTCGCCCCACACTGGTCTCGAACCCACGACCACAATGGTTCGGGATTCATGACGCATGGTTGAACCACTTGCGCCACCCAGAGGACATGTTTTACAAAGCTGCAGAGGAGAGGCTTCAGTGTGTGAATGAGCACACAAAATCATGTTAACGAGATTAGCATGCTAAGCTAACTTAATGCTAATATAGCTTATGATGTGGTACATCCAATGCTGGCAAAATAGATATCCTCAGATTCGACATGACGCAAGGAATCGATAGACACCAATTTTATGATTTTGTGACAAACTGTTCACAAGTTACAGCCTCTGAACCAATTATGGGTTGACCTCATTAAGTTTGCGACATCATAACTTTTTTTTTCCAGTATAGCAAAAAAATCGGGGACAGTACTTTTATGCGGCTCAGTCCGAAGATCATTTGAGTACATGTTTGGACAAAATTAGACCAATTTTGAAGGAGGAGTAGCGAAAAAACTGTTTTACATTCACTCCAATATGGCGGCCAGTCACATTGTTGATAAATAACATATGAGATATCGTTGAAATCGGCATAAGCCAAGGAATATATTGACATAAAGAAATCAAATTTCAAGCAATGTTAGCAAAAGTTATAAGCGTTTTTTCAAAAAACAATGATATCTATGGAACACTAGGTGGCGCTGTGATCAAATTTCTCAGGTACCTTCGGGCCATGCTAATGATGATCCATACCAAATTTGGTGAAGAAATTTCAAATAGTTTAAAAGATATTGCAAATTATGACATCATTCAAAATGGCGGACACGTGGTACATCCCATCATGGCAAAATCGATATCCACGGATTTGTCATGACCCAAGGAATCGATAGACACCAAGTTTATAATTTTCTGACAAACTGTTCATAAGTTATTGGCCAAAATATGCATTTTCCATATCTCATGACCCGTAGGTGGCGCTGTTCCCAACTTTGGCATGGAACCTCAGATCATGCTTCCGATGAAGTGTACCAATTTTCGTTTCGATTGATCAAAGTTTGGCCGAGCTATAGCTTCTGAACCAATTTTGGGTCGACCTCGTTAAGTTTGCGACGTCATAACTTTTGATCAGAGAAGAATAAAAAAAATCGGGGACAGTACTTTTATGCGGCTCAGTCCGAAGATCATTTGAGTACATGTTTGGACAAAATTAGACCAATTTTGAAGGAGGAGTAGCAAAAAAACTGCATACTGTACTTTTCAAAATGGCCACTACTGTAATGGGCGGAGTCTTAATGTAAGATATTGGTTCTAATCAGCATGATGAGATGAATCAGGTGTACTAAGTTTCATTTTTCTAGATCAAAGGGTTCAAAAGTTATAACCATTTCAATGTTGAATTTTTGAACTGCTGGTGGCGCTATAGAGTTGGACCTAGAGACTCAAAAATTGCTACAATTACTTTTCATTACCATCACTACAAGTGTGCCAAATTTCATCATTTTCCTATGTATGGTTCATAGGGCTGCCATAGACTTCAAGAGGAGGAAGAAGAATAATAATAATAAATATAGCTGCAAGCAGCAATACGGGGCCAAGCCCTGCAAGGCAGAGCAAGCAACAGCCGCTGTAGCGCAATGCGGAGCCAGAAGAGCAAAACATCAGAAATTTAATGTACATCAAGCACAGTAAGCACATCAATTACAGCAGCACAGCTAGCATTTAAGCACCAACAGCAGTGCAGAGCCGGAAGGAATTTAAATTATTATTTTATACACAATTTCAAAGTCGCCCCACACTGGTCTCGAACCCACGACCACAATGGTTCGGGATTCATGACGCATGGTTGAACCACTTGCGCCACCCAGAGGACATGTTTTACAAAGCTGCAGAGGAGAGGCTTCAGTGTGTGAATGAGCACACAAAATCATGTTAACGAGATTAGCATGCTAAGTTAACTTAATGCTAATATAGCTTATGATGTGGTACATCCAATGCTGGCAAAATAGATATCCTCAGATTCGACATGACGCAAGGAATCGATAGACACCAATTTTATGATTTTGTGACAAACTGTTCACAAGTTACAGCCTCTGAACCAATTATGGGTTGACCTCATTAAGTTTGCGACATCATAACTTTTTTTTTCCAGTATAGCAAAAAAATCGGGGACAGTACTTTTATGCGGCTCAGTCCGAAGATCATTTGAGTACATGTTTGGACAAAATTAGACCAATTTTGAAGGAGGAGTAGCGAAAAAACTGTTTTACATTCACTCCAATATGGCGGCCAGTCACATTGTTGATAAATAACATATGAGATATCGTTGAAATCGGCATAAGCCAAGGAATATATTGACATAAAGAAATCAAATTTCAAGCAATGTTAGCAAAAGTTATAAGCGTTTTTTCAAAAAACAATGATATCTCTGGAACACTAGGTGGCGCTGTGATCAAATTTCTCAGGTACCTTCGGGCCATGCTAATGATGATCCATACCAAATTTGGTGAAGAAATTTCAAATAGTTTAAAAGATATTGCAAATTATGACATCATTCAAAATGGCGGACACGTGGTACATCCCATCATGGCAAAATCGATATCCACGGATTTGTCATGACCCAAGGAATCGATAGACACCAAGTTTATAATTTTCTGACAAACTGTTCATAAGTTATTGGCCAAAATATGCATTTTCCATATCTCATGACCCGTAGGTGGCGCTGTTCCCAACTTTGGCATGGAACCTCAGATCATGCTTCCGATGAAGTGTACCAATTTTCGTTTCGATTGATCAAAGTTTGGCCGAGCTATAGCTTCTGAACCAATTTTGGGTCGACCTCGTTAAGTTTGCGACGTCATAACTTTTTTTTTTCCAATATAGCAAAAAAATCGGGGACAGTACTTTTATGCGGCTCAGTCCGAAGATCATTTGAGTACATGTTTGGACAAAATTAGACCAATTTTGAAGGAGGAGTAGCAAAAAAACTGCATACTGTACTTTTCAAAATGGCCACTACTGTAATGGGCGGAGTCTTGATGTAAGATATTGGTTCTGATCAGCATGATGAGATAAATCAGGTGTACTAAGTTTCATTTTTCTAGATCAAAGGGTTCAAAAGTTATAACCATTTCAATGTTGGATTTTTGAACTGCTGGTGGCGCTATAGAGTTGGTCCTAGAGACTCAAAAATTGCTACAATTACTTTTCATTACCATCACTACAAGTGTGCCAAATTTCATCATTTTCCTATGTATGGTTCATAGGGCTGCCATAGACTTCAAGAGGAGGAAGAAGAATAATAATAATAATAAATATAGCTGCAAGCAGCAATACGGGGCCAAGCCCTGCAAGGCAGAGCAAGCAACAGCCGCTGTAGCGCAATGCGGAGCCAGAAGAGCAAAACATCAGAAATTTAATGTACATCAAGCACAGTAAGCACATCAATTACAGCAGCACAGCTAGCATTTAAGCACCAACAGCAGTGCAGAGCCGGAAGGAATTTAAATTATTATTTTATACACAATTTCAAAGTCGCCCCACA
Source organism: Abramis brama (assembly GCF_963993115.1). NCBI lineage: Eukaryota > Metazoa > Chordata > Actinopteri > Cypriniformes > Leuciscidae > Abramis > Abramis brama. Next base: position 39,671,983 of record NC_139975.1, read on the forward strand.
CTGGTCTCGAACCCACGACCACAATGGTTCGGGATTCATGACGCATGGTTGAACCACTTGCGCCACCCAGAGGACATGTTTTACAAAGCTGCAGAGGAGAGGCTTCAGTGTGTGAATGAGCACACAAAATCATGTTAACGAGATTAGCATGCTAAGCTAACTTAATGCTAATATAGCTTATGATGTGGTACATCCAATGCTGGCAAAATAGATATCCTCAGATTCGACATGACGCAAGGAATCGATAGACACCAATTTTATGATTTTGTGACAAACTGTTCACAAGTTACAGCCTCTGAACCAATTATGGGTTGACCTCATTAAGTTTGCGACATCATAACTTTTTTTTTCCAGTATAGCAAAAAAATCGGGGACAGTACTTTTATGCGGCTCAGTCCGAAGATCATTTGAGTACATGTTTGGACAAAATTAGACCAATTTTGAAGGAGGAGTAGCGAAAAAACTGTTTTACATTCACTCCAATATGGCGGCCAGTCACATTGTTGATAAATAACATATGAGATATCGTTGAAATCGGCATAAGCCAAGGAATATATTGACATAAAGAAATCAAATTTCAAGCAATGTTAGCAAAAGTTATAAGCGTTTTTTCAAAAAACAATGATATCTCTGGAACACTAGGTGGCGCTGTGATCAAATTTCTCAGGTACCTTCGGGCCATGCTAATGATGATCCATACCAAATTTGGTGAAGAAATTTCAAATAGTTTAAAAGATATTGCAAATTATGACATCATTCAAAATGGCGGACACGTGGTACATCCCATCATGGCAAAATCGATATCCACGGATTTGTCATGACCCAAGGAATCGATAGACACCAAGTTTATAATTTTCTGACAAACTGTTCATAAGTTATTGGCCAAAATATGCATTTTCCATATCTCATGACCCGTAGGTGGCGCTGTTCCCAACTTTGGCATGGAACCTCAGATCATGCTTCCGATGAAGTGTACCAATTTTCGTTTCGATTGATCAAAGTTTGGCCGAGCTATAGCTTCTGAACCAATTTTGGGTCGACCTCGTTAAGTTTGCGACGTCATAACTTTTGATCAGAGAAGAATAAAAAAAATCGGGGACAGTACTTTTATGCGGCTCAGTCCGAAGATCATTTGAGTACATGTTTGGACAAAATTAGACCAATTTTGAAGGAGGAGTAGCAAAAAAACTGCATACTGTACTTTTCAAAATGGCCACTACTGTAATGGGCGGAGTCTTAATGTAAGATATTGGTTCTAATCAGCATGATGAGATGAATCAGGTGTACTAAGTTTCATTTTTCTAGATCAAAGGGTTCAAAAGTTATAACCATTTCAATGTTGAATTTTTGAACTGCTGGTGGCGCTATAGAGTTGGACCTAGAGACTCAAAAATTGCTACAATTACTTTTCATTACCATCACTACAAGTGTGCCAAATTTCATCATTTTCCTATGTATGGTTCATAGGGCTGCCATAGACTTCAAGAGGAGGAAGAAGAATAATAATAATAATAATAATAAGAAAACTAACAGATACAATAGGTGCCATAGCCCCTTCGGGGCTTGGCCCCTAATAATAAGAAAACTAACAGATACAATAGGTGCCATAGCCCCTTCGGGGCTTGGCCCCTAATAATAAGAAAACTAACAGATACAATAGGTGCCATAGCCCCTTCGGGGCTTGGCCCCTAATAATAAGAAAACTAACAGATACAATAGGTGCCATAGCCCCTTCGGGGCTTGGCCCCTAATAAGAAAACTAACAGATACAATAGGTGCCATAGCCCCTTCGGGGCTTGGCCCCTAATAATAATAAGAAAACTAACAGATACAATAGGTGCCATAGCCCCTTCGGGGCTTGGCCCCTAATAATAATAAGAAAACTAACAGATACAATAGGTGCCATAGCCCCTTCGGGGCTTGGCCCCTAATAATAATAAGAAAACTAACAGATACAATAGGTGCCATAGCCCCTTCGGGGCTTGGCCCCTAATAATAAGAAAACTAACAGATACAATAGGTGCCATAGCCCCTTCGGGGCTTGGCCCCTAATAATAATAATAAGAAAACTAACAGATACAATAGGTGCCATAGCCCCTTCGGGGCTTGGCCCCTAATAAGAAAACTAACAGATACAATAGGTGCCATAGCCCCTTCGGGGCTTGGCCCCTAAATAGCTGCAAGCAGCAATACGGGGCCAAGCCCTGCAAGGCAGAGCAAGCAACAGCCGCTGTAGCGCAATGCGGAGCCAGAAGAGCAAAACATCAGAAATTTAATGTACATCAAGCACAGTAAGCACATCAATTACAGCAGCACAGCTAGCATTTAAGCACCAACAGCAGTGCAGAGCCGGAAGGAATTTAAATTATTATTTTATACACAATTTCAAAGTCGCCCCACACTGGTCTCGAACCCACGACCACAATGGTTCGGGATTCATGACGCATGGTTGAACCACTTGCGCCACCCAGAGGACATGTTTTACAAAGCTGCAGAGGAGAGGCTTCAGTGTGTGAATGAGCACACAAAATCATGTTAACGAGATTAGCATGCTAAGCTAACTTAATGCTAATATAGCTTATGATGTGGTACATCCAATGCTGGCAAAATAGATATCCTCAGATTCGACATGACGCAAGGAATCGATAGACACCAATTTTATGATTTTGTGACAAACTGTTCACAAGTTACAGCCTCTGAACCAATTATGGGTTGACCTCATTAAGTTTGCGACATCATAACTTTTTTTTTCCAGTAGAGCAAAAAAATCGGGGACAGTACTTTTATGCGGCTCAGTCCGAAGATCATTTGAGTACATATTTGGACAAAATTAGACCAATTTTGAAGGAGGAGTAGCGAAAAAACTGTTTTACATTCGCTCCAATATGGCGGCCAGTCACATTGTTGAAAAATAACATATGAGATATCGTTGAAATCGGCATAAGCCAAGGAATATATTGACATAAAGAAATCAAATTTCAAGCAATGTTGGCAAAAGTTATAAGTGTTTTTTCAAAAAACAATGATATCTCTGGAACACTAGGTGGCGCTGTGATCAAACTTCTCATGTACCTTCGGGCCATGCTAATGATGATCCATACCAAATTTGGTGAAGAAATTTCAAATAGTTTAAAAGATATTGCAAATTATGACATCATTCAAAATGGCGGACACGTGGTACATCCCATTATGGCAAAATCGATATCCACGGATTTGTCATGACCCAAGGAATCGATAGACACCAAGTTTATAATTTTCTGACAAACTGTTCATAAGTTATTGGCCAAAATATGCATTTTCCATATCTCATGACCCGTAGGTGGCGCTGTTCCCAACTTTGGCATGGAACCTCAGATCATGCTTCCGATGAAGTGTACCAATTTTCGTTTCGATTGATCAAAGTTTGGCCGAGCTATAGCTTCTGAACCAATTTTGGGTCGACCTCGTTAAGTTTGCGACGTCATAACTTTTGATCAGAGAAGAATAAAAAAAATCGGGGACAGTACTTTTATGCGGCTCAGTCCGAAGATCATTTGAGTACATGTTTGGACAAAATTAGACCAATTTTGAAGGAGGAGTAGCAAAAAAACTGCATACTGTACTTTTCAAAATGGCCACTACTGTAATGGGCGGAGTCTTAATGTAAGATATTGGTTCTAATCAGCATGATGAGATGAATCAGGTGTACTAAGTTTCATTTTTCTAGATCAAAGGGTTCAAAAGTTATAACCATTTCAATGTTGAATTTTTGAACTGCTGGTGGCGCTATAGAGTTGGACCTAGAGACTCAAAAATTGCTACAATTACTTTTCATTACCATCACTACAAGTGTGCCAAATTTCATCATTTTCCTATGTATGGTTCATAGGGCTGCCATAGACTTCAAGAGGAGGAAGAAGAATAATAATAATAATAATAATAAGAAAACTAACAGATACAATAGGTGCCATAGCCCCTTCGGGGCTTGGCCCCTAATAATAATAAGAAAACTAACAGATACAATAGGTGCCATAGCCCCTTCGGGGCTTGGCCCCTAATGAATGTTTAAGGCTAACATTTTCAGAGGAAAATGAAATTAAGTCTCAAAGAGTGAGAACTAAAACAAAGTTGAAGCAATTACAAATGTAGAGAAATTGAATAACAGATTATACAGTATAGATCAGATGATAATACAGTTTAGACTGTTTAATGTGCTGGAAGATGTAATGCACAAGTATGGAAAAATAATTACAATAAAACGTAAGGGTCTGATAAAAGGCTCAAAGTTAGGGCATAATAGTACGAATACAGTATAATAATACAGAATGGGTAAAATAGCATCCCATACCTACAGTCTTGATGAGATGAAGTAATAACTATGAAGTAATAATTAGCTGGGAGATTCCTAAAGGAATCACAAAATATTATGTAAAAGACAAAATATGCCACAACAAGCATATACATGGGATTTTAGTGGTAATTTGGTAGAGGATGAGGAATTGTTCAATTTGAATAAATTCTTGACTGTAAAGTAATTTGGAGGAGTGAATCAAAGCATATATACGAATTGGCATCAGACTTGGATAGTAATAACAGAAGGAATGATTTAAAGAAGGCATTGTTTAATGATGAAGCAAAAAAACCCTTTTGCTAATTAAATAAGAAAAATAACAAATATATAGAACACTGAAGTGGATAGTAAATAATACTAGAATGAAATTAAATATAGTTACAATAGTTTTTTGATTATTATTGAGTGGTTTAGGAAGGATTTTAAGAATATTTTATCTGGAATATGTAAATTGTTAAAGGAATGAAAAAGGGGTATAAATAAATCCTATGACAGTGACTTACGTACGGGTATACCATCACATAAGATAATAGGTGTTGTGAGACTGTATAAAGCAACAAATGTCTAATAACATAGACAGAGAACTAGAGACTTGAGATATCAGCACATCTCAACTTGAAATACAGCAGACTGACCTCTACAAAACCTTTTAGAGGCATGGAGGAACATGCCATGTTCAACACTGGTAGATATACATTTATTATATCTAGAAAAGTATAACTTTATGCAGTAATGACAATTGAACATGGTAAATGATGAGAAGAAGAAGTAGTATTGGAAGTTATGAAATGGCACAATACTTTGGACTATAATGTGTTTATAGGAACTTAGGAGAACGTCTACTGGACAAGTGTTATCCAAAAATCAGAGTTATTGGATTTTAGTTAGAAATGATGAATGTATGAAATGTCATGAAATATTGTGGGAGAAAGAGGTTGCATTGTCAATGGGAAGTCTTTGTAACACCTGTTTTGAAAAAAACAAATATAGTGATTTGGTATACTGAACGAGGTGTAATTGAGTATTATGTGTTTGACTTAGTGGAACACATTAATGTAGAAATAGTTAGACAAATTCAAATACATGTTCAAAGTGCTCCAGCCAGAGGCCCGAGAAATATACAGTGATTTATCGGCTCATAAAGTCTGGAGGAAGGAAGACCAGTTGTTTGTACATAGACTACGTGCTAGACGTGCAGAGAACGATATACAATTAATAAAATTTGATGGAATATTTTATATTGTAGTGCAAAACGATGGATCCTCAAGTGAGAGAGGTGTAGACTCGCCCGATCCAATGGGCTCACCAGAACTTCAGAAGGGGTCATGCGGCCAGTGGGAAGGTAGAGATACCGAAAGCCCTAATTCCAACTATCAATTTCTGCAGGAAATGTTTGATTGATGGACGTAGCCGCACCTTTATCTTTGAAACCCCTGGTGGACAATTGGTCGGAGCTTGTTTGCATGAGATTACACATGGCAAACTAATGCGAGCTAAATATGGATGTTATTTGGTTACATTAAAACAAAGTACAGAAATCTGGCCTTCCGGAACTTCAGTACAAGGAAAAATTATTGAAAGCAAATTAATGAAACCAAAGAATAAGAGACCTTGGGTGGAGCACTACATGAATATTTTTCAAATGAACGTCACTACTAAGACAGGTCAGGTATATGCTAAATTGGCAAAATATGACAAAAAGAGAGGGTGTTACATGGCTTACTTGACTTTGGAAATAAAATAATAAATTTGCATAAAGGGGCGTGTTGTGTGAAACATGCAATTTATTCTTTTATGCCTCATAATATATAGGCTTCTAATAGGGTATTAAGTATAATTGTAACTTTGTGTAAGAAAAGTGTTGTATAAGAAAAACACTGTATAAGGTTTTTATAAGAAACCTTATTATATGGAAACAATGTAAAAGGTTTTTATAAGAAACCTTATTATATGGAAACAATGTAAAAGGTTTTTATAAGAAACCTTATTGTTAAGAAAAACACTGTAAAGAGTTTTTATAAGAAACCCTTGAATCTGGTTCATTAGAAAAGACACTGAGACTTGTTTTTATAAACGTTTATTAAGAAATTGTCATTAAGAAAAGACACCACAACTGTTGTTTGTAAAGTCATTTATTGAGAAGATGGTTTATAAAAAAAGAGACACTGCAATTGGTGATGTAAAGTCATTTATTGAGAAGATGGTTTATAAAGAAAAACAGACCACACTGAATGTTGTAAGCATTTATTAAGCATATGGCAGAGTAGAGAGAAATTGAAAATGTATTAGAAAGAGCTTTACCAAAGAAAGAAGAAAAATGCAATCATTACCGTCTATGTGTTGCGGACGAGACACAGAAGATACAGCGATGAAGAAAAGGTCCAGAAGAAGGAGGACGGAGAGACAAAGGCTTTATAACCAAGTCCTAGGGGGTTTCCAGGAGAGGATGACCAATGAACAAGTTATAGGGAGTTTCCAGGAGGAGATTCCTGAAGATGTCCAAAAGTTGATGGACTTTAAAAGAGCTGGAATGACATGTCCAGTCAGACGCTGATTCACCAAGGACGGCCTCTCCGGTGTTAGATGCCTTGCCATTGCGCCTCATGAAGATGAAAGCTTGCAAATTATTTGGTTTGGATTTGCTTTTATTTTTATTTTATATATTAGTACCTTTTATGTAAACTAGTTAACCTGTATTTAATAAAAAAATACATATAATTGAAATTAAGAAGCTCGCCTGCCTTAAGTCTCTGTTTTACTAAATATTGAGCTGAACTAAACCACGGAGCAGTCTTTCGACTGAATTGTAAGTATGGAAATTTATATACTTATTGTTTAGAACGAATTCGACTGACTTTACCTAACCTGAGAATAAACAAAATAAGGTAGAAGGTGTCTATATTTAAGACCCAAACAAGGGGTTAAATTAAGCACCATAAAACAATATATATATATACACTGTAAAAAAAAATTACATCCCCAAGTCAAAAATTTCAAGTGACCGATAACATCTAAATTTTTCAATTAGTCTGAAGTATTATTTCTCATTGAGCCAATGTTAACAGACTATTGCAACAAGAATTTCACTTGGGCCAATTGAAAAATTTAGATGTTATCGGTCACTTGAAATTTTTGATTTGGGAGGGTTAGAAATTTTTTACAGTGTATATATATATATATATATATATATATAAAGGAAAACAAAAACAATGAAAAAAAAGCTGGCTGACCCCCCTGTTCCAACATCTATGATGCTATGTACAAAAAAATCAGATGAGCCCAGAATATAAATGCAACGTTCCAATGAACTGCCGTAGCCAAGGCGACATCTGTCTAGTGTATATAAACATTCGCACGACGGTGTAATTTACTTCCGGGTAAAGATGCGATCAGTCAAATGAAATACAATAAACGTACAAATAAATATTACAAATTCAAAACCGATCGGAAATGTCGTCCAATTTTCTAATACTATTATTTGATGACAACAATACATTTGGAAAACAAAATACAGGCATTTCTGCTTTTTTTCTTTTAAACAAAAAACCAAGCTGCACCCTTTTTTAAATTTAATCTTTCATTCCGAAATAGAATAATGAATGAACGAAAAAGTACACGGACAATCAGGGTATCTTCCGTCCATTTCATTTCCTATTTGAAATGAAATAAGCAGAAACGAGAAATGGCGCCTTTATCCGTTTTTTCGTTTTTTCCAAAAAACGAAAAACGAGATTTCGGCTTGATTTTTCGTTTTTTAGTTCACAGGCAAAAAACGAATAAATTACTTCAAAATTCGTTTTGCACATGTGGACGGTCATGAGGCGCCCCTGTCAGCCGATTGGTCAAGAAAATCTGAGCATGTGACGTCATCGGTAGTTCCCCAGGTTTATTCAACAAAATAATAGTCCTATAGCTCCGCGTACCGCATATTAAACTGTTCAGGGCAGGTCCTGGGCTTACTTATGTGCAACTTAACGCGTTTCAGAGAAATATTTATATATCAGAAATATTAAATATTAATCTGCACCCAGATGGTTTTATTAGCTGTGCGGAGTTAAATCTGTCTGGTGCTGCGCTAGGCAAGCAATGTTCAGTCAAGTGTAGCATACGCAGCTGTCATAACTCTTCTTTTAGACAATACGCTCAGTTTTGGACAAGGGGTGGTTATTGCAAATACTGTAATGCAAAACTGCTGATGGTGGTTGGTACCGCGATGATGGTACATAAAATTGTACTGTAACTGTAGCTAATCATAGCCGCGAGAGTGAGACAGCGAGGTGATTGACAGGACGATAGCGGAGGAAAAAGCGCAAGATTTTGTTAGTAAAAAAATATTTATTTGTTTAATATAAAAGTGAGTTTGTCTTTGAAAACAACAACAAGGTGCCCTCTCTCCCCCCTCCTTTTTGCCCTCTATATTGAACCCCTTAGTCAATGGATACGGCAAAATAATTATGTTAGCGGGATAAAGATGGGTGAAGATGAACATAAAATATCGCTATTCGCAGACGATGTTATGATATACTTGAGAGACCCGGCAATATCATTTACAACCCTTATGTCAACACTAGATAAATTTAGCACTCTATCAGGATACAGACTAAATGTAAAAAAAACACAAGTCATTTGCTATAATTTTATTCCATCCGAAGAAATAAGGACCAAATATAGGATCAATTATAATGTAGATGTAATTAAATATTTGGGAATATACCTGCCAAAAGATATTAACACCCTGCTAGATGTAAATTATAGACATTTAAATAGCAAGCTTCACGCAGATATCCAAAGGTGGAGTGTTATCCCCTTTTTGAATTTGGGGGAGAGAGTGGATATTATTAAAATAAATATGCTCCCGAGGCTTCTATATCTTTTTCAGACACTTCCAGTAAAGGTCTCAGAAGAACAATTTAAACATTGGGATAAATGGATTATAAGGTTTATTTGGGAAGGTAAAAAATCCAGAATTCGATATAAAACACTCCAGATACCTAAAGAAAGAGGCGGCTTAGCCCTCCCCTCCTTAAAAGACTATTACATAGCTGCCCAGTTAAGAGCCATAGTTTGCTGGTGTAACCCAAGCTATAAAGCTAGATGGAAACAAATTGAACTTTCCTTTTTCTCTGAAGTACCAATCCAAGCAGTAATCGCAGATGATAAACTACTAAGAGCCCATATAAGTAAAGAATATCCATGGATTACTACCACATTAGAAATATGGGCCACAATAATTAAAAAATGTGAATTGAAAGACACTTTGAAAATAATTAGATGGTGTGCATATGATACAGAATTTACCCCCAATACTTTAGACGAAGTTTTTAAGAAATGGATTAAGAAAGGAGTTACGTCGTATTATTCTATCACAAACAACAATATTTTCTTAACCTTTCAAGAATTTAAGAATCGGTTTGAAGTGAGTAATCAAGATTTCTATAGATACTTTCAAATAAGACACCACTTCAACACAACAGTAAATAAAACCGGGAATTGGAAACAAAATGATTTTGTGAAGATACTCTTGTCTACATTTAAGGCTACTACAATTAGCAAGGTTATTTCTAAACTTTATCATTGTCTTCAAAACCACAGACCAGAATCCACCTCCTATATCAGAATTAAATGGGAGAAAGAAGTAAACATCACTATATCAGAAGAGGCTTGGTTAGAAATATGTAAATACCAATGGAAAACTACAGGCTCCCAGCAATGGAGGCTATTCGCCTGGAAAAATATAACTAGATTCTTTATTTCACCTGCTCAAAAGAGCCATAGTGAAGAAGGATCAGGGTGTTGGAGACACTGTAATTCAGAAGTAGCAAATCACTACCATATATTCTGGGCGTGTCCAGTCATTCACTTATTTTGGAAGGATGTTCACAGGACTGTAGAGGCTATATTAAGGATAAAAATTCCATTCCAATGGTATACCTTATATCTGGGAAATCTGGATTTACATGAAACTGATTATATATACCTATGGAGAATATTCCTGGTGGCAGCTAAAAAGGCTCTTACTCGTAAATGGCTTCAACCCGCCTCACCCACTATAGAAGACTGGAAAGCAATTGTAAGAGAAATAAATAGGATGGAAATCCTTACCTTTTCTTTAAGATTAAAAAAACAAAAAGGGGCTCTGTTGTGGAAGAGATGGAAGGAATTTGTAGGAAATTGAGTAATTATATAACAGAGGTAATTATAGACTATTATTGGAAATAAAACACTAATGATGTAAAGGTGCCACTAGACTGCACTGTACCCCCTTGTTATTTTTTTTTTTTATTTTTTATTTTTGCTCTGTTTTTATATTATACAGGAAATGACGTTTATGTATGTATGTATATATATATATTCTTTTGTTTGTAATAAAAAAATACAATAAAAAAAAAAAAAAAAAAAAAAAAAAGAAAACAACAACAAAACGGTGAAATAACAGTGTGATCACAAAACTGAGCGTTCGTTTTAAAGGGAAAATTTCCAAATATATTTTATTTATTTGTTATTTATTTGTTAGCCTATGCTGTTGTTATTCCGTCTTAATCGTTTTGTTAATTCAAGTTTAATACTATGCAGGAGGTTTTTTTATTGTAGCCTACTATTTTATTGTTGTTGTGTTTTCATTAAAAAATACAGGGATTAAAGTGAAAAAAATTCTTCTGACTGAAATTTTTTTTCAGGCCAAGTCATATTCCTTTAAATTTTTAAATAGTCGAGACCAATAGCATTTTAAGGGGAGACGTTTTAAACCACTTTAATGTTGCCAGATGGCGTATTTTAAAAGCTATTTTAATCAATGAAAAAGAAAAAAACTTAGCTTGACAAATAATCAACCATCTACATAACTTTTCAGTGCATGTTTTTATTTATCTTATAAGACCAAACAATGTTTTATGAAACTCTTAATTAACAGGAAAAAAAAGATAAAGTAACAGCACCACCATTAAAGTGCTATTCTTGTGCAAAAGTCTCTAGAGTGCTTTTTACTTCTTCTGCCTTTTGGCTGTGAAACCATATTCCTGAAGCTTGGCTACACCAGACACCCGTTTCAGTGTTTGACTACTAACTACATGTGCAGGAGTTGCTCCATGTGAGGTGGAGGCTGTAGCACCAGTGCGTTTAACTCCAGGGATGGAGGAGGTGGAGGCTGTAGCAGCAGTGCATTTAACTTCAGGTTTGGAGGAGGTGGAGGCTGTAGCAGCAGTTTTATGTTTAACTCCAGGGGTGGAGGAGGTGGAGGCCGTAGCAGCAGTTTTGCGTTTAACTCCAGGGATGGAGGAGGTGGAGGCTGTAGCAGCAGTTTTATGTTTAACTCCAGGGGTGGAGGAGGTGGAGGCCGTAGCAGCAGTTTTGCGTTTAACTCCAGGGGTGGAGGAGGTGGAGGCCGTAGCAGCAGTTTTGCGTTTAACTCCAGGGATGGAGGAGGTGGAGGCTGTAGCAGCAGTTTTATGTTTAACTCCAGGGGTGGAGGAGGTGGAGGCCGTAGCAGCAGTTTTGCGTTTAACTCCAGGGGTGGAGGAGGTGGAGGCTGTAGCAGCAGTGCATTTAACTCCAGGGGTGGAGGAGGTGGAGGCTGTAGCAGCAGTGCATTTAACTCCAGGGGTGGAGGAGGTGGAGGCCGTAGCAGCAGTTTTGCGTTTAACTCCAGGGATGGAGGAGGTAGAGGCTGTAGCAGCAGTTTTGCTTTTAACTCCAGGGATGGAGGAGGTGGAGGCCGTAGCAGCAGTTTTGCGTTTAACTCCAGGGATGGAGGAGGTAGAGGCTGTAGCAGCAGTTTTGCTTTTAACTCCAGGGATGGAGGAGGTGGAGGCCGTAGCAGCAGTTTTGCGTTTAACTCCAGGGGTGGAGGAGGTGGAGGCTGTAGCAGCAGTGCATTTAACTCCAGGGGTGGAGGAGGTGGAGGCTGTAGCAGCAGTGCATTTAACTCCAGGGGTGGAGGAGGTGGAGGCTGTAGCAGCAGTGCATTTAACTCCAGGGGTGGAGGCTGTAGCAGCAGTGCATTTAACTCCAGGGGTGGAGGAGGTGGAGGCTGTAGCAGCAGTGCATTTAACTCCAGGGGTGGAGGAGGTGGAGGCCGTAGCAGCAGTTTTGCGTTTAACTCCAGGGGTGGAGGAGGTGGAGGCTGTAGCAGCAGTTTTGCTTTTAACTCCAGGGGTGGAGGAGGTGGAGGCTGTAGCAGCAGTTTTATGTTTAACTCCAGGGGTGGAGGAGGTGGAGGCCGTAGCAGCAGTTTTGCGTTTAACTCCAGGGGTGGAGGAGGTGGAGGCCGTAGCAGCAGTTTTGCGTTTAACTCCAGGGATGGAGGAGGTGGAGGCTGTAGCAGCAGTTTTATGTTTAACTCCAGGGATGGAGGAGGTGGAGGCTGTAGCAGCAGTTTTATGTTTATCTCCAGGGGTGGAGGAGGTGGAGGCCGTAGCAGCAGTTTTGCGTTTAACTCCAGGGGTGGAGGAGGTGGAGGCCGTAGCAGCAGTTTTGCGTTTAACTCCAGGGATGGAGGAGGTGGAGGCTGTAGCAGCAGTTTTATGTTTAACTCCAGGGGTGGAGGAGGTGGAGGCCGTAGCAGCAGTTTTGCGTTTAACTCCAGGGGTGGAGGAGGTGGAGGCCGTAGCAGCAGTTTTGCGTTTAACTCCAGGGATGGAGGAGGTGGAGGCTGTAGCAGCAGTTTTATGTTTAACTCCAGGGGTGGAGGAGGTGGAGGCCGTAGCAGCAGTTTTGCGTTTAACTCCAGGGATGGAGGAGGTGGAGGCCGTAGCAGCAGTTTTGCGTTTAACTCCAGGGGTGGAGGAGGTGGAGGCTGTAGCAGCAGTGCATTTAACTCCAGGGGTGGAGGAGGTGGAGGCTGTAGCAGCAGTGCATTTAACTCCAGGGGTGGAGGAGGTGGAGGCCGTAGCAGCAGTTTTGCGTTTAACTCCAGGGATGGAGGAGGTAGAGGCTGTAGCAGCAGTTTTGCTTTTAACTCCAGGGATGGAGGAGGTGGAGGCCGTAGCAGCAGTTTTGCGTTTAACTCCAGGGATGGAGGAGGTAGAGGCTGTAGCAGCAGTTTTGCTTTTAACTCCAGGGATGGAGGAGGTGGAGGCCGTAGCAGCAGTTTTGCGTTTAACTCCAGGGGTGGAGGAGGTGGAGGCTGTAGCAGCAGTGCATTTAACTCCAGGGGTGGAGGAGGTGGAGGCTGTAGCAGCAGTGCATTTAACTCCAGGGGTGGAGGAGGTGGAGGCTGTAGCAGCAGTGCATTTAACTCCAGGGGTGGAGGCTGTAGCAGCAGTGCATTTAACTCCAGGGGTGGAGGAGGTGGAGGCTGTAGCAGCAGTGCATTTAACTCCAGGGGTGGAGGAGGTGGAGGCCGTAGCAGCAGTTTTGCGTTTAACTCCAGGGGTGGAGGAGGTGGAGGCTGTAGCAGCAGTTTTGCTTTTAACTCCAGGGGTGGAGGAGGTAGAGGCTGTAGCAGCAGTTTTGCTTTTAACTCCAGGGGTGGAGGAGGTAGAGGCTGTAGCAGCAGTGCGTTTAACTCCAGGGATGGAGGAGGTAGAGGCTGTAGCAGCAGTTTTGCTTTTAACTCCAGGGATGGAGGAGGTAGAGGCTGTAGCAGCAGTGCGTTTAACTCCAGGGATGGAGGAGGTAGAGGCTGTAGCAGCAGTTTTATGTTTAACTCCAGGGGTGGAGGAGGTGGAGGCCGTAGCAGCAGTTTTGCGTTTAACTCCAGGGGTGGAGGAGGTGGAGGCTGTAGCAGCAGTGCATTTAACTCCAGGGGTGGAGGAGGTGGAGGCTGTAGCAGCAGTGCATTTAACTCCAGGGGTGGAGGAGGTGGAGGCTGTAGCAGCAGTGCATTTAACTCCAGGGGTGGAGGCTGTAGCAGCAGTGCATTTAACTCCAGGGGTGGAGGAGGTGGAGGCTGTAGCAGCAGTGCATTTAACTCCAGGGGTGGAGGAGGTGGAGGCCGTAGCAGCAGTTTTGCGTTTAACTCCAGGGATGGAGGAGGTAGAGGCTGTAGCAGCAGTTTTGCTTTTAACTCCAGGGGTGGAGGAGGTGGAGGCTGTAGCAGCAGTTTTGCGTTTAACTCCAGGGATGGAGGAGGTAGAGGCTGTAGCAGCAGTTTTGCTTTTAACTCCAGGGGTGGAGGAGGTGGAGGCCGTAGCAGCAGTTTTGCGTTTAACTCCAGGGATGGAGGAGGTAGAGGCTGTAGCAGCAGTTTTGCTTTTAACTCCAGGGGTGGAGGAGGTAGAGGCTGTAGCAGCAGTGCGTTTAACTCCAGGGATGGAGGAGGTAGAGGCTGTAGCAGCAGTTTTGCTTTTAACTCCAGGGATGGAGGAGGTAGAGGCTGTAGCAGCAGTGCGTTTAACTCCAGGCGTAGAGGAGGTGGAGGCTGTAGCACAAACAGAAGAGGTGGAACCTTTCTTTACTTTTTTAACCCTAACTGCTGAGAGGACCTTCACAGCTTCCCTCAGTTTCCTTTCCTTTTGCTTGTCAAGGTTCTCCTTCTTTTTCTTCAATTGATTTTGGTATGTCCCATAAGAAGACAGGCACGATCTCCTCAATGCAGGGGTAATTTGTATTTTGGAGGCAGTTTCGCCAATTACCTTCATGTGGGACTTGATAATGGCTAAGCCTTCATAAGTCTCAATGTTTAGCCTAACCCTGTCTTTCTCAATTATGTCATCCATGATGTTAAACGATCCTTCGACAAGAGGGCCAGTGAACAATGATAGAAGAGCCTTTACCAACTTCCCTAAGATGGGGAATCTCATTCCTCCTCCTGGCATCTTCATGGCAAAGATCTTACTCCACCAGTCAACATCGATTCGTGCAATGTTCTCCTCAAAACATTTGGCCAGTGCTCCTAGATCTGTATCAATCTGGTAGGCTCGCACCTCTTCATCCAGTTGACCCAACTCCTCAGACTTCACAGCATTTGGCAAGGCCTTGGCCAAGGTGTTGAATGCACCTTGAACTGATTCATGGAGAATCAATGATGGCGTCAGCACAGATAAAGAGGTGATGATGTTGTTGTTGAGGGGAAGGTTTTTCAGGAGGAATGTTGCTGCCTTTATGTAGCCTTCTCTGAGAGAGCTGTAGACCTTCTGCACCCAGGGTTTCTTTTCCACTCTAGCCTTGTTTAAGGCAAAGAAGCTGAACTTCCCCACAGACAACCTTTTGTCAGTGTACTGCAGGTCTCTCTTGTGAACATTAAGCTTCAACAAGCCCTTTGCACTCAAGGGGATAGTTTCAGGCTTCATAAATTTTGAGAGAAGTTCCCGAACCAGTAGCACCATTTCAGCATGCAGCACATGGATCATGGGCTTTTCATTCTGCAACTTCTTCAGGAACACCTGGAAAGTTGGAAGTACACCTGAAAACCACAATAGAACCTGATTAGAAATGTGTCTGAATATTTTATCCATTTATTCATTATCACATTAATAGTAATGTAACATACTCTTCCTTGAATATTACAACCCTTTATATATTTTTTTAGCTTTATTGTTTTATTGTTATATTCATCTGTATAAATTTACTTTGTTTTGAAATGTGCTGTTTAAAGGGATACTCCACTTTAAAATGAAAATTCTGTCATCATACAGATATTTAGAAGAATATCAGTAACCAGAAACTGTCTGGTTACTGATATTCTTCTAAATACATTCCTTTCTGTTCAGCAGAAGAAAGAAATTCATAAAGGATTGAAACAACATGAGGGTGATTGTATGATGACAGAATTTTCATTTTAAAGTGGAGTATCCCTTAAATAAAGTTTAGTAGTAGTAGTATGAACCAAAGTTATCTGATTAACAGTGATCTAAAAACTGCATTTATGGTTAACTTAGATTCCATTCCAGGATTCCAGGAAACATAAGCACATAATAAATATACCAATAAAAGGATTTCAATACATAAGAAATCTCTGTACTTTTCTTACCACTTAAAGTGAATAAAAAGTGAACATACCTCGGTATAAATCAATCAGGGTTGTGAGCTTGTCAAACTCTGAAAAAAGCATACAGATGCGCATCTTCCGATTTTTGTTGACATCACTTCCGATCTTCGCAGATTTTGCCATTTGCTGTTGCAGAAAAATTATTCTGGCCTTCTCATCAGATGTAACTGCATGCTTATCAAGAAGCTGGTTTAGGAGCCATCTGCATCACAAAAAAGCATATACACAAGGATTAAGGAGAGAAAACAGACATTGCTATTTCTAATTGCCAATACTTAATTTGTCATGATATAATTTTTGTTTAGAGGTCAAGGCACTTTCCATCCCTCATATGAAGGTTATTTAATAATTTCACTGCATCTGTAATGAAGCCGAGCTTCAATATTTGTCCTTATTTAACCCTTTAAGTCACTACTTTATATCTATTACTTGATATAACCTAATTGATCATTGATATATACACACACACACACAGACAAGTGAATCTCAAAAAATGAGAATATTGTGCAAAAGTTATAATTTTGATGATTATTATGGCTTACAGCTTATGAAAACCACAAATTCAAAATCTCAGAAAATTAGAATATTACATGAAATCAATTTAAAAAAAGGATTTTAAATACAGAAATGTGATGTCGGCCCTCTGAGAAGTATATTCATGCATATGTATATAGTTAAATATACTAAATATATTAGTTTCACCTTTTAATTTGAATGACTAAAATACACAAACTTTTGCACGATATTCTATATATATATTGTTTGTTTGATTATCACCCCAAAGAAAGAAAACAAATCCATTGCTTTTTTTCTTTAACACTGAAGGGCTAATGAGATCTTGCAAACTGGGCCTACTAGTACAGAAATTAAATAATAAAAAAGAGAATGCTATCATACCTGTGTTTGTGTTGATCATGAGGAGACAGGACGCTGTAGAAGTGCACAACCAATGGATCCATAAGCTCCCGTATTCTGTTGCACACATCTAGCATTTGCAGGAACCTGCTGCTGATGGGACGTATTAGGCTCTTATTCGCCAAATGAAGTAAGGACTGAAACTCAGAAAAAACTTCTTTCTGTTTTGGTGATTTTTCAATGTCATAGTATACATCAGAGCAAAATTGTTCCACAAATCCCTGGAAAGGATTTAAAAGGGCCTTGGCTGCATTTGAGACCATATGGACAGTGTCTCCGCTGATGTCCAGGAGTGATGGATTTTCTCTCCTGATTAGTGTCTCTACTCCAGACTTTTTCCCTCTCATTACATTGCAGTTATCCAACAGTATACCAACAACCTGATTCCAGTTCAGGCTATATGACTGGAGAATGTCTGTCAGTGTGTGTGTGATTGTTAAGGCATCTGCAATATTCATTTTCCTTGAGGCCATATGCTGAGTTGCCACTTTACCCATATCCTCATCAAAGTATCGAATAAGAACATTCAGAATCCTGTCCATGTTTCCATCTGTTGACTCGTCTACATTTAAAGAAAACATCTTCGTTTTCAGCTTTGTTGATAATTCGTTTTTCCAATGAACAGCAATGCCATGTGTGCACAAGTAGGAGGCGTGTGCATTAGATACAGACAATCTCGAAAGTGCACTCTTGTCTTTGACAGCTGATTGCATTAAATTAACCAGCGGTTGTGAGACTTTGAACGACAGGTCATGCTCCGCTATGAAAGAACATATGCGCACTTTTAGATCGCACACACGATCGGCCATGGATGGATGAACCTCCGTTGTGGTACTTGTCGCACCAGGCAGGGAGCATGTGTATTGCAGAGCACGAACGGCAGCATTGTGACTAGCTTCTGACTGATGGCGAGCAAGCACTTTTTTGCCATTATTGCCATATTGTAGTCTCCTGTGGCATACTGTGCAAAGGCACGTACCTGGCAGTTTGATTTTTTTAGCCCACGAACTAAAAGGCTTGCCATTCTCACCCATTTCGCTGAGCCAAGCCCATCTCCACTTATTTTTGACACTTTTATCTATCTCCGATACATCGGAGCCTTCCTGCAATATAAGTGTGTCCATGGTAAAGTTAACTGAAATGTAGTTCTACACCAGCGCTCATCTGACATGCACTTCTCCAAAGCTCATTGAGTGAACACGGAGCAACTTTTCCGTGAGCGGGAATTGAAAACCCGGAGTGGACCATGAGCGAAGTGATTACAGAATGCTTAGAGTGGAGAGAGGAACGTGCTTTCGCTCCACTCCAGGCTTTGATCACACCCCCTCCGCAGGGTGAATACACCTCGTCTTTCCTTAATTTAAGACCTATTCAAACTAAAATTAAGACATTTATTACACTATTTGAGAAATTAAAGCCTATTCACGGCCTTAAAATTATGAAAAGTGAATTTAAAACATTAAGGACAGACGGGAACCCTGCAATTGACGGAAATCCGTCATAGACTCGCTGCAATTAACGGAAATCCGTCGTAGCGACGGAGAACTTTAATCCCTGAAAATAACAATGAACCGCATTCGTTTGAAAGGTGAATAGGTCAGGGAACGACAACTGGCGGCCCGCGGCCATGAGATAAGTTGTGTTATCTCATCCGTCTTATTCGCTTTGTTAATAACGAATAGGCTAATGTTAATTAAAATTGTTCAAAGAGTGGAGGAAGATGTTGTCAAACATTAAAAAAATCTAAAATAAGCGCTATATGCTGAACGTACCCTCGTGCACTGTTCGATTTCCTTAGGCTACTTACGGAGCGGGTCAAATTGACAAATTGTTTTTTAACCATTTTTAAAACCGTTTTCTTTTTATAAACAGTATAGGCCTACTGACTTTTTTTGCATAATTTTTTTTTACGTTTTCATTTTTTCTTATACATTTTATGCTTATAACATCATAACTAAACAATTAAATGTAGCTGAATAATAAATGTCAATCTTTGGGAGCTCATTTTTCCTGCTGTCTATGCCAAAGTCTTGTGCCACACTAAGCAAAATTGTGGGAAAGCTCATTATTCACTCACATGGGAGTGAGAAACAAAACATAACAAAAACATACATCAAATAAATGTTTTTTATTTATTTATTGGCTCTGTAAAGCTGCCTTTGGAAATCATAAAAGGTTAAAAGCTAGGTATTTCAGATATCTTGAATATAGAAATGAGAGCTTATTTGTCTGACAAAGATTTTCATCTGTAATTTGCAATTAATTCTGAACAACGTGATTTAGCTTTTTCAAGTGTGTTTGGATAGGGCTAGATCACTTTTAGACACTTGCACTTTAGAACTGGAGTTGAAGTGCCCTGTCATACAAACACATGTGTCCATACAGTTGCTTCTGAATAGCTGAGGGACAAATTGACCCGGGCGGGAACATCACAAATGTGTGGTGTGAAAAGTGAGGGACAAATTGACCCGGGCGGGAACATCACAAATGTGTGGTGTGAAAAGTGAGGGACAAATTGACCCGGGCGGGAACATCACAAATGTGTGGTGTGAAAAGTGAGGGACAAATTGACCCGGGCGGGAACATCACAAATGTGTGGTGTGAAAAGGAACCAAAACGCCTGAAAAATGCTACAAAGTAGAATTTTTCTCCCTTGGTCCGGAATGAACGGAACTACAGATGTGAAAGCACCCTAAACGGTTCAAATTGACCCGCAACATAACACAAGGGTTAGGGGTGCTGAGGGGGACCTCTGGCCTGGAGTCCGGAAGAAAAAAAAATATGGATGGTAAAAATCAAGTTTAAACAAACTCGTGTTGTGTTTTGGCTATGCATACATATTACGTGTGTTTGTGGTTGTATTTTACGCTGTAGGCTACAATTACACTGGGTCACCAACATAGCCCAGCACAGTTTTAACTCCCGCATCCGCATAGTATTAAACTTGTAGCATAAAACAACAGCATTAGGCTAACAAATAAATAAAATATATTTGGAAATTTTCCCTTTAAAACGAACGCTCAGTTTTGTGATCACACTGTTATTTCACCGTTTTGTTGTTGTTTTCAAAGACAAACTCACTTTTATATTAAACAAATAAATATTTCTTTACTAACAAAATCTTGCGCTTTTTCCTCCGCTATCGTCCTGTCAATCACCTCGCTGTCTCACTCTCGCGGCTATGATTAGCTACAGTTACAGTACAATTTTATGTACCATCATCGCGGTACCAACCACCATCAGCAGTTTTGCATTACAGTATTTGCAATAACCACCCCTTGTCCAAAACTGAGCGTATTGTCTAAAAGAAGAGTTATGACAGCTGCGTATGCTACACTTGACTGAACATTGCTTGCCTAGCGCAGCACCAGACAGATTTAACTCCGCACAGCTAATAAAACCGTCTGGGTGCAGATTAATATTTAATATTTCTGATATATAAATATTTCTCTGAAACGCGTTAAGTTGCACATAAGTAAGCCCAGGACCTGCCCTGAACAGTTTAATATGCGGTACGCGGAGCTATAGGACTATTATTTTGTTGAATAAACCTGGGGAACTACCGATGACGTCACATGCTCAGATTTTCTTGACCAATCGGCTGACAGGGGCGCCTCATGACCGTCCACATGTGCAAAACGAATTTTGAAGTAATTTATTCGTTTTTTGCCTGTGAACTAAAAAACGAAAAATCAAGCCGAAATCTCATTTTTCGTTTTTTGGAAAAAACGAAAAAACGAATAAAGGCGCCATTTCTCGTTTCTGCTTATTTCATTTCAAATAGGAAATGAAATGGACGGAAGATACCCTGATTTTAGCGAGGTGATTGTAGACTAAAACTGAACTAATATAACGTTTTTTAGTACAACTAAAGTAGCACTGGGTGTGAAAAAAACACTTTAGTTAACTGAAATAAAAATTAAAACTAATAAAATAATAACTCTGGCTGTTAGGGAGAATTAAACATTTGTAAGACCATTGGTGACCTGTAACTTCAGATTAAGACAAGTGAACTCATTTTATATGTAGCTTAGGATAGCAGGTAGCCTATTTATTTATAAGTTTCTATTATTTAATTCACATTTTAGTTTTGTAACATATTTATAGCCCTTCTTGCTATGTGGAAGCTCAACCAGCAGAGGTCACTCTACCCCCTTCTGTGCACCGACTCTTTCTGTGGCGACAACAGGCAACAAGGGTTTGACCTTTTGACTTGTGTTTATATCAAAGAGAAGGGAAGCGCTGCTACCAACAGAAGCTAATCACTGAGTCTGAAGGGTGTGCAGAACTTCACCTGCCTTCCAGCTCCTCTTTCTATGGCACTATAGCTGCTAAAAACTCTCAGCATCCACCATCTACTGTTACCCCTTCTGTGTCAAAACAAAACTCTTCCAAAACAAATCTATAAAGTTGTATACTTGTTATTTTCCTTTGCATTTTTCTCCAGTGTAATATACTTCTTATGTTAGTAAAGTAGATGAAATATTTTTTATGCAGCTTGTAGTTCTCATTAGTTATGTAGACCTACTTGTGTGTGAAACCTAGCCTTACTCAGTCAAAAATGATCTCTAGCTCTGGGACTTTCAGATCTTTTAGTGCTTTTTTGGGTTTAATTCTGTTTGATGAACCACCAGGGAAAGGCAGTGCTCTGTACTCTTGGTACTTGTGTAAAGTAAAATAAAAGTGAAGTTAAATCATTTAGTTTTTCTCCCTGGTACTCGTGTCAGGGCCTCCCAGAGTTTCCCCAATACCTGGAGGATGTGAGCCTGTGCACTGTGTGCAGGGTTTAAGGACTGATGATAGTAGCAAGACTGGCCCCAGTCACCTACCATCACTCTCTCTTCAAATAAATGCTGGACTGGCAGGACAAAGCAGCACACCACTCCTTCCATAAAAGGGCCTTGTTGTCACTTTCAGATATTTACATCATGGTTTATGGTAAGCCACATCTTTGAATTGTGGCACTACTTTTGTGGAATTGGATGATGTCAGCTTATGTCTTTAATACAAATGTACATCATAATGTACAATGGTACAGTGAAGCAGGGTTACAAGCATAGTGGGTGAGTGAAGACTAAAACCTACTGTAAATGTTATAATGTTAACTGTGATGATCTTACATTTATTCGCTGGACGAATGACTGATGATCAGACCAGTTACAGAACAAGGTAATCTCGATAATTGATAAAATAAATGTACATGCGACTTATGAATTATGACCATGAGTTATGATTATTAATATTTCCAAAATTCCCTATATCCTTGAGCTAATTCGCATTTACCCCAAGTCGTTTTTGTTACACAGTACAAAAGTTTTCTGGAAGTGATAAGCACTAACAGGATGAGAAGAAACCTAAAATGCTTTATAACCTGTGTGGTTTGATGTTGCTTGAGTTAAATGGTAGTCTGCTCCTTTATCTGTTGCTGGTAGAGGGGCAAATGCACATTAATTTAGTGATATTCAAAAGAGACTCGCTTATGATAAAGACAAACAATCTCTAAATGATCACTAAACTTTTGCCATGAATTCAATCTGCTTTTGATAAATGTATTTTTAGAAAATCTTAAATTTATATTTTAGAAAACAGAATGGTGGGAAAAGTATGGAAACAAAAATATTTTTCCATACTTGGAAATTACTCAAATCAAAAGGCCAAACTTTTCCAAATTGCCTAGGAACCCTGAAATTAAGTGTCTTGTTTCTCTGCAATACTCAGTGGAAAATTAAGTATTTGAAAATAGATCCACATTTTGCAATCACATTTATGCATCACAAAGTCAACACTGAGATTGTGCACTTGTATCAGGTGGAACCAAACGCTCTCCATCTTTGCATCCAGGCCTTAATCATAGACTGGGTAGCATCAGGCATCTTCAGTGTTGGTTCCTTTTATTCATCCAGTTTCTGCCAGCTCTTTCAGGTAACTGAAGAATGAGATAAAAGAACAAGTTAATAATAGACCAAAAAGAAATGGTCTACTTATGTGACAACAAAACGATTAAAAAGAATCAAATATACCCTTAAAAATGTGTAGGGCTATAGATTTACTAGACTATAAAACCAGCAAAAATATAAACAGAAAAAAAAGAGTATTTTGTACTGTATATTTTGGTATTGTTGGAGAACTTTGCTTTAGTTTTACAAAAGTGATGCCCTGAAGAATGCCCTGGGAGCTGACAGCCATGTTTACTGAATGTTTTTATGACTGATGTTTTTTTGTTTTTTTTAAGAATTAACAATGATTAGTTATAGAGAAAAATATAATTATTCTAGAACTGAGCTTAGTGTATCGAAAATTATTGCAGCACATGGTATCAATACTACTGTATATTCCTGCAATACAGGAATATTACAGGACTTCATTTCTAGGAAAATGCAAAGCAATCAGAATCTCTAGAGTACTGCACTAAAATAACAGCAATTTTAATCTATTGAGTACTCTTGCCCTGAGAGCAGCGCATAATACACTAAAAATAACTGCAATTTGAATCTATCGAGTACTCCTGTCCTGAGAGCAGCGCGTAATACACTAAAATAACAGCGATTTGAATCTATCGAGTACTCCTGTCCTGAGAGCAGCGCGTAATACACTAAAATAACAGCGATTTGAATCTATCGAGTACTCCTGTCCTGAGAGCAGCGCATAATACACTAAAAATAACTGCAATTTGAATCTATTGAGTACTCCTGTCCTGAGAGCAGCGCATAATACACTAAAATAAATGCGATTTGAATCTATCGAGTACTCCTGTCCTGAGAGCAGCGCATAATACACTAAAAATAACTGCAATTTGAATCTATTGAGTACTCCTGTCCTGAGAGCAGCGCATAATACACTAAAATAAATGCGATTTGAATCTATCGAGTACTCCTGTCCTGAGAGCAGCACGTAATACACTAAAATAACAGTGATTTGAATCTATCGAGTACTCCTGCCCTGAGAGCAGCGCGTAATACACTAATATAACAGCGATTTGAATCTATTGAGTACTCCTGCCCTGAGAGCAGCACGTAATACACTAAAAATAACTGCAATTTGAATCTATCGAGTACTCCTGCCCTGAGAGCAGCGCATAATACACTAAAATAAATGCGATTTGAATCTATCGAGTACTCCTGCCCTGAGAGCAGCACGTAATACACTAATATAACAGCGATTTGAATCTATCGAGTACTCCTGTCCTGAGAGCAGCGCGTAATACACTAATATAACAGCGATTTGAATCTATCGAGTACTCCTGTCCTGAGAGCAGCGCATAATACACTAAAATAAATGCGATTTGAATCTATTGAGTACTCCTGCCCTGAGAGCAGCGCGTAATACACTAAAATAACAGCGATTTGAATCTATCGAGTACTCCTGCCCTGAGAGCAGCGCGTAATACACTAAAATAACAGCGATTTGAATCTATCGAGTACTCCTGCCCTGAGAGCAGCGCGTAATACACTAAAATAACAGCGATTTGAATCTATCGAGTACTCCTGTCCTGAGAGCAGCGCGTAATACACTAATATAACAGCGATTTGAATCTATCGAGTACTCCTGTCCTGAGAGCAGCGCATAATACACTAAAATAAATGCGATTTGAATCTATCGAGTACTCCTGCCCTGAGAGCAGCGCGTAATACACTAAAATAACAGCGATTTGAATCTATCGAGTACTCCTGTCCTGAGAGCAGCGCGTAATACACTAATATAACAGCGATTTGAATCTATCGAGTACTCCTGTCCTGAGAGCAGCGCATAATACACTAAAATAAAAGCGATTTGAATCTATCGAGTACTCCTGCCCTGAGAGCAGCGCGTAATACACTAAAAATAACTGCAATTTGAATCTATCGAGTACTCCTGTCCTGAGAGCAGCGCGTAATACACTAAAATAAAAGCGATTTGAATCTATCGAGTACTCCTGTCCTGAGAGCAGCGCATAATACACTAAAATAAAAGCGATTTGAATCTATCGAGTACTCCTGCCCTGAGAGCAGCGCGTAATACACTAAAAATAAAAGCGATTTGAATCTATCGAGTACTCCTGCCCTGAGAGCAGCGCGTAATACACTAAAAATAACAGCGATTTGAATCTATCGAGTACTCCTGTCCTGAGAGCAGCGCGTAATACACTAAAATAACAGCGATTTGAATCTATTGAGTACTCCTGTCCTGAGAGCAGCGCGTAATACACTAATATAACAGCGATTTGAATCTATCGAGTACTCCTGCCCTGAGAGCAGCACGTAATACACTAATATAACAGCGATTTGAATCTATCGAGTACTCCTGCCCTGAGAGCAGCGCATAATACACTAATATAACAGCGATTTGAATCTATCGAGTACTCCTGTCCTGAGAGCAGCGCGTAATACACTAAAATAACAGCGATTTGAATCTATCGAGTACTCCTGTCCTGAGAGCAGCGCGTAATACACTAAAATAACAGCGATTTGAATCTATCGAGTACTCCTGTCCTGAGAGCAGCGCGTAATACACTAAAATAACAGCGATTTGAATCTATTGAGTACTCCTGTCCTGAGAGCAGCGCGTAATACACTAAAATAACAGCGATTTGAATCTATTGAGTACTCCTGCCCTGAGAGCAGCGCGTAATACACTAAAAATAACTGCAATTTGAATCTATCGAGTACTCCTGCCCTGAGAGCAGCGCATAATACACTAAAAATAACTGCAATTTGAATCTATCGAGTACTCCTGCCCTGAGAGCAGCGCATAATACACTAAAATAAATGCGATTTGAATCTATCGAGTACTCCTGCCCTGAGAGCAGCACGTAATACACTAATATAACAGCGATTTGAATCTATCGAGTACTCCTGTCCTGAGAGCAGCGCGTAATACACTAAAATAACAGCGATTTGAATCTATCGAGTACTCCTGCCCTGAGAGCAGCGCATAATACACTAAAAATAACTGCAATTTGAATCTATCGAGTACTCCTGCCCTGAGAGCAGCGCATAATACACTAAAATAAAAGCGATTTGAATCTATGGAGTACTCCTGCCCTGAGAGCAGCGCGTAATACACTAATATAACAGCGATTTGAATCTATCGAGTACTCCTGTCCTGAGAGCAGCGCGTAATACACTAAAATAACAGCGATTTAAATCTATTGAGTACTCCTGCCCTGAGAGCAGCGCGTAATACACTAATATAACAGCGATTTGAATCTATCGAGTACTCCTGTCCTGAGAGCAGCGCGTAATACACTAAAAATAACTGCAATTTGAATCTATCGAGTACTCCTGCCCTGAGAGCAGCGCATAATACACTAAAAATAACTGCAATTTGAATCTATCGAGTACTCCTGCCCTGAGAGCAGCGCATAATACACTAAAATAAAAGCGATTTGAATCTATGGAGTACTCCTGCCCTGAGAGCAGCGCGTAATACACTAATATAACAGCGATTTGAATCTATCGAGTACTCCTGTCCTGAGAGCAGCGCGTAATACACTAAAATAACAGCGATTTAAATCTATTGAGTACTCCTGCCCTGAGAGCAGCGCGTAATACACTAAAAATAACAGCGATTTGAATCTATCGAGTACTCCTGTCCTGAGAGCAGCGCGTAATACACTAAAAATAACAGCGATTTGAATCTATCGAGTACTCCTGTCCTGAGAGCAGCACGTAATACACTAAAATAAATGCGATTTGAATCTATTGAGTACTCCTGTCCTGAGAGCAGCACGTAATACACTAAAATAACAGCGATTTAAATCTATTGAGTACTCCTGCCCTGAGAGCAGCGCGTAATACACTAAAAATAACAGCGATTTGAATCTATCGAGTACTCCTGTCCTGAGAGCAGCACGTAATACACTAAAATAAATGCGATTTGAATCTATTGAGTACTCCTGCCCTGAGAGCAGCGCGTAATACACTAAAAATAACTGCAATTTGAATCTATCGAGTACTCCTGCCCTGAGAGCAGCGCATAATACACTAAAATAAATGCGATTTGAATCTATCGAGTACTCCTGCCCTGAGAGCAGCACGTAATACACTAATATAACAGCGATTTGAATCTATCGAGTACTCCTGTCCTGAGAGCAGCACGTAATACACTAAAATAACAGCGATTTGAATCTATCGAGTACTCCTGCCCTGAGAGCAGCACGTAATACACTAATATAACAGCGATTTGAATCTATCGAGTACTCCTGTCCTGAGAGCAGCGCGTAATACACTAAAATAACAGCGATTTGAATCTATCGAGTACTCCTGTCCTGAGAGCAGCGCGTAATACACTAAAATAACAGCGATTTGAATCTATTGAGTACTCCTGTCCTGAGAGCAGCGCGTAATACACTAAAATAACAGCGATTTGAATCTATTGAGTTCTCCTGCCCTGAGAGCAGCGCGTAATACACTAAAAATAACTGCAATTTGAATCTATCGAGTACTCCTGCCCTGAGAGCAGCGCATAATACACTAAAAATAACTGCAATTTGAATCTATCGAGTACTCCTGCCCTGAGAGCAGCGCGTAATACACTAAAATAACAGTGATTTGAATCTATCGAGTACTCCTGCCCTGAGAGCAGCGCATAATACACTAAAATAAATGCGATTTGAATCTATCGAGTACTCCTGCCCTGAGAGCAGCGCATAATACACTAAAAATAACTGCAATTTGAATCTATTGAGTACTCCTGTCCTGAGAGCAGCGCATAATACACTAAAAATAACTGCAATTTGAATCTATTGAGTACTCCTGTCCTGAGAGCAGCGCATAATACACTAAAAATAACTGCAATTTGAATCTATCGAGTACTCCTGTCCTGAGAGCAGCGCGTAATACACTAAAATAACAGTGATTTGAATCTATCGAGTACTCCTGCCCTGAGAGCAGCGCATAATACACTAAAATAAATGCGATTTGAATCTATCGAGTACTCCTGCCCTGAGAGCAGCGCATAATACACTAAAAATAACTGCAATTTGAATCTATTGAGTACTCCTGTCCTGAGAGCAGCGCATAATACACTAAAAATAACTGCAATTTGAATCTATTGAGTACTCCTGTCCTGAGAGCAGCGCATAATACACTAAAAATAACTGCAATTTGAATCTATCGAGTACTCCTGTCCTGAGAGCAGCGCGTAATACACTAAAAATAACTGCAATTTGAATCTATTGAGTACTCCTGTCCTGAGAGCAGCACGTAATACACTAAAAATAACAGCGATTTGAATCTATTGAGTACTCCTGTCCTGAGAGCAGCGCATAATACACTAAAAATAACTGCAATTTGAATCTATTGAGTACTCCTGTCCTGAGAGCAGCGCATAATACACTAAAAATAACTGCAATTTGAATCTATTGAGTACTCCTGTCCTGAGAGCAGCGCATAATACACTAAAAATAACTGCAATTTGAATCTATCGAGTACTCCTGTCCTGAGAGCAGCGCGTAATACACTAAAAATAACTGCAATTTGAATCTATTGAGTACTCCTGTCCTGAGAGCAGCACGTAATACACTAAAAATAACAGCGATTTGAATCTATTGAGTACTCCTGTCCTGAGAGCAGCGCATAATACACTAAAAATAACTGCAATTTGAATCTATCGAGTACTCCTGTCCTGAGAGCAGCGCATAATACACTAAAAATAACTGCAATTTGAATCTATTGAGTACTCCTGTCCTGAGAGCAGCACGTAATACACTAAAAATAACTGCAATTTGAATCTATTGAGTACTCCTGTCCTGAGAGCAGCGCATAATACACTAAAAATAACTGCAATTTGAATCTATTGAGTACTCCTGTCCTGAGAGCAGCGCATAATACACTAAAAATAACTGCAATTTGAATCTATTGAGTACTCCTGTCCTGAGAGCAGCGCGTAATACACTAAAAATAACTGCAATTTGAATCTATCGAGTACTCCTGTCCTGAGAGCAGCGCATAATACACTAAAAATAACTGCAATTTGAATCTATTTAGTACTCCTGTCCTGAGAGCAGCACGTAATACACTAAAAATAACTGCAATTTGAATCTATTGAGTACTCCTGTCCTGAGAGCAGCGCATAATACACTAAAAATAACTGCAATTTGAATCTATTGAGTACTCCTGCCCTGAGAGCAGCGCGTAATACACTAAAAATAACAGCGATTTGAATCTATCGAGTACTCCTGTCCTGAGAGCAGCGCGTAATACACTAAAAATAACAGCGATTTGAATCTATTGAGTACTCCTGTCCTGAGAGCAGCGCGTAATACACTAAAAATAACTGCAATTTGAATCTATCGAGTACTCCTGCCCTGAGAGCAGCGCGTAATACACTAAAATAACAGTGATTTGAATCTATCGAGTACTCCTGTCCTGAGAGCAGCGCGTAATACACTAATATAACAGCAATTTGAATCTATCGAGTACTCCTGTCCTGAGAGCAGCGCGTAATACACTAAAAATAACTGCAATTTGAATCTATCGAGTACTCCTGTCCTGAGAGCAGCGCGTAATACACTAAAAATAACTGCAATTTGAATCTATCGAGTACTCCTGCCCTGAGAGCAGCGCGTAATACACTAAAATAACAGCGATTTGAATCTATCGAGTACTCCTGCCCTGAGAGCAGCGCGTAATACACTAAAATAACAGCAATTTGAATCTATCGAGTACTCCTGTCCTGAGAGCAGCGCGTAATACACTAAAATAACAGCGATTTGAATCTATCGAGTACTCCTGCCCTGAGAGCAGCGCGTAATACACTAAAATAACAGCGATTTGAATCTATCGAGTACTCCTGCCCTGAGAGCAGCGCGTAATACACTAATATAACAGCAATTTGAATCTATCGAGTACTCCTGTCCTGAGAGCAGCGTGTAATACACTAAAAATAACAGCGATTTGAATCTATGGAGTACTCCTGCCCTGAGAGCAGCGCGTAATACACTAATATAACAGCAATTTGAATCTATCGAGTACTCCTGCCCTGAGAGCAGCGCGTAATACACTAAAAATAACTGCAATTTGAATCTATCGAGTACTCCTGCCCTGAGAGCAGCGTGTAATACACTAAAAATAACAGCGATTTGAATCTATTGAGTACTCCTGCCCTGAGAGCAGCGCGTAATACACTAATATAACAGCAATTTGAATCTATCGAGTACTCCTGTCCTGAGAGCAGCGCGTAATAAACTAAAAATAACTGCAATTTGAATCTATCGAGTACTCCTGCCCTGAGAGCAGCGTGTAATACACTAAAAATAACAGCGATTTGAATCTATGGAGTACTCCTGCCCTGAGAGCAGCGCGTAATACACTAATATAACAGCAATTTGAATCTATCGAGTACTCCTGTCCTGAGAGCAGCGCGTAATACACTAAAAATAACAGCGATTTGAATCTATCGAGTACTCCTGCCCTGAGAGCAGCGCGTAATACACTAAAAATAACTGCAATTTGAATCTATCGAGTACTCCTGCCCTGAGAGCAGCGTGTAATACACTAATATAACAGCAATTTGAATCTATCGAGTACTCCTGTCCTGAGAGCAGCGCGTAATACACTAAAAATAACAGCGATTTGAATCTATCGAGTACTCCTGCCCTGAGAGCAGCGCGTAATACACTAAAAATAACTGCAATTTGAATCTATCGAGTACTCCTGCCCTGAGAGCAGCGCGTAATACACTAATATAACAGCAATTTGAATCTATCGAGTACTCCTGTCCTGAGAGCAGCGCGTAATACACTAAAAATAACAGCGATTTGAATCTATCGAGTACTCCTGCCCTGAGAGCAGCGCGTAATACACTAAAAATAACAGCGATTTGAATCTATCGAGTACTCCTGTCCTGAGAGCAGCGCGTAATAAACTAAAAATAACTGCAATTTGAATCTATCGAGTACTCCTGCCCTGAGAGCAGCGTGTAATACACTAAAAATAACAGCGATTTGAATCTATGGAGTACTCCTGCCCTGAGAGCAGCGCGTAATACACTAATATAACAGCAATTTGAATCTATCGAGTACTCCTGTCCTGAGAGCAGCGTGTAATACACTAAAAATAACAGCGATTTGAATCTATCGAGTACTCCTGCCCTGAGAGCAGCGCGTAATACACTAATATAACAGCAATTTGAATCTATCGAGTACTCCTGCCCTGAGAGCAGCGCGTAATACACTAAAAATAACTGCAATTTGAATCTATCGAGTACTCCTGCCCTGAGAGCAGCGTGTAATACACTAAAAATAACAGCGATTTGAATCTATTGAGTACTCCTGCCCTGAGAGCAGCGCGTAATACACTAATATAACAGCAATTTGAATCTATCGAGTACTCCTGTCCTGAGAGCAGCGCGTAATAAACTAAAAATAACTGCAATTTGAATCTATCGAGTACTCCTGCCCTGAGAGCAGCGTGTAATACACTAAAAATAACAGCGATTTGAATCTATGGAGTACTCCTGCCCTGAGAGCAGCGCGTAATACACTAATATAACAGCAATTTGAATCTATCGAGTACTCCTGTCCTGAGAGCAGCGCGTAATACACTAAAAATAACAGCGATTTGAATCTATCGAGTACTCCTGCCCTGAGAGCAGCGCGTAATACACTAATATAACAGCAATTTGAATCTATCGAGTACTCCTGTCCTGAGAGCAGCGTGTAATACACTAAAAATAACAGCGATTTGAATCTATGGAGTACTCCTGCCCTGAGAGCAGCGCGTAATACACTAATATAACAGCAATTTGAATCTATCGAGTACTCCTGTCCTGAGAGCAGCGTGTAATACACTAAAAATAACAGCGATTTGAATCTATGGAGTACTCCTGCCCTGAGAGCAGCGCGTAATACACTAATATAACAGCAATTTGAATCTATCGAGTACTCCTGTCCTGAGAGCAGCGCATAATACACTAAAATAAATGCGATTTGAATCTATTGAGTACTCCTGTCCTGAGAGCAGCGCGTAATACACTAATATAACAGCAATTTGAATCTATCGAGTACTCCTGCCCTGAGAGCAGCGCGTAATACACTAAAATAACAGCGATTTGAATCTATTGAGTACTCCTGCCCTGAGAGCAGCACGTAATACACTAAAATAACAGCGATTTGAATCTATTGAGTACTCCTGTCCTGAGAGCAGCGCGTAATACACTAAAATAACAGCGATTTGAATCTATTGAGTACTCCTGTCCTGAGAGCAGCGCGTAATACACTAATATAACAGCAATTTGAATCTATCGAGTACTCCTGTCCTGAGAGCAGCGCGTAATACACTAAAATAACAGCGATTTGAATCTATTGAGTACTCCTGTCCTGAGAGCAGCGCGTAATACACTAATATAACAGCAATTTGAATCTATCGAGTACTCCTGCCCTGAGAGCAGCGCGTAATACACTAATATAACAGCAATTTGAATCTATCGAGTACTC
Source organism: Abramis brama (assembly GCF_963993115.1). Taxonomy (NCBI): domain Eukaryota; kingdom Metazoa; phylum Chordata; class Actinopteri; order Cypriniformes; family Leuciscidae; genus Abramis; species Abramis brama. The sequence continues at coordinate 39,704,569 of NC_139975.1, forward strand.
CTGCCCTGAGAGCAGCGCGTAATACACTAAAATAACAGTGATTTGAATCTATCGAGTACTCCTGCCCTGAGAGCAGCGCGTAATACACTAATATAACAGCGATTTGAATCTATTGAGTACTCCTGTCCTGAGAGCAGCACGTAATACACTAAAATAACAGCGATTTGAATCTATCGAGTACTCCTGTCCTGAGAGCAGCGCGTAATACACTAAAATAACAGCGATTTGAATCTATTGAGTACTCCTGTCCTGAGAGCAGCGCGTAATACACTAAAATAACAGCGATTTGAATCTATTGAGTACTCCTGCCCTGAGAGCAGCGCGTAATACACTAAAAATAACTGCAATTTGAATCTATCGAGTACTCCTGCCCTGAGAGCAGCGCATAATACACTAAAAATAACTGCAATTTGAATCTATCGAGTACTCCTGCCCTGAGAGCAGCGCATAATACACTAAAATAAATGCGATTTGAATCTATCGAGTACTCCTGCCCTGAGAGCAGCACGTAATACACTAATATAACAGCGATTTGAATCTATCGAGTACTCCTGCCCTGAGAGCAGCGCATAATACACTAAAAATAACTGCAATTTGAATCTATCGAGTACTCCTGCCCTGAGAGCAGCGCATAATACACTAAAATAAAAGCGATTTGAATCTATGGAGTACTCCTGCCCTGAGAGCAGCGCGTAATACACTAATATAACAGCGATTTGAATCTATCGAGTACTCCTGTCCTGAGAGCAGCGCGTAATACACTAAAATAACAGCGATTTAAATCTATTGAGTACTCCTGCCCTGAGAGCAGCGCGTAATACACTAAAAATAACAGCGATTTGAATCTATCGAGTACTCCTGTCCTGAGAGCAGCACGTAATACACTAAAATAAATGCGATTTGAATCTATTGAGTACTCCTGCCCTGAGAGCAGCGCGTAATACACTAAAAATAACTGCAATTTGAATCTATCAAGTACTCCTGCCCTGAGAGCAGCGCATAATACACTAAAATAAATGCGATTTGAATCTATCGAGTACTCCTGCCCTGAGAGCAGCACGTAATACACTAATATAACAGCGATTTGAATCTATCGAGTACTCCTGTCCTGAGAGCAGCACGTAATACACTAAAATAACAGCGATTTGAATCTATCGAGTACTCCTGCCCTGAGAGCAGCACGTAATACACTAATATAACAGCGATTTGAATCTATCGAGTACTCCTGTCCTGAGAGCAGCGCGTAATACACTAAAATAACAGCGATTTGAATCTATCGAGTACTCCTGTCCTGAGAGCAGCGCGTAATACACTAAAATAACAGCGATTTGAATCTATTGAGTACTCCTGTCCTGAGAGCAGCGCGTAATACACTAAAATAACAGCGATTTGAATCTATTGAGTTCTCCTGCCCTGAGAGCAGCGCGTAATACACTAAAAATAACTGCAATTTGAATCTATCGAGTACTCCTGCCCTGAGAGCAGCGCATAATACACTAAAAATAACTGCAATTTGAATCTATCGAGTACTCCTGCCCTGAGAGCAGCGCGTAATACACTAAAATAACAGTGATTTGAATCTATCGAGTACTCCTGCCCTGAGAGCAGCGCATAATACACTAAAATAAATGCGATTTGAATCTATCGAGTACTCCTGCCCTGAGAGCAGCGCATAATACACTAAAAATAACTGCAATTTGAATCTATTGAGTACTCCTGTCCTGAGAGCAGCGCATAATACACTAAAAATAACTGCAATTTGAATCTATTGAGTACTCCTGTCCTGAGAGCAGCGCATAATACACTAAAAATAACTGCAATTTGAATCTATCGAGTACTCCTGTCCTGAGAGCAGCGCGTAATACACTAAAATAACAGTGATTTGAATCTATCGAGTACTCCTGCCCTGAGAGCAGCGCATAATACACTAAAATAAATGCGATTTGAATCTATCGAGTACTCCTGCCCTGAGAGCAGCGCATAATACACTAAAAATAACTGCAATTTGAATCTATTGAGTACTCCTGTCCTGAGAGCAGCGCATAATACACTAAAAATAACTGCAATTTGAATCTATTGAGTACTCCTGTCCTGAGAGCAGCGCATAATACACTAAAAATAACTGCAATTTGAATCTATCGAGTACTCCTGTCCTGAGAGCAGCGCGTAATACACTAAAAATAACTGCAATTTGAATCTATTGAGTACTCCTGTCCTGAGAGCAGCGCATAATACACTAAAAATAACTGCAATTTGAATCTATTGAGTACTCCTGTCCTGAGAGCAGCACGTAATACACTAAAAATAACTGCAATTTGAATCTATTGAGTACTCCTGTCCTGAGAGCAGCGCATAATACACTAAAAATAACTGCAATTTGAATCTATTGAGTACTCCTGTCCTGAGAGCAGCGCATAATACACTAAAAATAACTGCAATTTGAATCTATTGAGTACTCCTGTCCTGAGAGCAGCGCGTAATACACTAAAAATAACTGCAATTTGAATCTATCGAGTACTCCTGTCCTGAGAGCAGCGCATAATACACTAAAAATAACTGCAATTTGAATCTATTTAGTACTCCTGTCCTGAGAGCAGCACGTAATACACTAAAAATAACTGCAATTTGAATCTATTGAGTACTCCTGTCCTGAGAGCAGCGCATAATACACTAAAAATAACTGCAATTTGAATCTATTGAGTACTCCTGCCCTGAGAGCAGCGCGTAATACACTAAAAATAACAGCGATTTGAATCTATCGAGTACTCCTGTCCTGAGAGCAGCGCGTAATACACTAAAAATAACTGCAATTTGAATCTATCGAGTACTCCTGCCCTGAGAGCAGCGCGTAATACACTAAAATAACAGTGATTTGAATCTATCGAGTACTCCTGTCCTGAGAGCAGCGCGTAATACACTAATATAACAGCAATTTGAATCTATCGAGTACTCCTGTCCTGAGAGCAGCGCGTAATACACTAAAAATAACTGCAATTTGAATCTATCGAGTACTCCTGTCCTGAGAGCAGCGCGTAATACACTAAAAATAACTGCAATTTGAATCTATCGAGTACTCCTGCCCTGAGAGCAGCGCGTAATACACTAAAATAACAGCGATTTGAATCTATCGAGTACTCCTGCCCTGAGAGCAGCGCGTAATACACTAAAATAACAGCAATTTGAATCTATCGAGTACTCCTGTCCTGAGAGCAGCGCGTAATACACTAAAATAACAGCGATTTGAATCTATCGAGTACTCCTGCCCTGAGAGCAGCGCGTAATACACTAAAATAACAGCGATTTGAATCTATCGAGTACTCCTGCCCTGAGAGCAGCGCGTAATACACTAATATAACAGCAATTTGAATCTATCGAGTACTCCTGTCCTGAGAGCAGCGTGTAATACACTAAAAATAACAGCGATTTGAATCTATGGAGTACTCCTGCCCTGAGAGCAGCGCGTAATACACTAATATAACAGCAATTTGAATCTATCGAGTACTCCTGCCCTGAGAGCAGCGCGTAATACACTAAAAATAACTGCAATTTGAATCTATCGAGTACTCCTGCCCTGAGAGCAGCGTGTAATACACTAAAAATAACAGCGATTTGAATCTATTGAGTACTCCTGCCCTGAGAGCAGCGCGTAATACACTAATATAACAGCAATTTGAATCTATCGAGTACTCCTGTCCTGAGAGCAGCGCGTAATAAACTAAAAATAACTGCAATTTGAATCTATCGAGTACTCCTGCCCTGAGAGCAGCGTGTAATACACTAAAAATAACAGCGATTTGAATCTATGGAGTACTCCTGCCCTGAGAGCAGCGCGTAATACACTAATATAACAGCAATTTGAATCTATCGAGTACTCCTGTCCTGAGAGCAGCGCGTAATACACTAAAAATAACAGCGATTTGAATCTATCGAGTACTCCTGCCCTGAGAGCAGCGCGTAATACACTAATATAACAGCAATTTGAATCTATCGAGTACTCCTGTCCTGAGAGCAGCGTGTAATACACTAAAAATAACAGCGATTTGAATCTATGGAGTACTCCTGCCCTGAGAGCAGCGCGTAATACACTAATATAACAGCAATTTGAATCTATCGAGTACTCCTGTCCTGAGAGCAGCGTGTAATACACTAAAAATAACAGCGATTTGAATCTATGGAGTACTCCTGCCCTGAGAGCAGCGCGTAATACACTAATATAACAGCAATTTGAATCTATCGAGTACTCCTGTCCTGAGAGCAGCGCGTAATACACTAAAATAACAGCGATTTGAATCTATTGAGTACTCCTGTCCTGAGAGCAGCGCGTAATACACTAATATAACAGCAATTTGAATCTATCGAGTACTCCTGCCCTGAGAGCAGCGCGTAATACACTAAAATAACAGTGATTTGAATCTATCGAGTACTCCTGCCCTGAGAGCAGCGCGTAATACACTAATATAACAGCGATTTGAATCTATTGAGTACTCCTGTCCTGAGAGCAGCACGTAATACACTAAAATAACAGCGATTTGAATCTATTGAGTACTCCTGTCCTGAGAGCAGCGCGTAATACACTAATATAACAGCGATTTGAATCTATTGAGTACTCCTGTCCTGAGAGCAGCACGTAATACACTAAAATAACAGCGATTTGAATCTATTGAGTACTCCTGCCCTGAGAGCAGCGCGTAATACACTAATATAACAGCGATTTGAATCTATTGAGTACTCCTGTCCTGAGAGCAGCGCGTAATACACTAAAATAACAGCGATTTGAATCTATTGAGTACTCCTGTCCTGAGAGCAGCGCGTAATACACTAAAATAACAGTGATTTGAATCTATTGAGTACTCCTGTCCTGAGAGCAGCGCGTAATACACTAAAATAACAGTGATTTGAATCTATTGAGTACTCCTGCCCTGAGAGCAGCGCGTAATACACTAAAATAACAGCGATTTGAATCTATCGAGTACTCCTGCCCTGAGAGCAGCACGTAATACACTAAAATAACAGCGATTTGAATCTATCGAGTACTCCTGCCCTGAGAGCAGCGCGTAATACACTAAAATAACAGCGATTTGAATCTATTGAGTACTCCTGTCCTGAGAGCAGCGCGTAATACACTAAAATAACAGCGATTTGAATCTATCGAGTACTCCTGCCCTGAGAGCAGCACGTAATACACTAATATAACAGCGATTTGAATCTATGGAGTACTCCTGCCCTGAGAGCAGCACGTAATACACTAAAATAACAGCGATTTGAATCTATCGAGTACTCCTGCCCTGAGAGCAGCGCGTAATACACTAAAAATAAAAGCGATTTGAATCTATTGAGTACTCCTGTCCTGAGAGCAGCGCGTAATACACTAAAATAACAGCGATTTGAATCTATCGAGTACTCCTGCCCTGAGAGCAGCACGTAATACACTAAAATAACAGTGATTTGAATCTATCGAGTACTCCTGCCCTGAGAGCAGCGCGTAATACACTAAAATAACAGTGATTTGAATCTATCGAGTACTCCTGCCCTGAGAGCAGCACGTAATACACTAAAATAACAGCGATTTGAATCTATCGAGTACTCCTGCCCTGAGAGCAGCACGTAATACACTAAAAATAAAAGCGATTTGAATCTATTGAGTACTCCTGTCCTGAGAGCAGCACGTAATACACTAAAATAACAGTGATTTGAATCTATCGAGTACTCCTGCCCTGAGAGCAGCACGTAATACACTAAAATAACAGTGATTTGAATCTATCGAGTACTCCTGCCCTGAGAGCAGCACGTAATACACTAAAATAACAGCGATTTGAATCTATCGAGTACTCCTGCCCTGAGAGCAGCGTGTAATACACTAAAAATAACAGCGATTTGAATCTATGGAGTACTCCTGCCCTGAGAGCAGCGCGTAATACACTAATATAACAGCAATTTGAATCTATCGAGTACTCCTGTCCTGAGAGCAGCGCGTAATACACTAAAAATAACAGCGATTTGAATCTATCGAGTACTCCTGCCCTGAGAGCAGCGCGTAATACACTAATATAACAGCAATTTGAATCTATCGAGTACTCCTGTCCTGAGAGCAGCGTGTAATACACTAAAAATAACAGCGATTTGAATCTATGGAGTACTCCTGCCCTGAGAGCAGCGCGTAATACACTAATATAACAGCAATTTGAATCTATCGAGTACTCCTGTCCTGAGAGCAGCGTGTAATACACTAAAAATAACAGCGATTTGAATCTATGGAGTACTCCTGCCCTGAGAGCAGCGCGTAATACACTAATATAACAGCAATTTGAATCTATCGAGTACTCCTGCCCTGAGAGCAGCGCGTAATACACTAATATAACAGCAATTTGAATCTATCGAGTACTCCTGTCCTGAGAGCAGCGCATAATACACTAAAATAAATGCGATTTGAATCTATTGAGTACTCCTGTCCTGAGAGCAGCGCGTAATACACTAATATAACAGCAATTTGAATCTATCGAGTACTCCTGTCCTGAGAGCAGCGCGTAATACACTAAAATAACAGTGATTTGAATCTATTGAGTACTCCTGTCCTGAGAGCAGCGCGTAATACACTAAAATAACAGTGATTTGAATCTATTGAGTACTCCTGCCCTGAGAGCAGCGCGTAATACACTAAAATAACAGCGATTTGAATCTATCGAGTACTCCTGCCCTGAGAGCAGCACGTAATACACTAAAATAACAGCGATTTGAATCTATCGAGTACTCCTGCCCTGAGAGCAGCGCGTAATACACTAAAATAACAGCGATTTGAATCTATTGAGTACTCCTGTCCTGAGAGCAGCGCGTAATACACTAAAATAACAGCGATTTGAATCTATCGAGTACTCCTGCCCTGAGAGCAGCACGTAATACACTAAAATAACAGCGATTTGAATCTATCGAGTACTCCTGCCCTGAGAGCAGCACGTAATACACTAAAATAACAGCGATTTGAATCTATCGAGTACTCCTGCCCTGAGAGCAGCACGTAATACACTAATATAACAGCGATTTGAATCTATGGAGTACTCCTGCCCTGAGAGCAGCACGTAATACACTAAAATAACAGCGATTTGAATCTATGGAGTACTCCTGCCCTGAGAGCAGCGCGTAATACACTAAAATAACAGTGATTTGAATCTATCGAGTACTCCTGCCCTGAGAGCAGCACGTAATACACTAAAATAACAGTGATTTGAATCTATCGAGTACTCCTGCCCTGAGAGCAGCACGTAATACACTAAAATAACAGCGATTTGAATCTATCGAGTACTCCTGCCCTGAGAGCAGCACGTAATACACTAAAAATAAAAGCGATTTGAATCTATTGAGTACTCCTGTCCTGAGAGCAGCGCGTAATACACTAAAATAACAGCGATTTGAATCTATCGAGTACTCCTGCCCTGAGAGCAGCACGTAATACACTAAAATAACAGTGATTTGAATCTATCGAGTACTCCTGCCCTGAGAGCAGCACGTAATACACTAAAATAACAGTGATTTGAATCTATCGAGTACTCCTGCCCTGAGAGCAGCACGTAATACACTAAAATAACAGTGATTTGAATCTATCGAGTACTCCTGCCCTGAGAGCAGCGCGTAATACACTAAAATAACAGCGATTTGAATCTATTGAGTACTCCTGTCCTGAGAGCAGCACGTAATACACTAAAAATAACTGCAATTTGAATCTATCGAGTACTCCTGTCCTGAGAGCAGCACGTAATACACTAAAAATAACAGCGATTTGAATCTATCGAGTACTCCTGTCCTGAGAGCAGCACGTAATACACTAAAAATAACAGCGATTTGAATCTATCGAGTACTCCTGCCCTGAGAGCAGCACGTAATACACTAAAATAACAGCGATTTGAATCTATTGAGTACTCCTGCCCTGAGAGCAGCACGTAATACACTAAAATAACAGTGATTTGAATCTATCGAGTACTCCTGCCCTGAGAGCAGCGCGTAATACACTAAAATAACAGCGATTTGAATCTATCGAGTACTCCTGCCCTGAGAGCAGCACGTAATACACTAATATAACAGCGATTTGAATCTATCGAGTACTTCTGCCCTGAGAGCAGCACGTAATACACTAATATAACAGCGATTTGAATCTATCGAGTACTCCTGCCCTGAGAGCAGCACGTAATACACTAAAATAACAGCGATTTGAATCTATCGAGTGCTCCTGCCCTGAGAGCAGCGCGTAATACACTAAAAATAAAAGCGATTTGAATCTATTGAGTACTCCTGTCCTGAGAGCAGCACGTAATACACTAAAATAACAGCAATTTGAATCTATCGAGTACTCCTGCCCTGAGAGCAGCGCGTAATACACTAATATAACAGCAATTTGAATCTATCGAGTACTCCTGCCCTGAGAGCAGCGCGTAATACACTAAAAATAACTGCAATTTGAATCTATCGAGTACTCCTGTCCTGAGAGCAGCACGTAATACACTAAAATAACAGCAATTTGAATCTATCGAGTACTCCTGCCCTGAGAGCAGCGCGTAATACACTAAAAATAACTGCAATTTGAATCTATCGAGTACTCCTGTCCTGAGAGCAGCACGTAATACACTAAAATAACAGCAATTTGAATCTATCGAGTACTCCTGTCCTGAGAGCAGCGCGTAATACACTAAAAATAACTGCAATTTGAATCTATCGAGTACTCCTGTCCTGAGAGCAGCGCGTAATACACTAAAATAACAGCAATTTGAATCTATCGAGTACTCCTGCCCTGAGAGCAGCACGTAATACACTAATATAACAGCAATTTGAATCTATCGAGTACTCCTGCCCTGAGAGCAGCACGTAATACACTAATATAACAGCAATTTGAATCTATCGAGTACTCCTGCCCTGAGAGCAGCACGTAATACACTAATATAACAGCAATTTGAATCTATTGAGTACTCCTGCCCTGAGAGCAGCACGTAATACACTAATATAACAGCAATTTGAATCTATTGAGTACTCCTGTCCTGAGAGCAGCGCGTAATACACTAAAAATAACTGCAATTTGAATCTATTGAGTACTCCTGTCCTGAGAGCAGCACGTAATACACTAAAAATAACAGCGATTTGAATCTATCGAGTACTCCTGCCCTGAGAGCAGCGCGTAATACACTAATATAACAGCGATTTGAATCTATCGAGTACTCCTGCCCTGAGAGCAGCGTGTAATACACTAAAATAACAGCGATTTGAATCTATCGAGTACTCCTGCCCTGAGAGCAGCACGTAATACACTAAAATAACAGTGATTTGAATCTATTGAGTACTCCTGTCCTGAGAGCAGCGCGTAATACACTAAAATAACAGCAATTTGAATCTATCGAGTACTCCTGCCCTGAGAGCAGCGCGTAATACACTAATATAACAGCAATTTGAATCTATTGAGTACTCCTGCCCTGAGAGCAGCACGTAATACACTAATATAACAGCAATTTGAATCTATCGAGTACTCCTGCCCTGAGAGCAGCGCGTAATACACTAATATAACAGCAATTTGAATCTATCGAGTACTCCTGCCCTGAGAGCAGCGCGTAATACACTAATATAACAGCAATTTGAATCTATCGAGTACTCCTGCCCTGAGAGCAGCGCGTAATACACTAATATAACAGCAATTTGAATCTATCGAGTACTCCTGCCCTGAGAGCAGCGCGTAATACACTAAAATAACAGCGATTTGAATCTATTGAGTACTCCTGCCCTGAGAGCAGCGCGTAATACACTAAAATAACAGCGATTTGAATCTATCGAGTACTCCTGCCCTGAGAGCAACGCGTAATACACTAAAAATAACAGCGATTTGAATCTATCGAGTACTCCTGCCCTGAGAGCAGCACGTAATACACTAAAATAACAGCGATTTGAATCTATTGAGTACTCCTGCCCTGAGAGCAGCACGTAATACACTAATATAACAGCAATTTGAATCTATCGAGTACTCCTGCCCTGAGAGCAGCGCGTAATACACTAATATAACAGCAATTTGAATCTATCGAGTACTCCTGCCCTGAGAGCAGCGCATAATACACTAAAAATAACAGCGATTTGAATCTATCGAGTACTCCTGCCCTGAGAGCAGCACGTAATACACTAAAATAACAGCGATTTGAATCTATTGAGTACTCCTGCCCTGAGAGCAGCGCGTAATACACTAATATAACAGTGATTTGAATCTATTGAGTACTCCTGCCCTGAGAGCAGCGCGTAATACACTAATATAACAGCGATTTGAATCTATCGAGTACTCCTGCCCTGAGAGCAGCGCGTAATACACTAAAATAAAAGCGATTTGAATCTATTGAGTACTCCTGCCCTGAGAGCAGCGCGTAATACACTAAAATAAAAGCGATTTGAATCTATTGAGTACTCCTGCCCTGAGAGCAGCACGTAATACACTAAAATAACAGCGATTTGAATCTATTGAGTACTCCTGCCCTGAGAGCAGCGCGTAATACACTAATATAACAGCGATTTGAATCTATCGAGTACTCCTGCCCTGAGAGCAGCACGTAATACACTAAAATAACAGCGATTTGAATCTATTGAGTACTCCTGCCCTGAGAGCAGCGCGTAATACACTAATATAACAGTGATTTGAATCTATTGAGTACTCCTGCCCTGAGAGCAGCGCGTAATACACTAATATAACAGCGATTTGAATCTATCGAGTACTCCTGCCCTGAGAGCAGCGCGTAATACACTAAAATAAAAGCGATTTGAATCTATTGAGTACTCCTGCCCTGAGAGCAGCGCGTAATACACTAAAATAAAAGCGATTTGAATCTATTGAGTACTCCTGCCCTGAGAGCAGCGCGTAATACACTAAAATAACAGCGATTTGAATCTATTGAGTACTCCTGCCCTGAGAGCAGCACGTAATACACTAATATAACAGCAATTTGAATCTATCGAGTACTCCTGCCCTGAGAGCAGCGCGTAATACACTAATATAACAGCAATTTGAATCTATCGAGTACTCCTGCCCTGAGAGCAGCGCGTAATACACTAATATAACAGCGATTTGAATCTATCGAGTACTCCTGCCCTGAGAGCAGCGCGTAATACACTAATATAACAGCAATTTGAATCTATCGAGTACTCCTGCCCTGAGAGCAGCACGTAATACACTAATATAACAGCAATTTGAATCTATCGAGTACTCCTGCCCTGAGAGCAGCGCGTAATACACTAATATAACAGCAATTTGAATCTATTGAGTACTCCTGCCCTGAGAGCAGCGCGTAATACACTAATATAACAGAGATTTGAATCTATCGAGTACTCCTGCCCTGAGAGCAGCACGTAATACACTAATATAACAGCAATTTGAATCTATCGAGTACTCCTGCCCTGAGAGCAGCGCGTAATACACTAAAATAACAGCGATTTGAATCTATTGAGTACTCCTGTCCTGAGAGCAGCGCGTAATACACTAAAATAACAGCGATTTGAATCTATCGAGTACTCCTGCCCTGAGAGCAGCGCGTAATACACTAAAATAACAGCGATTTGAATCTATTGAGTACTCCTGCCCTGAGAGCAGCACGTAATACACTAAAATAACAGCGATTTGAATCTATTGAGTACTCCTGCCCTGAGAGCAGCGCGTAATACACTAAAATAACAGCGATTTGAATCTATCGAGTACTCCTGTCCTGAGAGCAGCGCGTAATACACTAAAATAACAGCGATTTGAATCTATCGAGTACTCCTGCCCTGAGAGCAGCACGTAATACACTAAAATAACAGCGATTTGAATCTATTGAGTACTCCTGCCCTGAGAGCAGCGCGTAATACACTAATATAACAGCGATTTGAATCTATCGAGTACTCCTGCCCTGAGAGCAGCGCGTAATACACTAATATAACAGCAATTTGAATCTATCGAGTACTCCTGCCCTGAGAGCAGCGCGTAATACACTAATATAACAGCAATTTGAATCTATCGAGTACTCCTGCCCTGAGAGCAGCGCGTAATACACTAATATAACAGCGATTTGAATCTATCGAGTACTCCTGCCCTGAGAGCAGCGCGTAATACACTAATATAACAGCAATTTGAATCTATCGAGTACTCCTGCCCTGAGAGCAGCACGTAATACACTAATATAACAGCAATTTGAATCTATCGAGTACTCCTGCCCTGAGAGCAGCGCGTAATACACTAATATAACAGCAATTTGAATCTATTGAGTACTCCTGCCCTGAGAGCAGCGCGTAATACACTAATATAACAGAGATTTGAATCTATCGAGTACTCCTGCCCTGAGAGCAGCACGTAATACACTAATATAACAGCAATTTGAATCTATCGAGTACTCCTGCCCTGAGAGCAGCGCGTAATACACTAAAATAACAGCGATTTGAATCTATTGAGTACTCCTGTCCTGAGAGCAGCGCGTAATACACTAAAATAACAGCGATTTGAATCTATCGAGTACTCCTGCCCTGAGAGCAGCGCGTAATACACTAAAATAACAGCGATTTGAATCTATTGAGTACTCCTGCCCTGAGAGCAGCACGTAATACACTAAAATAACAGCGATTTGAATCTATTGAGTACTCCTGCCCTGAGAGCAGCGCGTAATACACTAAAATAACAGCGATTTGAATCTATCGAGTACTCCTGTCCTGAGAGCAGCGCGTAATACACTAAAATAACAGCGATTTGAATCTATCGAGTACTCCTGCCCTGAGAGCAGCACGTAATACACTAAAATAACAGCGATTTGAATCTATTGAGTACTCCTGCCCTGAGAGCAGCGCGTAATACACTAATATAACAGCGATTTGAATCTATCGAGTACTCCTGCCCTGAGAGCAGCGCGTAATACACTAATATAACAGCAATTTGAATCTATCGAGTACTCCTGCCCTGAGAGCAGCGCGTAATACACTAAAATAACAGCGATTTGAATCTATTGAGTACTCCTGCCCTGAGAGCAGCGCGTAATACACTAAAATAACAGCGATTTGAATCTATTGAGTACTCCTGCCCTGAGAGCAGCGCGTAATACACTAAAAATAACAGCGATTTGAATCTATCGAGTACTCCTGCCCTGAGAGCAGCACGTAATACACTAATATAACAGCGATTTGAATCTATCGAGTACTCCTGCCCTGAGAGCAGCACGTAATACACTAATATAACAGCAATTTGAATCTATCGAGTACTCCTGCCCTGAGAGCAGCGCGTAATACACTAAAAATAACAGCGATTTGAATCTATCGAGTACTCCTGCCCTGAGAGCAGCGCGTAATACACTAAAATAACAGCGATTTGAATCTATCGAGTACTCCTGCCCTGAGAGCAGCACGTAATACACTAATATAACAGCGATTTGAATCTATCGAGTACTCCTGCCCTGAGAGCAGCACGTAATACACTAATATAACAGCGATTTGAATCTATCGAGTACTCCTGCCCTGAGAGCAGCACGTAATACACTAATATAACAGCGATTTGAATCTATCGAGTACTCCTGCCCTGAGAGCAGCACGTAATACACTAATATAACAGCGATTTGAATCTATCGAGTACTCCTGCCCTGAGAGCAGCACGTAATACACTAAAATAACAGCGATTTGAATCTATCGAGTACTCCTGCCCTGAGAGCAGCACGTAATACACTAAAATAACAGCGATTTGAATCTATTGAGTACTCCTGCCCTGAGAGCAGCACGTAATACACTAATATAACAGCGATTTGAATCTATCGAGTACTCCTGCCCTGAGAGCAGCGCGTAATACACTAAAATAACAGCGATTTGAATCTATTGAGTACTCCTGCCCTGAGAGCAGCGCGTAATACACTAAAATAACAGCGATTTGAATCTATTGAGTACTCCTGCCCTGAGAGCAGCACGTAATACACTAATATAACAGCAATTTGAATCTATCGAGTACTCCTGCCCTGAGAGCAGCGCGTAATACACTAATATAACAGCAATTTGAATCTATCGAGTACTCCTGCCCTGAGAGCAGCGCGTAATACACTAAAATAAAAGCGATTTGAATCTATCGAGTACTCCTGTCCTGAGAGCAGCGCGTAATACACTAAAATAAAAGCGATTTGAATCTATCGAGTACTCCTGCCCTGAGAGCAGCGCGTAATACACTAATATAACAGCAATTTGAATCTATCGAGTACTCCTGCCCTGAGAGCAGCGCGTAATACACTAATATAACAGCAATTTGAATCTATCGAGTACTCCTGCCCTGAGAGCAGCGCGTAATACACTAATATAACAGCGATTTGAATCTATCGAGTACTCCTGCCCTGAGAGCAGCGCGTAATACACTAAAATAACAGCGATTTGAATCTATCGAGTACTCCTGCCCTGAGAGCAGCGCGTAATACACTAAAATAACAGCGATTTGAATCTATCGAGTACTCCTGCCCTGAGAGCAGCGCGTAATACACTAAAATAACAGCGATTTGTATCTATCGAGTACTCCTGCCCTGAGAACAGCGCGTAATACACTAATATAACAGCGATTTGAATCTATTGAGTGTTCCTGTCCTGAGAGCAGCGCGTAATACACTAAAAATAACAGCGATTTGAATCTATCGAGTACTCCTGCCCTGAGAGCAGCGCGTAATACACTAAAATAACAGCGATTTGAATCTATCGAGTACTCCTGCCCTGAGAGCAGCACGTAATACACTAAAATAACAGCGATTTGAATCTATTGAGTACTCCTGTCCTGAGAGCAGCACGTAATACACTAAAATAACAGCGATTTGAATCTATTGAGTACTCCTGTCCTGAGAGCAGCGCGTAATACACTAAAATAACAGCGATTTGAATCTATCGAGTACTCCTGCCCTGAGAGCAGCGCGTAATACACTAAAAATAAAAGCGATTTGAATCTATTGAGTACTCCTGTCCTGAGAGCAGCGCGTAATACACTAAAATAACAGCGATTTGAATCTATCGAGTACTCCTGCCCTGAGAGCAGCGCGTAATACACTAAAAATAAAAGCGATTTGAATCTATTGAGTACTCCTGCCCTGAGAGCAGCGCGTAATACACTAAAATAACAGCGATTTGAATCTATCGAGTACTCCTGCCCTGAGAGCAGCGCGTAATACACTAAAATAACAGCGATTTGAATCTATCGAGTACTCCTGCCCTGAGAGCAGCGCGTAATACACTAAAAATAAAAGTGATTTGAATCTATTGAGTACTCCTGCCCTGAGAGCAGCGCGTAATACACTAATATAACAGCGATTTGAATCTATCGAGTACTCCTGCCCTGAGAGCAGCGCGTAATACACTAAAAATAACAGCGATTTGAATCTATCGAGTACTCCTGCCCTGAGAGCAGCACGTAATACACTAATATAACAGCGATTTGAATCTATCGAGTACTCCTGCCCTGAGAGCAGCGCGTAATACACTAAAAATAACAGCGATTTGAATCTATTGAGTACTCCTGCCCTGAGAGCAGCACGTAATACACTAATATAACAGCGATTTGAATCTATCGAGTACTCCTGCCCTGAGAGCAGCGCGTAATACACTAATATAACAGCGATTTGAATCTATCGAGTACTCCTGCCCTGAGAGCAGCGCGTAATACACTAAAATAACAGCGATTTGAATCTATCGAGTACTCCTGCCCTGAGAGCAGCGCGTAATACACTAAAAATAAAAGCGATTTGAATCTATTGAGTACTCCTGCCCTGAGAGCAGCGCGTAATACACTAATATAACAGCGATTTGAATCTATCGAGTACTCCTGTCCTGAGAGCAGCGCGTAATACACTAAAAATAAAAGCGATTTGAATCTATCGAGTACTCCTGCCCTGAGAGCAGCGCGTAATACACTAAAAATAAAAGCGATTTGAATCTATTGAGTACTCCTGTCCTGAGAGCAGCGCGTAATACACTAAAATAACAGCGATTTGAATCTATCGAGTACTCCTGCCCTGAGAGCAGCGCGTAATACACTAAAATAACAGCGATTTGAATCTATCGAGTACTCCTGCCCTGAGAGCAGCGCGTAATACACTAATATAACAGCGATTTGAATCTATCGAGTACTCCTGCCCTGAGAGCAGCACGTAATACACTAAAATAACAGTGATTTGAATCTATCGAGTACTCCTGTCCTGAGAGCAGCACGTAATACACTAAAATAACAGCGATTTGAATCTATTGAGTACTCCTGCCCTGAGAGCAGCACGTAATACACTAAAATAACAGCGATTTGAATCTATTGAGTACTCCTGTCCTGAGAGCAGCACGTAATACACTAAAATAACAGCGATTTGAATCTATTGAGTACTCCTGTCCTGAGAGCAGCGCGTAATACACTAAAATAACAGCGATTTGAATCTATCGAGTACTCCTGCCCTGAGAGCAGCACGTAATACACTAAAATAACAGCGATTTGAATCTATTGAGTACTCCTGCCCTGAGAGCAGCGCGTAATACACTAATATAACAGCGATTTGAATCTATCGAGTACTCCTGCCCTGAGAGCAGCGCGTAATACACTAAAATAACAGCGATTTGAATCTATCGAGTACTCCTGCCCTGAGAGCAGCACGTAATACACTAAAATAACAGCGATTTGAATCTATTGAGTACTCCTGTCCTGAGAGCAGCACGTAATACACTAAAATAACAGCGATTTGAATCTATTGAGTACTCCTGTCCTGAGAGCAGCGCGTAATACACTAAAATAACAGCGATTTGAATCTATCGAGTACTCCTGCCCTGAGAGCAGCGCGTAATACACTAAAAATAAAAGCGATTTGAATCTATTGAGTACTCCTGTCCTGAGAGCAGCGCGTAATACACTAAAATAACAGCGATTTGAATCT
This sequence comes from Abramis brama, assembly GCF_963993115.1. Lineage (NCBI taxonomy): Eukaryota > Metazoa > Chordata > Actinopteri > Cypriniformes > Leuciscidae > Abramis > Abramis brama. The sequence continues at coordinate 39,721,458 of NC_139975.1, forward strand.
ATCGAGTACTCCTGCCCTGAGAGCAGCGCGTAATACACTAAAAATAAAAGCGATTTGAATCTATTGAGTACTCCTGCCCTGAGAGCAGCGCGTAATACACTAAAATAACAGCGATTTGAATCTATCGAGTACTCCTGCCCTGAGAGCAGCGCGTAATACACTAAAAATAAAAGCGATTTGAATCTATTGAGTACTCCTGCCCTGAGAGCAGCGCGTAATACACTAATATAACAGCGATTTGAATCTATCGAGTACTCCTGCCCTGAGAGCAGCGCGTAATACACTAACATAACAGCGATTTGAATCTATCGAGTACTCCTGCCCTGAGAGCAGCGCGTAATACACTAAAATAACAGCGATTTGAATCTATCGAGTACTCCTGCCCTGAGAGCAGCGCGTAATACACTAAAAATAAAAGCGATTTGAATCTATTGAGTACTCCTGCCCTGAGAGCAGCGCGTAATACACTAATATAACAGCGATTTGAATCTATCGAGTACTCCTGTCCTGAGAGCAGCACGTAATACACTAAAAATAAAAGCGATTTGAATCTATCGAGTACTCCTGCCCTGAGAGCAGCGCGTAATACACTAAAAATAAAAGCGATTTGAATCTATTGAGTACTCCTGTCCTGAGAGCAGCGCGTAATACACTAAAATAACAGCGATTTGAATCTATCGAGTACTCCTGCCCTGAGAGCAGCGCGTAATACACTAAAATAACAGCGATTTGAATCTATCGAGTACTCCTGCCCTGAGAGCAGCGCGTAATACACTAAAATAACAGCGATTTGAATCTATCGAGTACTCCTGCCCTGAGAGCAGCGCGTAATACACTAAAAATAAAAGCGATTTGAATCTATTGAGTACTCCTGTCCTGAGAGCAGCGCGTAATACACTAAAATAACAGCGATTTGAATCTATCGAGTACTCCTGCCCTGAGAGCAGCGCGTAATACACTAAAAATAAAAGCGATTTGAATCTATTGAGTACTCCTGTCCTGAGAGCAGCGCGTAATACACTAATATAACAGCGATTTGAATCTATCGAGTACTCCTGTCCTGAGAGCAGCGCGTAATACACTAAAATAACAGCGATTTGAATCTATTGAGTACTCCTGCCCTGAGAGCAGCACGTAATACACTAAAATAACAGCGATTTGAATCTATTGAGTACTCCTGCCCTGAGAGCAGCGCGTAATACACTAATATAACAGCGATTTGAATCTATCGAGTACTCCTGCCCTGAGAGCAGCGCGTAATACACTAATATAACAGCGATTTGAATCTATCGAGTACTCCTGTCCTGAGAGCAGCGCGTAATACACTAAAAATAACAGCGATTTGAATCTATCGAGTACTCCTGCCCTGAGAGCAGCGCGTAATACACTAAAAATAAAAGCGATTTGAATCTATCGAGTACTCCTGCCCTGAGAGCAGCGCGTAATACACTAAAAATAAAAGCGATTTGAATCTATTGAGTACTCCTGTCCTGAGAGCAGCGATTTGAATCTATCGAGTACTCCTGCCCTGAGAGCAGCGCGTAATACACTAATATAACAGCGATTTGAATCTATCGAGTACTCCTGCCCTGAGAGCAGCGCGTAATACACTAAAATAAAAGCGATTTGAATCTATTGAGTACTCCTGCCCTGAGAGCAGCACGTAATACACTAAAATAAAAGCGATTTGAATCTATTGAGTACTCCTGCCCTGAGAGCAGCGCGTAATACACTAAAATAAAAGCGATTTGAATCTATTGAGTACTCCTGCCCTGAGAGCAGCGCGTAATACACTAAAATAACAGCGATTTGAATCTATTGAGTACTCCTGCCCTGAGAGCAGCACGTAATACACTAATATAACAGCGATTTGAATCTATCGAGTACTCCTGCCCTGAGAGCAGCGCGTAATACACTAAAAATAAAAGCGATTTGAATCTATCGAGTACTCCTGCCCTGAGAGCAGCGCGTAATACACTAAAAATAAAAGCGATTTGAATCTATTGAGTACTCCTGTCCTGAGAGCAGCGATTTGAATCTATCGAGTACTCCTGCCCTGAGAGCAGCGCGTAATACACTAATATAACAGCGATTTGAATCTATCGAGTACTCCTGCCCTGAGAGCAGCGCGTAATACACTAAAATAAAAGCGATTTGAATCTATTGAGTACTCCTGCCCTGAGAGCAGCACGTAATACACTAAAATAAAAGCGATTTGAATCTATTGAGTACTCCTGCCCTGAGAGCAGCGCGTAATACACTAAAATAAAAGCGATTTGAATCTATTGAGTACTCCTGCCCTGAGAGCAGCGCGTAATACACTAAAATAACAGCGATTTGAATCTATTGAGTACTCCTGCCCTGAGAGCAGCGCGTAATACACTAATATAACAGCGATTTGAATCTATCGAGTACTCCTGCCCTGAGAGCAGCGCGTAATACACTAATATAACAGCAATTTGAATCTATCGAGTACTCCTGCCCTGAGAGCAGCACGTAATACACTAATATAACAGCAATTTGAATCTATCGAGTACTCCTGCCCTGAGAGCAGCGCGTAATACACTAATATAACAGCAATTTGAATCTATTGAGTACTCCTGCCCTGAGAGCAGCACGTAATACACTAATATAACAGCAATTTGAATCTATCGAGTACTCCTGCCCTGAGAGCAGCGCGTAATACACTAATATAACAGCAATTTGAATCTATCGAGTACTCCTGCCCTGAGAGCAGCGCGTAATACACTAAAATAACAGCGATTTGAATCTATCGAGTACTCCTGCCCTGAGAGCAGCACGTAATACACTAATATAACAGCGATTTGAATCTATCGAGTACTCCTGCCCTGAGAGCAGCACGTAATACACTAATATAACAGCGATTTGAATCTATCGAGTACTCCTGCCCTGAGAGCAGCACGTAATACACTAATATAACAGCGATTTGAATCTATCGAGTACTCCTGCCCTGAGAGCAGCACGTAATACACTAAAATAACAGCGATTTGAATCTATCGAGTACTCCTGCCCTGAGAGCAGCACGTAATACACTAAAATAACAGCGATTTGAATCTATTGAGTACTCCTGCCCTGAGAGCAGCACGTAATACACTAATATAACAGCGATTTGAATCTATCGAGTACTCCTGCCCTGAGAGCAGCGCGTAATACACTAAAATAACAGCGATTTGAATCTATTGAGTACTCCTGCCCTGAGAGCAGCGCGTAATACACTAAAATAACAGCGATTTGAATCTATTGAGTACTCCTGCCCTGAGAGCAGCACGTAATACACTAATATAACAGCAATTTGAATCTATCGAGTACTCCTGCCCTGAGAGCAGCGCGTAATACACTAATATAACAGCAATTTGAATCTATCGAGTACTCCTGCCCTGAGAGCAGCGCGTAATACACTAAAATAAAAGCGATTTGAATCTATCGAGTACTCCTGTCCTGAGAGCAGCGCGTAATACACTAAAATAAAAGCGATTTGAATCTATCGAGTACTCCTGCCCTGAGAGCAGCGCGTAATACACTAATATAACAGCAATTTGAATCTATCGAGTACTCCTGCCCTGAGAGCAGCGCGTAATACACTAATATAACAGCAATTTGAATCTATCGAGTACTCCTGCCCTGAGAGCAGCGCGTAATACACTAATATAACAGCGATTTGAATCTATCGAGTACTCCTGCCCTGAGAGCAGCGCGTAATACACTAAAATAACAGCGATTTGAATCTATCGAGTACTCCTGCCCTGAGAGCAGCGCGTAATACACTAAAATAACAGCGATTTGAATCTATCGAGTACTCCTGCCCTGAGAGCAGCGCGTAATACACTAAAATAACAGCGATTTGTATCTATCGAGTACTCCTGCCCTGAGAACAGCGCGTAATACACTAATATAACAGCGATTTGAATCTATTGAGTGTTCCTGTCCTGAGAGCAGCGCGTAATACACTAAAAATAACAGCGATTTGAATCTATCGAGTACTCCTGCCCTGAGAGCAGCGCGTAATACACTAAAATAACAGCGATTTGAATCTATCGAGTACTCCTGCCCTGAGAGCAGCACGTAATACACTAAAATAACAGCGATTTGAATCTATTGAGTACTCCTGTCCTGAGAGCAGCACGTAATACACTAAAATAACAGCGATTTGAATCTATTGAGTACTCCTGTCCTGAGAGCAGCGCGTAATACACTAAAATAACAGCGATTTGAATCTATCGAGTACTCCTGCCCTGAGAGCAGCGCGTAATACACTAAAAATAAAAGCGATTTGAATCTATTGAGTACTCCTGTCCTGAGAGCAGCGCGTAATACACTAAAATAACAGCGATTTGAATCTATCGAGTACTCCTGCCCTGAGAGCAGCGCGTAATACACTAAAAATAAAAGCGATTTGAATCTATTGAGTACTCCTGCCCTGAGAGCAGCGCGTAATACACTAAAATAACAGCGATTTGAATCTATCGAGTACTCCTGCCCTGAGAGCAGCGCGTAATACACTAAAATAACAGCGATTTGAATCTATCGAGTACTCCTGCCCTGAGAGCAGCGCGTAATACACTAAAAATAAAAGTGATTTGAATCTATTGAGTACTCCTGCCCTGAGAGCAGCGCGTAATACACTAATATAACAGCGATTTGAATCTATCGAGTACTCCTGCCCTGAGAGCAGCGCGTAATACACTAATATAACAGCGATTTGAATCTATCGAGTACTCCTGCCCTGAGAGCAGCGCGTAATACACTAATATAACAGCGATTTGAATCTATCGAGTACTCCTGCCCTGAGAGCAGCGCGTAATACACTAAAATAACAGCGATTTGAATCTATCGAGTACTCCTGCCCTGAGAGCAGCGCGTAATACACTAAAAATAAAAGCGATTTGAATCTATTGAGTACTCCTGCCCTGAGAGCAGCGCGTAATACACTAATATAACAGCGATTTGAATCTATCGAGTACTCCTGTCCTGAGAGCAGCGCGTAATACACTAAAAATAAAAGCGATTTGAATCTATCGAGTACTCCTGCCCTGAGAGCAGCGCGTAATACACTAAAAATAAAAGCGATTTGAATCTATTGAGTACTCCTGTCCTGAGAGCAGCGCGTAATACACTAAAATAACAGCGATTTGAATCTATCGAGTACTCCTGCCCTGAGAGCAGCGCGTAATACACTAAAATAACAGCGATTTGAATCTATCGAGTACTCCTGCCCTGAGAGCAGCGCGTAATACACTAATATAACAGCGATTTGAATCTATCGAGTACTCCTGCCCTGAGAGCAGCACGTAATACACTAAAATAACAGTGATTTGAATCTATCGAGTACTCCTGTCCTGAGAGCAGCACGTAATACACTAAAATAACAGCGATTTGAATCTATTGAGTACTCCTGCCCTGAGAGCAGCACGTAATACACTAAAATAACAGCGATTTGAATCTATTGAGTACTCCTGTCCTGAGAGCAGCACGTAATACACTAAAATAACAGCGATTTGAATCTATTGAGTACTCCTGTCCTGAGAGCAGCGCGTAATACACTAAAATAACAGCGATTTGAATCTATCGAGTACTCCTGCCCTGAGAGCAGCACGTAATACACTAAAATAACAGCGATTTGAATCTATTGAGTACTCCTGCCCTGAGAGCAGCGCGTAATACACTAAAATAACAGCGATTTGAATCTATCGAGTACTCCTGCCCTGAGAGCAGCACGTAATACACTAAAATAACAGCGATTTGAATCTATTGAGTACTCCTGTCCTGAGAGCAGCACGTAATACACTAAAATAACAGCGATTTGAATCTATTGAGTACTCCTGTCCTGAGAGCAGCGCGTAATACACTAAAATAACAGCGATTTGAATCTATCGAGTACTCCTGTCCTGAGAGCAGCGCGTAATACACTAAAAATAAAAGCGATTTGAATCTATTGAGTACTCCTGCCCTGAGAGCAGCGCGTAATACACTAAAATAACAGCGATTTGAATCTATCGAGTACTCCTGCCCTGAGAGCAGCGCGTAATACACTAAAAATAAAAGCGATTTGAATCTATTGAGTACTCCTGCCCTGAGAGCAGCGCGTAATACACTAATATAACAGCGATTTGAATCTATCGAGTACTCCTGCCCTGAGAGCAGCGCGTAATACACTAATATAACAGCGATTTGAATCTATCGAGTACTCCTGCCCTGAGAGCAGCGCGTAATACACTAAAATAACAGCGATTTGAATCTATCGAGTACTCCTGCCCTGAGAGCAGCGCGTAATACACTAAAAATAAAAGCGATTTGAATCTATTGAGTACTCCTGCCCTGAGAGCAGCGCGTAATACACTAATATAACAGCGATTTGAATCTATCGAGTACTCCTGTCCTGAGAGCAGCACGTAATACACTAATATAACAGCGATTTGAATCTATTGAGTACTCCTGCCCTGAGAGCAGCGCGTAATACACTAATATAACAGCGATTTGAATCTATCGAGTACTCCTGTCCTGAGAGCAGCGCGTAATACACTAATATAACAGCGATTTGAATCTATTGAGTACTCCTGCCCTGAGAGCAGCACGTAATACACTAAAAATAAAAGCGATTTGAATCTATCGAGTACTCCTGCCCTGAGAGCAGCGCGTAATACACTAAAAATAAAAGCGATTTGAATCTATTGAGTACTCCTGTCCTGAGAGCAGCGCGTAATACACTAAAATAACAGCGATTTGAATCTATCGAGTACTCCTGCCCTGAGAGCAGCGCGTAATACACTAAAATAACAGCGATTTGAATCTATCGAGTACTCCTGCCCTGAGAGCAGCGCGTAATACACTAAAATAACAGCGATTTGAATCTATCGAGTACTCCTGCCCTGAGAGCAGCGCGTAATACACTAAAAATAAAAGCGATTTGAATCTATTGAGTACTCCTGTCCTGAGAGCAGCGCGTAATACACTAAAATAACAGCGATTTGAATCTATCGAGTACTCCTGCCCTGAGAGCAGCGCGTAATACACTAAAAATAAAAGCGATTTGAATCTATTGAGTACTCCTGTCCTGAGAGCAGCGCGTAATACACTAATATAACAGCGATTTGAATCTATCGAGTACTCCTGTCCTGAGAGCAGCGCGTAATACACTAAAATAACAGCGATTTGAATCTATTGAGTACTCCTGCCCTGAGAGCAGCACGTAATACACTAAAATAACAGCGATTTGAATCTATTGAGTACTCCTGCCCTGAGAGCAGCGCGTAATACACTAATATAACAGCGATTTGAATCTATCGAGTACTCCTGCCCTGAGAGCAGCGCGTAATACACTAATATAACAGCGATTTGAATCTATCGAGTACTCCTGTCCTGAGAGCAGCGCGTAATACACTAAAAATAACAGCGATTTGAATCTATCGAGTACTCCTGCCCTGAGAGCAGCGCGTAATACACTAAAAATAAAAGCGATTTGAATCTATCGAGTACTCCTGCCCTGAGAGCAGCGCGTAATACACTAAAAATAAAAGCGATTTGAATCTATTGAGTACTCCTGTCCTGAGAGCAGCGATTTGAATCTATCGAGTACTCCTGCCCTGAGAGCAGCGCGTAATACACTAATATAACAGCGATTTGAATCTATCGAGTACTCCTGCCCTGAGAGCAGCGCGTAATACACTAAAATAAAAGCGATTTGAATCTATTGAGTACTCCTGCCCTGAGAGCAGCACGTAATACACTAAAATAAAAGCGATTTGAATCTATTGAGTACTCCTGCCCTGAGAGCAGCGCGTAATACACTAAAATAAAAGCGATTTGAATCTATTGAGTACTCCTGCCCTGAGAGCAGCGCGTAATACACTAAAATAACAGCGATTTGAATCTATTGAGTACTCCTGCCCTGAGAGCAGCACGTAATACACTAATATAACAGCGATTTGAATCTATCGAGTACTCCTGCCCTGAGAGCAGCGCGTAATACACTAAAAATAAAAGCGATTTGAATCTATCGAGTACTCCTGCCCTGAGAGCAGCGCGTAATACACTAAAAATAAAAGCGATTTGAATCTATTGAGTACTCCTGTCCTGAGAGCAGCGATTTGAATCTATCGAGTACTCCTGCCCTGAGAGCAGCGCGTAATACACTAATATAACAGCGATTTGAATCTATCGAGTACTCCTGCCCTGAGAGCAGCGCGTAATACACTAAAATAAAAGCGATTTGAATCTATTGAGTACTCCTGCCCTGAGAGCAGCACGTAATACACTAAAATAAAAGCGATTTGAATCTATTGAGTACTCCTGCCCTGAGAGCAGCGCGTAATACACTAAAATAAAAGCGATTTGAATCTATTGAGTACTCCTGCCCTGAGAGCAGCGCGTAATACACTAAAATAACAGCGATTTGAATCTATTGAGTACTCCTGCCCTGAGAGCAGCGCGTAATACACTAATATAACAGCGATTTGAATCTATCGAGTACTCCTGCCCTGAGAGCAGCGCGTAATACACTAATATAACAGCAATTTGAATCTATCGAGTACTCCTGCCCTGAGAGCAGCACGTAATACACTAATATAACAGCAATTTGAATCTATCGAGTACTCCTGCCCTGAGAGCAGCGCGTAATACACTAATATAACAGCAATTTGAATCTATTGAGTACTCCTGCCCTGAGAGCAGCACGTAATACACTAATATAACAGCAATTTGAATCTATCGAGTACTCCTGCCCTGAGAGCAGCGCGTAATACACTAATATAACAGCAATTTGAATCTATCGAGTACTCCTGCCCTGAGAGCAGCGCGTAATACACTAAAATAACAGCAATTTGAATCTATTGAGTACTCCTGCCCTGAGAGCAGCGCGTAATACACTAAAATAACAGCGATTTGAATCTATTGAGTACTCCTGCCCTGAGAGCAGCGCGTAATACACTAAAAATAACAGCGATTTGAATCTATCGAGTACTCCTGCCCTGAGAGCAGCACGTAATACACTAAAATAACAGCGATTTGAATCTATTGAGTACTCCTGCCCTGAGAGCAGCACGTAATACACTAATATAACAGCAATTTGAATCTATCGAGTACTCCTGCCCTGAGAGCAGCGCGTAATACACTAATATAACAGCAATTTGAATCTATCGAGTACTCCTGTCCTGAGAGCAGCGCATAATACACTAAAAATAACAGCGATTTGAATCTATCGAGTACTCCTGCCCTGAGAGCAGCACGTAATACACTAAAATAACAGCGATTTGAATCTATTGAGTACTCCTGCCCTGAGAGCAGCACGTAATACACTAATATAACAGCAATTTGAATCTATCGAGTACTCCTGCCCTGAGAGCAGCGCGTAATACACTAATATAACAGCAATTTGAATCTATCGAGTACTCCTGCCCTGAGAGCAGCGCGTAATACACTAAAATAACAGCGATTTGAATCTATTGAGTACTCCTGTCCTGAGAGCAGCACGTAATACACTAAAAATAACTGCAATTTGAATCTATTGAGTACTCCTGTCCTGAGAGCAGCGCATAATACACTAAAAATAACTGCAATTTGAATCTATTGAGTACTCCTGCCCTGAGAGCAGCGCGTAATACACTAAAAATAACAGCGATTTGAATCTATCGAGTACTCCTGTCCTGAGAGCAGCGCGTAATACACTAAAAATAACAGCGATTTGAATCTATTGAGTACTCCTGTCCTGAGAGCAGCGCGTAATACACTAAAAATAACTGCAATTTGAATCTATCGAGTACTCCTGCCCTGAGAGCAGCGCGTAATACACTAAAATAACAGTGATTTGAATCTATCGAGTACTCCTGTCCTGAGAGCAGCGCGTAATACACTAATATAACAGCAATTTGAATCTATCGAGTACTCCTGTCCTGAGAGCAGCGCGTAATACACTAAAAATAACTGCAATTTGAATCTATCGAGTACTCCTGTCCTGAGAGCAGCGCGTAATACACTAAAAATAACTGCAATTTGAATCTATCGAGTACTCCTGCCCTGAGAGCAGCGCGTAATACACTAAAATAACAGCGATTTGAATCTATCGAGTACTCCTGCCCTGAGAGCAGCGCGTAATACACTAAAATAACAGCAATTTGAATCTATCGAGTACTCCTGTCCTGAGAGCAGCGCGTAATACACTAAAATAACAGCGATTTGAATCTATCGAGTACTCCTGCCCTGAGAGCAGCGCGTAATACACTAAAATAACAGCGATTTGAATCTATCGAGTACTCCTGCCCTGAGAGCAGCGCGTAATACACTAATATAACAGCAATTTGAATCTATCGAGTACTCCTGTCCTGAGAGCAGCGTGTAATACACTAAAAATAACAGCGATTTGAATCTATGGAGTACTCCTGCCCTGAGAGCAGCGCGTAATACACTAATATAACAGCAATTTGAATCTATCGAGTACTCCTGCCCTGAGAGCAGCGCGTAATACACTAAAAATAACTGCAATTTGAATCTATCGAGTACTCCTGCCCTGAGAGCAGCGTGTAATACACTAAAAATAACAGCGATTTGAATCTATTGAGTACTCCTGCCCTGAGAGCAGCGCGTAATACACTAATATAACAGCAATTTGAATCTATCGAGTACTCCTGTCCTGAGAGCAGCGCGTAATAAACTAAAAATAACTGCAATTTGAATCTATCGAGTACTCCTGCCCTGAGAGCAGCGTGTAATACACTAAAAATAACAGCGATTTGAATCTATGGAGTACTCCTGCCCTGAGAGCAGCGCGTAATACACTAATATAACAGCAATTTGAATCTATCGAGTACTCCTGTCCTGAGAGCAGCGCGTAATACACTAAAAATAACAGCGATTTGAATCTATCGAGTACTCCTGCCCTGAGAGCAGCGCGTAATACACTAAAAATAACTGCAATTTGAATCTATCGAGTACTCCTGCCCTGAGAGCAGCGTGTAATACACTAATATAACAGCAATTTGAATCTATCGAGTACTCCTGTCCTGAGAGCAGCGCGTAATACACTAAAAATAACAGCGATTTGAATCTATCGAGTACTCCTGCCCTGAGAGCAGCGCGTAATACACTAAAAATAACTGCAATTTGAATCTATCGAGTACTCCTGCCCTGAGAGCAGCGCGTAATACACTAATATAACAGCAATTTGAATCTATCGAGTACTCCTGTCCTGAGAGCAGCGCGTAATACACTAAAAATAACAGCGATTTGAATCTATCGAGTACTCCTGCCCTGAGAGCAGCGCGTAATACACTAAAAATAACAGCGATTTGAATCTATCGAGTACTCCTGTCCTGAGAGCAGCGCGTAATAAACTAAAAATAACTGCAATTTGAATCTATCGAGTACTCCTGCCCTGAGAGCAGCGTGTAATACACTAAAAATAACAGCGATTTGAATCTATGGAGTACTCCTGCCCTGAGAGCAGCGCGTAATACACTAATATAACAGCAATTTGAATCTATCGAGTACTCCTGTCCTGAGAGCAGCGTGTAATACACTAAAAATAACAGCGATTTGAATCTATCGAGTACTCCTGCCCTGAGAGCAGCGCGTAATACACTAATATAACAGCAATTTGAATCTATCGAGTACTCCTGCCCTGAGAGCAGCGCGTAATACACTAAAAATAACTGCAATTTGAATCTATCGAGTACTCCTGCCCTGAGAGCAGCGTGTAATACACTAAAAATAACAGCGATTTGAATCTATTGAGTACTCCTGCCCTGAGAGCAGCGCGTAATACACTAATATAACAGCAATTTGAATCTATCGAGTACTCCTGTCCTGAGAGCAGCGCGTAATAAACTAAAAATAACTGCAATTTGAATCTATCGAGTACTCCTGCCCTGAGAGCAGCGTGTAATACACTAAAAATAACAGCGATTTGAATCTATGGAGTACTCCTGCCCTGAGAGCAGCGCGTAATACACTAATATAACAGCAATTTGAATCTATCGAGTACTCCTGTCCTGAGAGCAGCGCGTAATACACTAAAAATAACAGCGATTTGAATCTATCGAGTACTCCTGCCCTGAGAGCAGCGCGTAATACACTAATATAACAGCAATTTGAATCTATCGAGTACTCCTGTCCTGAGAGCAGCGTGTAATACACTAAAAATAACAGCGATTTGAATCTATGGAGTACTCCTGCCCTGAGAGCAGCGCGTAATACACTAATATAACAGCAATTTGAATCTATCGAGTACTCCTGTCCTGAGAGCAGCGTGTAATACACTAAAAATAACAGCGATTTGAATCTATGGAGTACTCCTGCCCTGAGAGCAGCGCGTAATACACTAATATAACAGCAATTTGAATCTATCGAGTACTCCTGTCCTGAGAGCAGCGCATAATACACTAAAATAAATGCGATTTGAATCTATTGAGTACTCCTGTCCTGAGAGCAGCGCGTAATACACTAATATAACAGCAATTTGAATCTATCGAGTACTCCTGCCCTGAGAGCAGCGCGTAATACACTAAAATAACAGCGATTTGAATCTATTGAGTACTCCTGCCCTGAGAGCAGCACGTAATACACTAAAATAACAGCGATTTGAATCTATTGAGTACTCCTGTCCTGAGAGCAGCGCGTAATACACTAAAATAACAGCGATTTGAATCTATTGAGTACTCCTGTCCTGAGAGCAGCGCGTAATACACTAATATAACAGCAATTTGAATCTATCGAGTACTCCTGTCCTGAGAGCAGCGCGTAATACACTAAAATAACAGCGATTTGAATCTATTGAGTACTCCTGTCCTGAGAGCAGCGCGTAATACACTAATATAACAGCAATTTGAATCTATCGAGTACTCCTGCCCTGAGAGCAGCGCGTAATACACTAATATAACAGCAATTTGAATCTATCGAGTACTCCTGCCCTGAGAGCAGCGCGTAATACACTAAAATAACAGTGATTTGAATCTATCGAGTACTCCTGCCCTGAGAGCAGCGCGTAATACACTAATATAACAGCGATTTGAATCTATTGAGTACTCCTGTCCTGAGAGCAGCACGTAATACACTAAAATAACAGCGATTTGAATCTATCGAGTACTCCTGTCCTGAGAGCAGCGCGTAATACACTAAAATAACAGCGATTTGAATCTATTGAGTACTCCTGTCCTGAGAGCAGCGCGTAATACACTAAAATAACAGCGATTTGAATCTATTGAGTACTCCTGCCCTGAGAGCAGCGCGTAATACACTAAAAATAACTGCAATTTGAATCTATCGAGTACTCCTGCCCTGAGAGCAGCGCATAATACACTAAAAATAACTGCAATTTGAATCTATCGAGTACTCCTGCCCTGAGAGCAGCGCATAATACACTAAAATAAATGCGATTTGAATCTATCGAGTACTCCTGCCCTGAGAGCAGCACGTAATACACTAATATAACAGCGATTTGAATCTATCGAGTACTCCTGCCCTGAGAGCAGCGCATAATACACTAAAAATAACTGCAATTTGAATCTATCGAGTACTCCTGCCCTGAGAGCAGCGCATAATACACTAAAATAAAAGCGATTTGAATCTATGGAGTACTCCTGCCCTGAGAGCAGCGCGTAATACACTAATATAACAGCGATTTGAATCTATCGAGTACTCCTGTCCTGAGAGCAGCGCGTAATACACTAAAATAACAGCGATTTAAATCTATTGAGTACTCCTGCCCTGAGAGCAGCGCGTAATACACTAAAAATAACAGCGATTTGAATCTATCGAGTACTCCTGTCCTGAGAGCAGCACGTAATACACTAAAATAAATGCGATTTGAATCTATTGAGTACTCCTGCCCTGAGAGCAGCGCGTAATACACTAAAAATAACTGCAATTTGAATCTATCAAGTACTCCTGCCCTGAGAGCAGCGCATAATACACTAAAATAAATGCGATTTGAATCTATCGAGTACTCCTGCCCTGAGAGCAGCACGTAATACACTAATATAACAGCGATTTGAATCTATCGAGTACTCCTGTCCTGAGAGCAGCACGTAATACACTAAAATAACAGCGATTTGAATCTATCGAGTACTCCTGCCCTGAGAGCAGCACGTAATACACTAATATAACAGCGATTTGAATCTATCGAGTACTCCTGTCCTGAGAGCAGCGCGTAATACACTAAAATAACAGCGATTTGAATCTATCGAGTACTCCTGTCCTGAGAGCAGCGCGTAATACACTAAAATAACAGCGATTTGAATCTATTGAGTACTCCTGTCCTGAGAGCAGCGCGTAATACACTAAAATAACAGCGATTTGAATCTATTGAGTTCTCCTGCCCTGAGAGCAGCGCGTAATACACTAAAAATAACTGCAATTTGAATCTATCGAGTACTCCTGCCCTGAGAGCAGCGCATAATACACTAAAAATAACTGCAATTTGAATCTATCGAGTACTCCTGCCCTGAGAGCAGCGCGTAATACACTAAAATAACAGTGATTTGAATCTATCGAGTACTCCTGCCCTGAGAGCAGCGCATAATACACTAAAATAAATGCGATTTGAATCTATCGAGTACTCCTGCCCTGAGAGCAGCGCATAATACACTAAAAATAACTGCAATTTGAATCTATTGAGTACTCCTGTCCTGAGAGCAGCGCATAATACACTAAAAATAACTGCAATTTGAATCTATTGAGTACTCCTGTCCTGAGAGCAGCGCATAATACACTAAAAATAACTGCAATTTGAATCTATCGAGTACTCCTGTCCTGAGAGCAGCGCGTAATACACTAAAATAACAGTGATTTGAATCTATCGAGTACTCCTGCCCTGAGAGCAGCGCATAATACACTAAAATAAATGCGATTTGAATCTATCGAGTACTCCTGCCCTGAGAGCAGCGCATAATACACTAAAAATAACTGCAATTTGAATCTATTGAGTACTCCTGTCCTGAGAGCAGCGCATAATACACTAAAAATAACTGCAATTTGAATCTATTGAGTACTCCTGTCCTGAGAGCAGCGCATAATACACTAAAAATAACTGCAATTTGAATCTATCGAGTACTCCTGTCCTGAGAGCAGCGCGTAATACACTAAAAATAACTGCAATTTGAATCTATTGAGTACTCCTGTCCTGAGAGCAGCGCATAATACACTAAAAATAACTGCAATTTGAATCTATTGAGTACTCCTGTCCTGAGAGCAGCACGTAATACACTAAAAATAACTGCAATTTGAATCTATTGAGTACTCCTGTCCTGAGAGCAGCGCATAATACACTAAAAATAACTGCAATTTGAATCTATTGAGTACTCCTGTCCTGAGAGCAGCGCATAATACACTAAAAATAACTGCAATTTGAATCTATTGAGTACTCCTGTCCTGAGAGCAGCGCGTAATACACTAAAAATAACTGCAATTTGAATCTATCGAGTACTCCTGTCCTGAGAGCAGCGCATAATACACTAAAAATAACTGCAATTTGAATCTATTTAGTACTCCTGTCCTGAGAGCAGCACGTAATACACTAAAAATAACTGCAATTTGAATCTATTGAGTACTCCTGTCCTGAGAGCAGCGCATAATACACTAAAAATAACTGCAATTTGAATCTATTGAGTACTCCTGCCCTGAGAGCAGCGCGTAATACACTAAAAATAACAGCGATTTGAATCTATCGAGTACTCCTGTCCTGAGAGCAGCGCGTAATACACTAAAAATAACTGCAATTTGAATCTATCGAGTACTCCTGCCCTGAGAGCAGCGCGTAATACACTAAAATAACAGTGATTTGAATCTATCGAGTACTCCTGTCCTGAGAGCAGCGCGTAATACACTAATATAACAGCAATTTGAATCTATCGAGTACTCCTGTCCTGAGAGCAGCGCGTAATACACTAAAAATAACTGCAATTTGAATCTATCGAGTACTCCTGTCCTGAGAGCAGCGCGTAATACACTAAAAATAACTGCAATTTGAATCTATCGAGTACTCCTGCCCTGAGAGCAGCGCGTAATACACTAAAATAACAGCGATTTGAATCTATCGAGTACTCCTGCCCTGAGAGCAGCGCGTAATACACTAAAATAACAGCAATTTGAATCTATCGAGTACTCCTGTCCTGAGAGCAGCGCGTAATACACTAAAATAACAGCGATTTGAATCTATCGAGTACTCCTGCCCTGAGAGCAGCGCGTAATACACTAAAATAACAGCGATTTGAATCTATCGAGTACTCCTGCCCTGAGAGCAGCGCGTAATACACTAATATAACAGCAATTTGAATCTATCGAGTACTCCTGTCCTGAGAGCAGCGTGTAATACACTAAAAATAACAGCGATTTGAATCTATGGAGTACTCCTGCCCTGAGAGCAGCGCGTAATACACTAATATAACAGCAATTTGAATCTATCGAGTACTCCTGCCCTGAGAGCAGCGCGTAATACACTAAAAATAACTGCAATTTGAATCTATCGAGTACTCCTGCCCTGAGAGCAGCGTGTAATACACTAAAAATAACAGCGATTTGAATCTATTGAGTACTCCTGCCCTGAGAGCAGCGCGTAATACACTAATATAACAGCAATTTGAATCTATCGAGTACTCCTGTCCTGAGAGCAGCGCGTAATAAACTAAAAATAACTGCAATTTGAATCTATCGAGTACTCCTGCCCTGAGAGCAGCGTGTAATACACTAAAAATAACAGCGATTTGAATCTATGGAGTACTCCTGCCCTGAGAGCAGCGCGTAATACACTAATATAACAGCAATTTGAATCTATCGAGTACTCCTGTCCTGAGAGCAGCGCGTAATACACTAAAAATAACAGCGATTTGAATCTATCGAGTACTCCTGCCCTGAGAGCAGCGCGTAATACACTAATATAACAGCAATTTGAATCTATCGAGTACTCCTGTCCTGAGAGCAGCGTGTAATACACTAAAAATAACAGCGATTTGAATCTATGGAGTACTCCTGCCCTGAGAGCAGCGCGTAATACACTAATATAACAGCAATTTGAATCTATCGAGTACTCCTGTCCTGAGAGCAGCGTGTAATACACTAAAAATAACAGCGATTTGAATCTATGGAGTACTCCTGCCCTGAGAGCAGCGCGTAATACACTAATATAACAGCAATTTGAATCTATCGAGTACTCCTGTCCTGAGAGCAGCGCGTAATACACTAAAATAACAGCGATTTGAATCTATTGAGTACTCCTGTCCTGAGAGCAGCGCGTAATACACTAATATAACAGCAATTTGAATCTATCGAGTACTCCTGCCCTGAGAGCAGCGCGTAATACACTAAAATAACAGTGATTTGAATCTATCGAGTACTCCTGCCCTGAGAGCAGCGCGTAATACACTAATATAACAGCGATTTGAATCTATTGAGTACTCCTGTCCTGAGAGCAGCACGTAATACACTAAAATAACAGCGATTTGAATCTATTGAGTACTCCTGTCCTGAGAGCAGCGCGTAATACACTAATATAACAGCGATTTGAATCTATTGAGTACTCCTGTCCTGAGAGCAGCACGTAATACACTAAAATAACAGCGATTTGAATCTATTGAGTACTCCTGCCCTGAGAGCAGCGCGTAATACACTAATATAACAGCGATTTGAATCTATTGAGTACTCCTGTCCTGAGAGCAGCGCGTAATACACTAAAATAACAGCGATTTGAATCTATTGAGTACTCCTGTCCTGAGAGCAGCGCGTAATACACTAAAATAACAGTGATTTGAATCTATTGAGTACTCCTGTCCTGAGAGCAGCGCGTAATACACTAAAATAACAGTGATTTGAATCTATTGAGTACTCCTGCCCTGAGAGCAGCGCGTAATACACTAAAATAACAGCGATTTGAATCTATCGAGTACTCCTGCCCTGAGAGCAGCACGTAATACACTAAAATAACAGCGATTTGAATCTATCGAGTACTCCTGCCCTGAGAGCAGCGCGTAATACACTAAAATAACAGCGATTTGAATCTATTGAGTACTCCTGTCCTGAGAGCAGCGCGTAATACACTAAAATAACAGCGATTTGAATCTATCGAGTACTCCTGCCCTGAGAGCAGCACGTAATACACTAATATAACAGCGATTTGAATCTATGGAGTACTCCTGCCCTGAGAGCAGCACGTAATACACTAAAATAACAGCGATTTGAATCTATCGAGTACTCCTGCCCTGAGAGCAGCGCGTAATACACTAAAAATAAAAGCGATTTGAATCTATTGAGTACTCCTGTCCTGAGAGCAGCGCGTAATACACTAAAATAACAGCGATTTGAATCTATCGAGTACTCCTGCCCTGAGAGCAGCACGTAATACACTAAAATAACAGTGATTTGAATCTATCGAGTACTCCTGCCCTGAGAGCAGCGCGTAATACACTAAAATAACAGTGATTTGAATCTATCGAGTACTCCTGCCCTGAGAGCAGCACGTAATACACTAAAATAACAGCGATTTGAATCTATCGAGTACTCCTGCCCTGAGAGCAGCACGTAATACACTAAAAATAAAAGCGATTTGAATCTATTGAGTACTCCTGTCCTGAGAGCAGCACGTAATACACTAAAATAACAGTGATTTGAATCTATCGAGTACTCCTGCCCTGAGAGCAGCACGTAATACACTAAAATAACAGTGATTTGAATCTATCGAGTACTCCTGCCCTGAGAGCAGCACGTAATACACTAAAATAACAGCGATTTGAATCTATCGAGTACTCCTGCCCTGAGAGCAGCGTGTAATACACTAAAAATAACAGCGATTTGAATCTATGGAGTACTCCTGCCCTGAGAGCAGCGCGTAATACACTAATATAACAGCAATTTGAATCTATCGAGTACTCCTGTCCTGAGAGCAGCGCGTAATACACTAAAAATAACAGCGATTTGAATCTATCGAGTACTCCTGCCCTGAGAGCAGCGCGTAATACACTAATATAACAGCAATTTGAATCTATCGAGTACTCCTGTCCTGAGAGCAGCGTGTAATACACTAAAAATAACAGCGATTTGAATCTATGGAGTACTCCTGCCCTGAGAGCAGCGCGTAATACACTAATATAACAGCAATTTGAATCTATCGAGTACTCCTGTCCTGAGAGCAGCGTGTAATACACTAAAAATAACAGCGATTTGAATCTATGGAGTACTCCTGCCCTGAGAGCAGCGCGTAATACACTAATATAACAGCAATTTGAATCTATCGAGTACTCCTGCCCTGAGAGCAGCGCGTAATACACTAATATAACAGCAATTTGAATCTATCGAGTACTCCTGTCCTGAGAGCAGCGCATAATACACTAAAATAAATGCGATTTGAATCTATTGAGTACTCCTGTCCTGAGAGCAGCGCGTAATACACTAATATAACAGCAATTTGAATCTATCGAGTACTCCTGTCCTGAGAGCAGCGCGTAATACACTAAAATAACAGTGATTTGAATCTATTGAGTACTCCTGTCCTGAGAGCAGCGCGTAATACACTAAAATAACAGTGATTTGAATCTATTGAGTACTCCTGCCCTGAGAGCAGCGCGTAATACACTAAAATAACAGCGATTTGAATCTATCGAGTACTCCTGCCCTGAGAGCAGCACGTAATACACTAAAATAACAGCGATTTGAATCTATCGAGTACTCCTGCCCTGAGAGCAGCGCGTAATACACTAAAATAACAGCGATTTGAATCTATTGAGTACTCCTGTCCTGAGAGCAGCGCGTAATACACTAAAATAACAGCGATTTGAATCTATCGAGTACTCCTGCCCTGAGAGCAGCACGTAATACACTAATATAACAGCGATTTGAATCTATGGAGTACTCCTGCCCTGAGAGCAGCACGTAATACACTAAAATAACAGCGATTTGAATCTATCGAGTACTCCTGCCCTGAGAGCAGCACGTAATACACTAAAATAACAGCGATTTGAATCTATCGAGTACTCCTGCCCTGAGAGCAGCACGTAATACACTAATATAACAGCGATTTGAATCTATGGAGTACTCCTGCCCTGAGAGCAGCACGTAATACACTAAAATAACAGCGATTTGAATCTATGGAGTACTCCTGCCCTGAGAGCAGCGCGTAATACACTAAAATAACAGTGATTTGAATCTATCGAGTACTCCTGCCCTGAGAGCAGCACGTAATACACTAAAATAACAGTGATTTGAATCTATCGAGTACTCCTGCCCTGAGAGCAGCACGTAATACACTAAAATAACAGCGATTTGAATCTATCGAGTACTCCTGCCCTGAGAGCAGCACGTAATACACTAAAAATAAAAGCGATTTGAATCTATTGAGTACTCCTGTCCTGAGAGCAGCGCGTAATACACTAAAATAACAGCGATTTGAATCTATCGAGTACTCCTGCCCTGAGAGCAGCACGTAATACACTAAAATAACAGTGATTTGAATCTATCGAGTACTCCTGCCCTGAGAGCAGCACGTAATACACTAAAATAACAGTGATTTGAATCTATCGAGTACTCCTGCCCTGAGAGCAGCACGTAATACACTAAAATAACAGTGATTTGAATCTATCGAGTACTCCTGCCCTGAGAGCAGCGCGTAATACACTAAAATAACAGCGATTTGAATCTATTGAGTACTCCTGTCCTGAGAGCAGCACGTAATACACTAAAAATAACTGCAATTTGAATCTATCGAGTACTCCTGTCCTGAGAGCAGCACGTAATACACTAAAAATAACAGCGATTTGAATCTATCGAGTACTCCTGTCCTGAGAGCAGCACGTAATACACTAAAAATAACAGCGATTTGAATCTATCGAGTACTCCTGCCCTGAGAGCAGCACGTAATACACTAAAATAACAGCGATTTGAATCTATTGAGTACTCCTGCCCTGAGAGCAGCACGTAATACACTAAAATAACAGTGATTTGAATCTATCGAGTACTCCTGCCCTGAGAGCAGCGCGTAATACACTAAAATAACAGCGATTTGAATCTATCGAGTACTCCTGTCCTGAGAGCAGCACGTAATACACTAAAATAACAGCGATTTGAATCTATCGAGTACTCCTGCCCTGAGAGCAGCACGTAATACACTAATATAACAGCGATTTGAATCTATCGAGTACTCCTGTCCTGAGAGCAGCACGTAATACACTAAAAATAACAGCGATTTGAATCTATCGAGTACTTCTGCCCTGAGAGCAGCACGTAATACACTAATATAACAGCGATTTGAATCTATCGAGTACTCCTGCCCTGAGAGCAGCACGTAATACACTAAAATAACAGCGATTTGAATCTATCGAGTGCTCCTGCCCTGAGAGCA
The DNA here is from genome assembly GCF_963993115.1 of Abramis brama. Classification (NCBI taxonomy): domain Eukaryota; kingdom Metazoa; phylum Chordata; class Actinopteri; order Cypriniformes; family Leuciscidae; genus Abramis; species Abramis brama. The sequence goes on from NC_139975.1 coordinate 39,742,786, forward strand.
GCGCGTAATACACTAAAAATAAAAGCGATTTGAATCTATTGAGTACTCCTGTCCTGAGAGCAGCACGTAATACACTAAAATAACAGCAATTTGAATCTATCGAGTACTCCTGCCCTGAGAGCAGCGCGTAATACACTAATATAACAGCAATTTGAATCTATCGAGTACTCCTGCCCTGAGAGCAGCGCGTAATACACTAAAAATAACTGCAATTTGAATCTATCGAGTACTCCTGTCCTGAGAGCAGCACGTAATACACTAAAATAACAGCAATTTGAATCTATCGAGTACTCCTGCCCTGAGAGCAGCGCGTAATACACTAAAAATAACTGCAATTTGAATCTATCGAGTACTCCTGTCCTGAGAGCAGCACGTAATACACTAAAATAACAGCAATTTGAATCTATCGAGTACTCCTGTCCTGAGAGCAGCGCGTAATACACTAAAAATAACTGCAATTTGAATCTATCGAGTACTCCTGTCCTGAGAGCAGCGCGTAATACACTAAAATAACAGCAATTTGAATCTATCGAGTACTCCTGCCCTGAGAGCAGCACGTAATACACTAATATAACAGCAATTTGAATCTATCGAGTACTCCTGCCCTGAGAGCAGCACGTAATACACTAATATAACAGCAATTTGAATCTATCGAGTACTCCTGCCCTGAGAGCAGCACGTAATACACTAATATAACAGCAATTTGAATCTATTGAGTACTCCTGCCCTGAGAGCAGCACGTAATACACTAATATAACAGCAATTTGAATCTATTGAGTACTCCTGTCCTGAGAGCAGCGCGTAATACACTAAAAATAACTGCAATTTGAATCTATTGAGTACTCCTGTCCTGAGAGCAGCACGTAATACACTAAAAATAACAGCGATTTGAATCTATCGAGTACTCCTGCCCTGAGAGCAGCGCGTAATACACTAATATAACAGCGATTTGAATCTATCGAGTACTCCTGCCCTGAGAGCAGCGTGTAATACACTAAAATAACAGCGATTTGAATCTATCGAGTACTCCTGCCCTGAGAGCAGCACGTAATACACTAAAATAACAGTGATTTGAATCTATTGAGTACTCCTGTCCTGAGAGCAGCGCGTAATACACTAAAATAACAGCAATTTGAATCTATCGAGTACTCCTGCCCTGAGAGCAGCGCGTAATACACTAATATAACAGCAATTTGAATCTATTGAGTACTCCTGCCCTGAGAGCAGCACGTAATACACTAATATAACAGCAATTTGAATCTATCGAGTACTCCTGCCCTGAGAGCAGCGCGTAATACACTAATATAACAGCAATTTGAATCTATCGAGTACTCCTGCCCTGAGAGCAGCGCGTAATACACTAATATAACAGCAATTTGAATCTATCGAGTACTCCTGCCCTGAGAGCAGCGCGTAATACACTAATATAACAGCAATTTGAATCTATCGAGTACTCCTGCCCTGAGAGCAGCGCGTAATACACTAAAATAACAGCGATTTGAATCTATTGAGTACTCCTGCCCTGAGAGCAGCGCGTAATACACTAAAATAACAGCGATTTGAATCTATCGAGTACTCCTGCCCTGAGAGCAACGCGTAATACACTAAAAATAACAGCGATTTGAATCTATCGAGTACTCCTGCCCTGAGAGCAGCACGTAATACACTAAAATAACAGCGATTTGAATCTATTGAGTACTCCTGCCCTGAGAGCAGCACGTAATACACTAATATAACAGCAATTTGAATCTATCGAGTACTCCTGCCCTGAGAGCAGCGCGTAATACACTAATATAACAGCAATTTGAATCTATCGAGTACTCCTGCCCTGAGAGCAGCGCATAATACACTAAAAATAACAGCGATTTGAATCTATCGAGTACTCCTGCCCTGAGAGCAGCACGTAATACACTAAAATAACAGCGATTTGAATCTATTGAGTACTCCTGCCCTGAGAGCAGCGCGTAATACACTAATATAACAGTGATTTGAATCTATTGAGTACTCCTGCCCTGAGAGCAGCGCGTAATACACTAATATAACAGCGATTTGAATCTATCGAGTACTCCTGCCCTGAGAGCAGCGCGTAATACACTAAAATAAAAGCGATTTGAATCTATTGAGTACTCCTGCCCTGAGAGCAGCGCGTAATACACTAAAATAAAAGCGATTTGAATCTATTGAGTACTCCTGCCCTGAGAGCAGCACGTAATACACTAAAATAACAGCGATTTGAATCTATTGAGTACTCCTGCCCTGAGAGCAGCGCGTAATACACTAATATAACAGCGATTTGAATCTATCGAGTACTCCTGCCCTGAGAGCAGCACGTAATACACTAAAATAACAGCGATTTGAATCTATTGAGTACTCCTGCCCTGAGAGCAGCGCGTAATACACTAATATAACAGTGATTTGAATCTATTGAGTACTCCTGCCCTGAGAGCAGCGCGTAATACACTAATATAACAGCGATTTGAATCTATCGAGTACTCCTGCCCTGAGAGCAGCGCGTAATACACTAAAATAAAAGCGATTTGAATCTATTGAGTACTCCTGCCCTGAGAGCAGCGCGTAATACACTAAAATAAAAGCGATTTGAATCTATTGAGTACTCCTGCCCTGAGAGCAGCGCGTAATACACTAAAATAACAGCGATTTGAATCTATTGAGTACTCCTGCCCTGAGAGCAGCACGTAATACACTAATATAACAGCAATTTGAATCTATCGAGTACTCCTGCCCTGAGAGCAGCGCGTAATACACTAATATAACAGCAATTTGAATCTATCGAGTACTCCTGCCCTGAGAGCAGCGCGTAATACACTAATATAACAGCGATTTGAATCTATCGAGTACTCCTGCCCTGAGAGCAGCGCGTAATACACTAATATAACAGCAATTTGAATCTATCGAGTACTCCTGCCCTGAGAGCAGCACGTAATACACTAATATAACAGCAATTTGAATCTATCGAGTACTCCTGCCCTGAGAGCAGCGCGTAATACACTAATATAACAGCAATTTGAATCTATTGAGTACTCCTGCCCTGAGAGCAGCGCGTAATACACTAATATAACAGAGATTTGAATCTATCGAGTACTCCTGCCCTGAGAGCAGCACGTAATACACTAATATAACAGCAATTTGAATCTATCGAGTACTCCTGCCCTGAGAGCAGCGCGTAATACACTAAAATAACAGCGATTTGAATCTATTGAGTACTCCTGTCCTGAGAGCAGCGCGTAATACACTAAAATAACAGCGATTTGAATCTATCGAGTACTCCTGCCCTGAGAGCAGCGCGTAATACACTAAAATAACAGCGATTTGAATCTATTGAGTACTCCTGCCCTGAGAGCAGCACGTAATACACTAAAATAACAGCGATTTGAATCTATTGAGTACTCCTGCCCTGAGAGCAGCGCGTAATACACTAAAATAACAGCGATTTGAATCTATCGAGTACTCCTGTCCTGAGAGCAGCGCGTAATACACTAAAATAACAGCGATTTGAATCTATCGAGTACTCCTGCCCTGAGAGCAGCACGTAATACACTAAAATAACAGCGATTTGAATCTATTGAGTACTCCTGCCCTGAGAGCAGCGCGTAATACACTAATATAACAGCGATTTGAATCTATCGAGTACTCCTGCCCTGAGAGCAGCGCGTAATACACTAATATAACAGCAATTTGAATCTATCGAGTACTCCTGCCCTGAGAGCAGCGCGTAATACACTAATATAACAGCAATTTGAATCTATCGAGTACTCCTGCCCTGAGAGCAGCGCGTAATACACTAATATAACAGCGATTTGAATCTATCGAGTACTCCTGCCCTGAGAGCAGCGCGTAATACACTAATATAACAGCAATTTGAATCTATCGAGTACTCCTGCCCTGAGAGCAGCACGTAATACACTAATATAACAGCAATTTGAATCTATCGAGTACTCCTGCCCTGAGAGCAGCGCGTAATACACTAATATAACAGCAATTTGAATCTATTGAGTACTCCTGCCCTGAGAGCAGCGCGTAATACACTAATATAACAGAGATTTGAATCTATCGAGTACTCCTGCCCTGAGAGCAGCACGTAATACACTAATATAACAGCAATTTGAATCTATCGAGTACTCCTGCCCTGAGAGCAGCGCGTAATACACTAAAATAACAGCGATTTGAATCTATTGAGTACTCCTGTCCTGAGAGCAGCGCGTAATACACTAAAATAACAGCGATTTGAATCTATCGAGTACTCCTGCCCTGAGAGCAGCGCGTAATACACTAAAATAACAGCGATTTGAATCTATTGAGTACTCCTGCCCTGAGAGCAGCACGTAATACACTAAAATAACAGCGATTTGAATCTATTGAGTACTCCTGCCCTGAGAGCAGCGCGTAATACACTAAAATAACAGCGATTTGAATCTATCGAGTACTCCTGTCCTGAGAGCAGCGCGTAATACACTAAAATAACAGCGATTTGAATCTATCGAGTACTCCTGCCCTGAGAGCAGCACGTAATACACTAAAATAACAGCGATTTGAATCTATTGAGTACTCCTGCCCTGAGAGCAGCGCGTAATACACTAATATAACAGCGATTTGAATCTATCGAGTACTCCTGCCCTGAGAGCAGCGCGTAATACACTAATATAACAGCAATTTGAATCTATCGAGTACTCCTGCCCTGAGAGCAGCGCGTAATACACTAAAATAACAGTGATTTGAATCTATTGAGTACTCCTGCCCTGAGAGCAGCGCGTAATACACTAAAATAACAGCGATTTGAATCTATTGAGTACTCCTGCCCTGAGAGCAGCGCGTAATACACTAAAATAACAGCGATTTGAATCTATTGAGTACTCCTGCCCTGAGAGCAGCGCGTAATACACTAAAATAACAGCGATTTGAATCTATTGAGTACTCCTGCCCTGAGAGCAGCGCGTAATACACTAAAATAACAGCGATTTGAATCTATTGAGTACTCCTGCCCTGAGAGCAGCGCGTAATACACTAAAAATAACAGCGATTTGAATCTATCGAGTACTCCTGCCCTGAGAGCAGCACGTAATACACTAATATAACAGCGATTTGAATCTATCGAGTACTCCTGCCCTGAGAGCAGCACGTAATACACTAATATAACAGCAATTTGAATCTATCGAGTACTCCTGCCCTGAGAGCAGCGCGTAATACACTAAAAATAACAGCGATTTGAATCTATCGAGTACTCCTGCCCTGAGAGCAGCGCGTAATACACTAAAATAACAGCGATTTGAATCTATCGAGTACTCCTGCCCTGAGAGCAGCACGTAATACACTAATATAACAGCGATTTGAATCTATCGAGTACTCCTGCCCTGAGAGCAGCACGTAATACACTAATATAACAGCGATTTGAATCTATCGAGTACTCCTGCCCTGAGAGCAGCACGTAATACACTAATATAACAGCGATTTGAATCTATCGAGTACTCCTGCCCTGAGAGCAGCACGTAATACACTAATATAACAGCGATTTGAATCTATCGAGTACTCCTGCCCTGAGAGCAGCACGTAATACACTAAAATAACAGCGATTTGAATCTATCGAGTACTCCTGCCCTGAGAGCAGCACGTAATACACTAAAATAACAGCGATTTGAATCTATTGAGTACTCCTGCCCTGAGAGCAGCACGTAATACACTAATATAACAGCGATTTGAATCTATCGAGTACTCCTGCCCTGAGAGCAGCGCGTAATACACTAAAATAACAGCGATTTGAATCTATTGAGTACTCCTGCCCTGAGAGCAGCGCGTAATACACTAAAATAACAGCGATTTGAATCTATTGAGTACTCCTGCCCTGAGAGCAGCACGTAATACACTAATATAACAGCAATTTGAATCTATCGAGTACTCCTGCCCTGAGAGCAGCGCGTAATACACTAATATAACAGCAATTTGAATCTATCGAGTACTCCTGCCCTGAGAGCAGCGCGTAATACACTAAAATAAAAGCGATTTGAATCTATCGAGTACTCCTGTCCTGAGAGCAGCGCGTAATACACTAAAATAAAAGCGATTTGAATCTATCGAGTACTCCTGCCCTGAGAGCAGCGCGTAATACACTAATATAACAGCAATTTGAATCTATCGAGTACTCCTGCCCTGAGAGCAGCGCGTAATACACTAATATAACAGCAATTTGAATCTATCGAGTACTCCTGCCCTGAGAGCAGCGCGTAATACACTAATATAACAGCGATTTGAATCTATCGAGTACTCCTGCCCTGAGAGCAGCGCGTAATACACTAAAATAACAGCGATTTGAATCTATCGAGTACTCCTGCCCTGAGAGCAGCGCGTAATACACTAAAATAACAGCGATTTGAATCTATCGAGTACTCCTGCCCTGAGAGCAGCGCGTAATACACTAAAATAACAGCGATTTGTATCTATCGAGTACTCCTGCCCTGAGAACAGCGCGTAATACACTAATATAACAGCGATTTGAATCTATTGAGTGTTCCTGTCCTGAGAGCAGCGCGTAATACACTAAAAATAACAGCGATTTGAATCTATCGAGTACTCCTGCCCTGAGAGCAGCGCGTAATACACTAAAATAACAGCGATTTGAATCTATCGAGTACTCCTGCCCTGAGAGCAGCACGTAATACACTAAAATAACAGCGATTTGAATCTATTGAGTACTCCTGTCCTGAGAGCAGCACGTAATACACTAAAATAACAGCGATTTGAATCTATTGAGTACTCCTGTCCTGAGAGCAGCGCGTAATACACTAAAATAACAGCGATTTGAATCTATCGAGTACTCCTGCCCTGAGAGCAGCGCGTAATACACTAAAAATAAAAGCGATTTGAATCTATTGAGTACTCCTGTCCTGAGAGCAGCGCGTAATACACTAAAATAACAGCGATTTGAATCTATCGAGTACTCCTGCCCTGAGAGCAGCGCGTAATACACTAAAAATAAAAGCGATTTGAATCTATTGAGTACTCCTGCCCTGAGAGCAGCGCGTAATACACTAAAATAACAGCGATTTGAATCTATCGAGTACTCCTGCCCTGAGAGCAGCGCGTAATACACTAAAATAACAGCGATTTGAATCTATCGAGTACTCCTGCCCTGAGAGCAGCGCGTAATACACTAAAAATAAAAGTGATTTGAATCTATTGAGTACTCCTGCCCTGAGAGCAGCGCGTAATACACTAATATAACAGCGATTTGAATCTATCGAGTACTCCTGCCCTGAGAGCAGCGCGTAATACACTAAAAATAACAGCGATTTGAATCTATCGAGTACTCCTGCCCTGAGAGCAGCACGTAATACACTAATATAACAGCGATTTGAATCTATCGAGTACTCCTGCCCTGAGAGCAGCGCGTAATACACTAAAAATAACAGCGATTTGAATCTATTGAGTACTCCTGCCCTGAGAGCAGCACGTAATACACTAATATAACAGCGATTTGAATCTATCGAGTACTCCTGCCCTGAGAGCAGCGCGTAATACACTAATATAACAGCGATTTGAATCTATCGAGTACTCCTGCCCTGAGAGCAGCGCGTAATACACTAAAATAACAGCGATTTGAATCTATCGAGTACTCCTGCCCTGAGAGCAGCGCGTAATACACTAAAAATAAAAGCGATTTGAATCTATTGAGTACTCCTGCCCTGAGAGCAGCGCGTAATACACTAATATAACAGCGATTTGAATCTATCGAGTACTCCTGTCCTGAGAGCAGCGCGTAATACACTAAAAATAAAAGCGATTTGAATCTATCGAGTACTCCTGCCCTGAGAGCAGCGCGTAATACACTAAAAATAAAAGCGATTTGAATCTATTGAGTACTCCTGTCCTGAGAGCAGCGCGTAATACACTAAAATAACAGCGATTTGAATCTATCGAGTACTCCTGCCCTGAGAGCAGCGCGTAATACACTAAAATAACAGCGATTTGAATCTATCGAGTACTCCTGCCCTGAGAGCAGCGCGTAATACACTAATATAACAGCGATTTGAATCTATCGAGTACTCCTGCCCTGAGAGCAGCACGTAATACACTAAAATAACAGTGATTTGAATCTATCGAGTACTCCTGTCCTGAGAGCAGCACGTAATACACTAAAATAACAGCGATTTGAATCTATTGAGTACTCCTGCCCTGAGAGCAGCACGTAATACACTAAAATAACAGCGATTTGAATCTATTGAGTACTCCTGTCCTGAGAGCAGCACGTAATACACTAAAATAACAGCGATTTGAATCTATTGAGTACTCCTGTCCTGAGAGCAGCGCGTAATACACTAAAATAACAGCGATTTGAATCTATCGAGTACTCCTGCCCTGAGAGCAGCACGTAATACACTAAAATAACAGCGATTTGAATCTATTGAGTACTCCTGCCCTGAGAGCAGCGCGTAATACACTAATATAACAGCGATTTGAATCTATCGAGTACTCCTGCCCTGAGAGCAGCGCGTAATACACTAAAATAACAGCGATTTGAATCTATCGAGTACTCCTGCCCTGAGAGCAGCACGTAATACACTAAAATAACAGCGATTTGAATCTATTGAGTACTCCTGTCCTGAGAGCAGCACGTAATACACTAAAATAACAGCGATTTGAATCTATTGAGTACTCCTGTCCTGAGAGCAGCGCGTAATACACTAAAATAACAGCGATTTGAATCTATCGAGTACTCCTGCCCTGAGAGCAGCGCGTAATACACTAAAAATAAAAGCGATTTGAATCTATTGAGTACTCCTGTCCTGAGAGCAGCGCGTAATACACTAAAATAACAGCGATTTGAATCTATCGAGTACTCCTGCCCTGAGAGCAGCGCGTAATACACTAAAAATAAAAGCGATTTGAATCTATTGAGTACTCCTGCCCTGAGAGCAGCGCGTAATACACTAAAATAACAGCGATTTGAATCTATCGAGTACTCCTGCCCTGAGAGCAGCGCGTAATACACTAAAAATAAAAGCGATTTGAATCTATTGAGTACTCCTGCCCTGAGAGCAGCGCGTAATACACTAATATAACAGCGATTTGAATCTATCGAGTACTCCTGCCCTGAGAGCAGCGCGTAATACACTAACATAACAGCGATTTGAATCTATCGAGTACTCCTGCCCTGAGAGCAGCGCGTAATACACTAAAATAACAGCGATTTGAATCTATCGAGTACTCCTGCCCTGAGAGCAGCGCGTAATACACTAAAAATAAAAGCGATTTGAATCTATTGAGTACTCCTGCCCTGAGAGCAGCGCGTAATACACTAATATAACAGCGATTTGAATCTATCGAGTACTCCTGTCCTGAGAGCAGCACGTAATACACTAAAAATAAAAGCGATTTGAATCTATCGAGTACTCCTGCCCTGAGAGCAGCGCGTAATACACTAAAAATAAAAGCGATTTGAATCTATTGAGTACTCCTGTCCTGAGAGCAGCGCGTAATACACTAAAATAACAGCGATTTGAATCTATCGAGTACTCCTGCCCTGAGAGCAGCGCGTAATACACTAAAATAACAGCGATTTGAATCTATCGAGTACTCCTGCCCTGAGAGCAGCGCGTAATACACTAAAATAACAGCGATTTGAATCTATCGAGTACTCCTGCCCTGAGAGCAGCGCGTAATACACTAAAAATAAAAGCGATTTGAATCTATTGAGTACTCCTGTCCTGAGAGCAGCGCGTAATACACTAAAATAACAGCGATTTGAATCTATCGAGTACTCCTGCCCTGAGAGCAGCGCGTAATACACTAAAAATAAAAGCGATTTGAATCTATTGAGTACTCCTGTCCTGAGAGCAGCGCGTAATACACTAATATAACAGCGATTTGAATCTATCGAGTACTCCTGTCCTGAGAGCAGCGCGTAATACACTAAAATAACAGCGATTTGAATCTATTGAGTACTCCTGCCCTGAGAGCAGCACGTAATACACTAAAATAACAGCGATTTGAATCTATTGAGTACTCCTGCCCTGAGAGCAGCGCGTAATACACTAATATAACAGCGATTTGAATCTATCGAGTACTCCTGCCCTGAGAGCAGCGCGTAATACACTAATATAACAGCGATTTGAATCTATCGAGTACTCCTGTCCTGAGAGCAGCGCGTAATACACTAAAAATAACAGCGATTTGAATCTATCGAGTACTCCTGCCCTGAGAGCAGCGCGTAATACACTAAAAATAAAAGCGATTTGAATCTATCGAGTACTCCTGCCCTGAGAGCAGCGCGTAATACACTAAAAATAAAAGCGATTTGAATCTATTGAGTACTCCTGTCCTGAGAGCAGCGATTTGAATCTATCGAGTACTCCTGCCCTGAGAGCAGCGCGTAATACACTAATATAACAGCGATTTGAATCTATCGAGTACTCCTGCCCTGAGAGCAGCGCGTAATACACTAAAATAAAAGCGATTTGAATCTATTGAGTACTCCTGCCCTGAGAGCAGCACGTAATACACTAAAATAAAAGCGATTTGAATCTATTGAGTACTCCTGCCCTGAGAGCAGCGCGTAATACACTAAAATAAAAGCGATTTGAATCTATTGAGTACTCCTGCCCTGAGAGCAGCGCGTAATACACTAAAATAACAGCGATTTGAATCTATTGAGTACTCCTGCCCTGAGAGCAGCACGTAATACACTAATATAACAGCGATTTGAATCTATCGAGTACTCCTGCCCTGAGAGCAGCGCGTAATACACTAAAAATAAAAGCGATTTGAATCTATCGAGTACTCCTGCCCTGAGAGCAGCGCGTAATACACTAAAAATAAAAGCGATTTGAATCTATTGAGTACTCCTGTCCTGAGAGCAGCGATTTGAATCTATCGAGTACTCCTGCCCTGAGAGCAGCGCGTAATACACTAATATAACAGCGATTTGAATCTATCGAGTACTCCTGCCCTGAGAGCAGCGCGTAATACACTAAAATAAAAGCGATTTGAATCTATTGAGTACTCCTGCCCTGAGAGCAGCACGTAATACACTAAAATAAAAGCGATTTGAATCTATTGAGTACTCCTGCCCTGAGAGCAGCGCGTAATACACTAAAATAAAAGCGATTTGAATCTATTGAGTACTCCTGCCCTGAGAGCAGCGCGTAATACACTAAAATAACAGCGATTTGAATCTATTGAGTACTCCTGCCCTGAGAGCAGCGCGTAATACACTAATATAACAGCGATTTGAATCTATCGAGTACTCCTGCCCTGAGAGCAGCGCGTAATACACTAATATAACAGCAATTTGAATCTATCGAGTACTCCTGCCCTGAGAGCAGCACGTAATACACTAATATAACAGCAATTTGAATCTATCGAGTACTCCTGCCCTGAGAGCAGCGCGTAATACACTAATATAACAGCAATTTGAATCTATTGAGTACTCCTGCCCTGAGAGCAGCACGTAATACACTAATATAACAGCAATTTGAATCTATCGAGTACTCCTGCCCTGAGAGCAGCGCGTAATACACTAATATAACAGCAATTTGAATCTATCGAGTACTCCTGCCCTGAGAGCAGCGCGTAATACACTAAAATAACAGCGATTTGAATCTATCGAGTACTCCTGCCCTGAGAGCAGCACGTAATACACTAATATAACAGCGATTTGAATCTATCGAGTACTCCTGCCCTGAGAGCAGCACGTAATACACTAATATAACAGCGATTTGAATCTATCGAGTACTCCTGCCCTGAGAGCAGCACGTAATACACTAATATAACAGCGATTTGAATCTATCGAGTACTCCTGCCCTGAGAGCAGCACGTAATACACTAAAATAACAGCGATTTGAATCTATCGAGTACTCCTGCCCTGAGAGCAGCACGTAATACACTAAAATAACAGCGATTTGAATCTATTGAGTACTCCTGCCCTGAGAGCAGCACGTAATACACTAATATAACAGCGATTTGAATCTATCGAGTACTCCTGCCCTGAGAGCAGCGCGTAATACACTAAAATAACAGCGATTTGAATCTATTGAGTACTCCTGCCCTGAGAGCAGCGCGTAATACACTAAAATAACAGCGATTTGAATCTATTGAGTACTCCTGCCCTGAGAGCAGCACGTAATACACTAATATAACAGCAATTTGAATCTATCGAGTACTCCTGCCCTGAGAGCAGCGCGTAATACACTAATATAACAGCAATTTGAATCTATCGAGTACTCCTGCCCTGAGAGCAGCGCGTAATACACTAAAATAAAAGCGATTTGAATCTATCGAGTACTCCTGTCCTGAGAGCAGCGCGTAATACACTAAAATAAAAGCGATTTGAATCTATCGAGTACTCCTGCCCTGAGAGCAGCGCGTAATACACTAATATAACAGCAATTTGAATCTATCGAGTACTCCTGCCCTGAGAGCAGCGCGTAATACACTAATATAACAGCAATTTGAATCTATCGAGTACTCCTGCCCTGAGAGCAGCGCGTAATACACTAATATAACAGCGATTTGAATCTATCGAGTACTCCTGCCCTGAGAGCAGCGCGTAATACACTAAAATAACAGCGATTTGAATCTATCGAGTACTCCTGCCCTGAGAGCAGCGCGTAATACACTAAAATAACAGCGATTTGAATCTATCGAGTACTCCTGCCCTGAGAGCAGCGCGTAATACACTAAAATAACAGCGATTTGTATCTATCGAGTACTCCTGCCCTGAGAACAGCGCGTAATACACTAATATAACAGCGATTTGAATCTATTGAGTGTTCCTGTCCTGAGAGCAGCGCGTAATACACTAAAAATAACAGCGATTTGAATCTATCGAGTACTCCTGCCCTGAGAGCAGCGCGTAATACACTAAAATAACAGCGATTTGAATCTATCGAGTACTCCTGCCCTGAGAGCAGCACGTAATACACTAAAATAACAGCGATTTGAATCTATTGAGTACTCCTGTCCTGAGAGCAGCACGTAATACACTAAAATAACAGCGATTTGAATCTATTGAGTACTCCTGTCCTGAGAGCAGCGCGTAATACACTAAAATAACAGCGATTTGAATCTATCGAGTACTCCTGCCCTGAGAGCAGCGCGTAATACACTAAAAATAAAAGCGATTTGAATCTATTGAGTACTCCTGTCCTGAGAGCAGCGCGTAATACACTAAAATAACAGCGATTTGAATCTATCGAGTACTCCTGCCCTGAGAGCAGCGCGTAATACACTAAAAATAAAAGCGATTTGAATCTATTGAGTACTCCTGCCCTGAGAGCAGCGCGTAATACACTAAAATAACAGCGATTTGAATCTATCGAGTACTCCTGCCCTGAGAGCAGCGCGTAATACACTAAAATAACAGCGATTTGAATCTATCGAGTACTCCTGCCCTGAGAGCAGCGCGTAATACACTAAAAATAAAAGTGATTTGAATCTATTGAGTACTCCTGCCCTGAGAGCAGCGCGTAATACACTAATATAACAGCGATTTGAATCTATCGAGTACTCCTGCCCTGAGAGCAGCGCGTAATACACTAATATAACAGCGATTTGAATCTATCGAGTACTCCTGCCCTGAGAGCAGCGCGTAATACACTAATATAACAGCGATTTGAATCTATCGAGTACTCCTGCCCTGAGAGCAGCGCGTAATACACTAAAATAACAGCGATTTGAATCTATCGAGTACTCCTGCCCTGAGAGCAGCGCGTAATACACTAAAAATAAAAGCGATTTGAATCTATTGAGTACTCCTGCCCTGAGAGCAGCGCGTAATACACTAATATAACAGCGATTTGAATCTATCGAGTACTCCTGTCCTGAGAGCAGCGCGTAATACACTAAAAATAAAAGCGATTTGAATCTATCGAGTACTCCTGCCCTGAGAGCAGCGCGTAATACACTAAAAATAAAAGCGATTTGAATCTATTGAGTACTCCTGTCCTGAGAGCAGCGCGTAATACACTAAAATAACAGCGATTTGAATCTATCGAGTACTCCTGCCCTGAGAGCAGCGCGTAATACACTAAAATAACAGCGATTTGAATCTATCGAGTACTCCTGCCCTGAGAGCAGCGCGTAATACACTAATATAACAGCGATTTGAATCTATCGAGTACTCCTGCCCTGAGAGCAGCACGTAATACACTAAAATAACAGTGATTTGAATCTATCGAGTACTCCTGTCCTGAGAGCAGCACGTAATACACTAAAATAACAGCGATTTGAATCTATTGAGTACTCCTGCCCTGAGAGCAGCACGTAATACACTAAAATAACAGCGATTTGAATCTATTGAGTACTCCTGTCCTGAGAGCAGCACGTAATACACTAAAATAACAGCGATTTGAATCTATTGAGTACTCCTGTCCTGAGAGCAGCGCGTAATACACTAAAATAACAGCGATTTGAATCTATCGAGTACTCCTGCCCTGAGAGCAGCACGTAATACACTAAAATAACAGCGATTTGAATCTATTGAGTACTCCTGCCCTGAGAGCAGCGCGTAATACACTAAAATAACAGCGATTTGAATCTATCGAGTACTCCTGCCCTGAGAGCAGCACGTAATACACTAAAATAACAGCGATTTGAATCTATTGAGTACTCCTGTCCTGAGAGCAGCACGTAATACACTAAAATAACAGCGATTTGAATCTATTGAGTACTCCTGTCCTGAGAGCAGCGCGTAATACACTAAAATAACAGCGATTTGAATCTATCGAGTACTCCTGTCCTGAGAGCAGCGCGTAATACACTAAAAATAAAAGCGATTTGAATCTATTGAGTACTCCTGCCCTGAGAGCAGCGCGTAATACACTAAAATAACAGCGATTTGAATCTATCGAGTACTCCTGCCCTGAGAGCAGCGCGTAATACACTAAAAATAAAAGCGATTTGAATCTATTGAGTACTCCTGCCCTGAGAGCAGCGCGTAATACACTAATATAACAGCGATTTGAATCTATCGAGTACTCCTGCCCTGAGAGCAGCGCGTAATACACTAATATAACAGCGATTTGAATCTATCGAGTACTCCTGCCCTGAGAGCAGCGCGTAATACACTAAAATAACAGCGATTTGAATCTATCGAGTACTCCTGCCCTGAGAGCAGCGCGTAATACACTAAAAATAAAAGCGATTTGAATCTATTGAGTACTCCTGCCCTGAGAGCAGCGCGTAATACACTAATATAACAGCGATTTGAATCTATCGAGTACTCCTGTCCTGAGAGCAGCACGTAATACACTAATATAACAGCGATTTGAATCTATTGAGTACTCCTGCCCTGAGAGCAGCGCGTAATACACTAATATAACAGCGATTTGAATCTATCGAGTACTCCTGTCCTGAGAGCAGCGCGTAATACACTAATATAACAGCGATTTGAATCTATTGAGTACTCCTGCCCTGAGAGCAGCACGTAATACACTAAAAATAAAAGCGATTTGAATCTATCGAGTACTCCTGCCCTGAGAGCAGCGCGTAATACACTAAAAATAAAAGCGATTTGAATCTATTGAGTACTCCTGTCCTGAGAGCAGCGCGTAATACACTAAAATAACAGCGATTTGAATCTATCGAGTACTCCTGCCCTGAGAGCAGCGCGTAATACACTAAAATAACAGCGATTTGAATCTATCGAGTACTCCTGCCCTGAGAGCAGCGCGTAATACACTAAAATAACAGCGATTTGAATCTATCGAGTACTCCTGCCCTGAGAGCAGCGCGTAATACACTAAAAATAAAAGCGATTTGAATCTATTGAGTACTCCTGTCCTGAGAGCAGCGCGTAATACACTAAAATAACAGCGATTTGAATCTATCGAGTACTCCTGCCCTGAGAGCAGCGCGTAATACACTAAAAATAAAAGCGATTTGAATCTATTGAGTACTCCTGTCCTGAGAGCAGCGCGTAATACACTAATATAACAGCGATTTGAATCTATCGAGTACTCCTGTCCTGAGAGCAGCGCGTAATACACTAAAATAACAGCGATTTGAATCTATTGAGTACTCCTGCCCTGAGAGCAGCACGTAATACACTAAAATAACAGCGATTTGAATCTATTGAGTACTCCTGCCCTGAGAGCAGCGCGTAATACACTAATATAACAGCGATTTGAATCTATCGAGTACTCCTGCCCTGAGAGCAGCGCGTAATACACTAATATAACAGCGATTTGAATCTATCGAGTACTCCTGTCCTGAGAGCAGCGCGTAATACACTAAAAATAACAGCGATTTGAATCTATCGAGTACTCCTGCCCTGAGAGCAGCGCGTAATACACTAAAAATAAAAGCGATTTGAATCTATCGAGTACTCCTGCCCTGAGAGCAGCGCGTAATACACTAAAAATAAAAGCGATTTGAATCTATTGAGTACTCCTGTCCTGAGAGCAGCGATTTGAATCTATCGAGTACTCCTGCCCTGAGAGCAGCGCGTAATACACTAATATAACAGCGATTTGAATCTATCGAGTACTCCTGCCCTGAGAGCAGCGCGTAATACACTAAAATAAAAGCGATTTGAATCTATTGAGTACTCCTGCCCTGAGAGCAGCACGTAATACACTAAAATAAAAGCGATTTGAATCTATTGAGTACTCCTGCCCTGAGAGCAGCGCGTAATACACTAAAATAAAAGCGATTTGAATCTATTGAGTACTCCTGCCCTGAGAGCAGCGCGTAATACACTAAAATAACAGCGATTTGAATCTATTGAGTACTCCTGCCCTGAGAGCAGCACGTAATACACTAATATAACAGCGATTTGAATCTATCGAGTACTCCTGCCCTGAGAGCAGCGCGTAATACACTAAAAATAAAAGCGATTTGAATCTATCGAGTACTCCTGCCCTGAGAGCAGCGCGTAATACACTAAAAATAAAAGCGATTTGAATCTATTGAGTACTCCTGTCCTGAGAGCAGCGATTTGAATCTATCGAGTACTCCTGCCCTGAGAGCAGCGCGTAATACACTAATATAACAGCGATTTGAATCTATCGAGTACTCCTGCCCTGAGAGCAGCGCGTAATACACTAAAATAAAAGCGATTTGAATCTATTGAGTACTCCTGCCCTGAGAGCAGCACGTAATACACTAAAATAAAAGCGATTTGAATCTATTGAGTACTCCTGCCCTGAGAGCAGCGCGTAATACACTAAAATAAAAGCGATTTGAATCTATTGAGTACTCCTGCCCTGAGAGCAGCGCGTAATACACTAAAATAACAGCGATTTGAATCTATTGAGTACTCCTGCCCTGAGAGCAGCGCGTAATACACTAATATAACAGCGATTTGAATCTATCGAGTACTCCTGCCCTGAGAGCAGCGCGTAATACACTAATATAACAGCAATTTGAATCTATCGAGTACTCCTGCCCTGAGAGCAGCACGTAATACACTAATATAACAGCAATTTGAATCTATCGAGTACTCCTGCCCTGAGAGCAGCGCGTAATACACTAATATAACAGCAATTTGAATCTATTGAGTACTCCTGCCCTGAGAGCAGCACGTAATACACTAATATAACAGCAATTTGAATCTATCGAGTACTCCTGCCCTGAGAGCAGCGCGTAATACACTAATATAACAGCAATTTGAATCTATCGAGTACTCCTGCCCTGAGAGCAGCGCGTAATACACTAAAATAACAGCAATTTGAATCTATTGAGTACTCCTGCCCTGAGAGCAGCGCGTAATACACTAAAATAACAGCGATTTGAATCTATTGAGTACTCCTGCCCTGAGAGCAGCGCGTAATACACTAAAAATAACAGCGATTTGAATCTATCGAGTACTCCTGCCCTGAGAGCAGCACGTAATACACTAAAATAACAGCGATTTGAATCTATTGAGTACTCCTGCCCTGAGAGCAGCACGTAATACACTAATATAACAGCAATTTGAATCTATCGAGTACTCCTGCCCTGAGAGCAGCGCGTAATACACTAATATAACAGCAATTTGAATCTATCGAGTACTCCTGTCCTGAGAGCAGCGCATAATACACTAAAAATAACAGCGATTTGAATCTATCGAGTACTCCTGCCCTGAGAGCAGCACGTAATACACTAAAATAACAGCGATTTGAATCTATTGAGTACTCCTGCCCTGAGAGCAGCACGTAATACACTAATATAACAGCAATTTGAATCTATCGAGTACTCCTGCCCTGAGAGCAGCGCGTAATACACTAATATAACAGCAATTTGAATCTATCGAGTACTCCTGCCCTGAGAGCAGCGCGTAATACACTAAAATAACAGCGATTTGAATCTATTGAGTACTCCTGCCCTGAGAGCAGCGCATAATACACTAAAAATAACAGCGATTTGAATCTATCGAGTACTCCTGCCCTGAGAGCAGCGCGTAATACACTAATATAACAGCAATTTGAATCTATTGAGTACTCCTGTCCTGAGAGCAGCGCGTAATACACTAATATAACAGCAATTTGAATCTATTGAGTACTCCTGCCCTGAGAGCAGCGCGTAATACACTAATATAACAGCAATTTGAATCTATTGAGTACTCCTGCCCTGAGAGCAGCGCGTAATACACTAAAATAAAAGCGATTTGAATCTATTGAGTACTCCTGCCCTGAGAGCAGCGCGTAATACACTAATATAACAGCGATTTGAATCTATCGAGTACTCCTGCCCTGAGAGCAGCGCGTAATACACTAATATAACAGCGATTTGAATCTATTGAGTACTCCTGCCCTGAGAGCAGCGCGTAATACACTAAAATAACAGCGATTTGAATCTATTGAGTACTCCTGCCCTGAGAGCAGCGCGTAATACACTAAAATAACAGCGATTTGAATCTATTGAGTACTCCTGCCCTGAGAGCAGCGCGTAATACACTAATATAACAGCGATTTGAATCTATCGAGTGCTCCTGCCCTGAGAGCAGCGCGTAATACACTAAAATAACAGCGATTTGAATCTATCGAGTACTCCTGCCCTGAGAACAGCGCGTAATACACTAAAATAACAGCGATTTGAATCTATCGAGTACTCCTGCCCTGAGAGCAGCGCGTAATACACTAAAAATAACAGCGATTTGAATCTATTGAGTACTCCTGCCCTGAGAGCAGCGCGTAATACACTAAAAATAACAGCGATTTGAATCTATCGAGTACTCCTGTCCTGAGAGCAGCGCGTAATACACTAATATAACAGCAATTTGAATCTATTGAGTACTCCTGCCCTGAGAGCAGCGCGTAATACACTAAAATAAAAGCGATTTGAATCTATTGAGTACTCCTGCCCTGAGAGCAGCGCGTAATACACTAATATAACAGCGATTTGAATCTATCGAGTACTCCTGCCCTGAGAGCAGCGCGTAATACACTAATATAACAGCGATTTGAATCTATTGAGTACTCCTGCCCTGAGAGCAGCGCGTAATACACTAAAATAAAAGCGATTTGAATCTATTGAGTACTCCTGCCCTGAGAGCAGCGCGTAATACACTAATATAACAGCGATTTGAATCTATCGAGTACTCCTGCCCTGAGAGCAGCGCGTAATACACTAATATAACAGCGATTTGAATCTATTGAGTACTCCTGCCCTGAGAGCAGCGCGTAATACACTAAAATAACAGCGATTTGAATCTATTGAGTACTCCTGCCCTGAGAGCAGCGCGTAATACACTAAAATAACAGCGATTTGAATCTATTGAGTACTCCTGCCCTGAGAGCAGCGCGTAATACACTAATATAACAGCGATTTGAATCTATCGAGTGCTCCTGCCCTGAGAGCAGCGCGTAATACACTAAAATAACAGCGATTTGAATCTATCGAGTACTCCTGCCCTGAGAACAGCGCGTAATACACTAAAATAACAGCGATTTGAATCTATCGAGTACTCCTGCCCTGAGAGCAGCGCGTAATACACTAAAAATAACAGCGATTTGAATCTATTGAGTACTCCTGTCCTGAGAGCAGCGCGTAATACACTAAAAATAACAGCGATTTGAATCTATTGAGTACTCCTGTCCTGAGAGCAGCGCGTAATACACTAAAATAACAGCGATTTGAATCTATTGAGTACTCCTGCCCTGAGAGCAGCGCGTAATACACTAAAATAACAGCGATTTGAATCTATTGAGTACTCCTGCCCTGAGAACAGCGCGTAATACACTAAAATAACAGCGATTTGAATCTATCGAGTACTCCTGCCCTGAGAGCAGCGCGTAATACACTAATATAACAGCGATTTGAATCTATTGAGTACTCCTGCCCTGAGAGCAGCGCGTAATACACTAATATAACAGCGATTTGAATCTATTGAGTACTCCTGCCCTGAGAGCAGCACGTAATACACTAAAATAACAGCGATTTGAATCTATCGAGTACTCCTGCCCTGAGAGCAGCGCGTAATACACTAAAATAACAGCGATTTGAATCTATCGAGTACTCCTGCCCTGAGAGCAGCACGTAATACACTAAAAATAACAGCGATTTGAATCTATCGAGTACTCCTGCCCTGAGAGCAGCGCGTAATACACTAATATAACAGCGATTTGAATCTATGGAGTACTCCTGCCCTGAGAGCAGCGCGTAATACACTAAAAATAACAGCGATTTGAATCTATCGAGTACTCCTGCCCTGAGAGCAGCGCGTAATACACTAATATAACAGCGATTTGAATCTATGGAGTACTCCTGCCCTGAGAGCAGCGCGTAATACACTAAAAATAACAGCGATTTGAATCTATCGAGTACTCCTGTCCTGAGAGCAGCGCGTAATACACTAATATAACAGCGATTTGAATCTATGGAGTACTCCTGTCCTGAGAGCAGCGCGTAATACACTAAAATAACAGCGATTTGAATCTATCGAGTACTCCTGCCCTGAGAGCAGCGCGTAATACACTAAAATAACAGCGATTTGAATCTATCGAGTACTCCTGCCCTGAGAGCAGCGCGTAATACACTAAAATAACAGCGATTTGAATCTATGGAGTACTCCTGTCCTGAGAGCAGCGCGTAATACACTAAAATAACAGCGATTTGAATCTATCGAGTACTCCTGCCCTGAGAGCAGCGCGTAATACACTAAAATAACAGCGATTTGAATCTATTGAGTACTCCTGCCCTGAGAGCAGCGCGTAATACACTAAAATAACAGCGATTTGAATCTATTGAGTACTCCTGTCCTGAGAGCAGCGCGTAATACACTAATATAACAGCGATTTGAATCTATCGAGTACTCCTGTCCTGAGAGCAGCGCTAAGGCGGGAGATGAATCATTTTGACCGTTGAAATATCGCGAAAAATTTAACAATTTAAAATTTAACATTTATCAATTTAACAGACAGCGAGGTAGCATTGGAAAAGCATGTTTTACACCAGTTACCCCATAAGCAGCTTTGTTTTGGTCAACTGATGAAACAGTCAAATCAAAATGCATACAATTCGATATTTAGACGATGATTATTAGTTCTGTGCATTTTTAAATGTTCGCTTATTATCTTAGTAAACGTTAGAGGATGTTGAATTGTAACAAAATATAGTAGTAAATTCACTTACCTTGCAATAAATGCGTTCTCCCACGAACATCTGTCTTTTATTCCGACTATTCCTCAAGAATCCCTCCGCAGCCCATCTCAAATTCAAACGTCTAAACCCCGCCCTTGCTTCAGTTTCATTGGTTGAAGCTGTAAACCAATAATTTTTCTTTCTGCCCTCAGAACATGTTTGAGTAAGTAAAACTCCCATCTGCTGTCGCGTGCCCTCCCAGTGCAGTTGCAGATGAGGCTGAGAGTGATGCTACCACATTCCTATACAAATAATAATATTAATATTAATAAAGGTTGAACAAAGTACTAAGTACACATGCATAACTGATGGACAGTCAGCATGTTGATAAAACAACATCAGGTCTAACATCTGTAAAATAGTGGGTAAATGTGTACTTACTCTTTCTGATTTCTGTCTATGTTGCTGCGTGCCCTCTTAGTGCCAGTTGCAGAACCTACATCATTCCTTTCAAAAAAAGTTGAAAACTATTATTATCATATATTTTAGAGTACTATTCCAGCACATGCACAACTGATGGACATTAGCATGCTGATAAGATAACACAAAGAAAAAATATGTAACATTATCAACCAACCTCCAAAAATAAAGTCATACAGGATCATATTGTAAAACAAAATTGAACTAACATGGGTAAATATATACTTACTCGTTCTGATGTACTTACAAGAACTGATAAGAATGTAAAAAAATGTCTACCTTGAAAATGCAGTGTAAGTCGCTTTGGATAAAAGCGTCTGCCAAATGCATAAATGTAAATGTAAATGTAAATGTGATGTTCGACTGTGTTGCTGCGCGCCCTCCGAGTTGCAGATGAAGGTGATGCAGCTACATTCCTTTTTTTTTAAAAGTTGAAAACTATTGTAACATAAATATTTCAAAGTATATTACCATTAGTCTATATGAATAACTGATGCGAATAATTGTAGACACATGCTGTAGGCATATATTGCGTGTCAATGGGCCATTATGGAGATAGCACAGCGCAAACATTAACACATTTGCAATTCATCAGCTGGGCATATTTACACATTTCAGCACATACACACATTTGCAATAGATATTTGCAAGCACTCTTCGTTGATGATAATGAGGCAGCATAAACAGAATATATATATATATATATATATATATATATATATATATATATATATATATATAATATAATATATAAATTATATAAAATATAATTTAAACATACATAATATTTTCTAAATTAATTTCAAAATTCTAACTTTCATACAGGCCTATGATCAAAGATCATGCGCAATCGCGAGACAAGTGGAGTGGGCAGACAAGATTTTGTATAAAGCCTTTCTTTAAAGTGAATTTCGTTTTGTATTAATTGTATCTTAATTTTAATCGTTGTTTCATCAACAAATTGCCTGTATTTAATACATACGAATTAAAAATAGCAGGCAATAGAGCTCTGTGTCGGCATGTGAACTGGAGCTCGCCTCATAAATGAACCCAAACTCGTAAGCTTTGCCTAAAATACCAGAGAAATATATAGAAAGCTCGAAATGTGTTATTTTAAACAAAACTATTAAAAACTAAAGAAAACAGACTGCATGAAGCCTCTCTCCTACTTTATACAGCATAGCCTAGACCATTTAAATATAAATTACTCTGAATGGCAAGTATGGAAATGGTCCAACCAGTAAAA
The DNA here is from genome assembly GCF_963993115.1 of Abramis brama. Classification (NCBI taxonomy): domain Eukaryota; kingdom Metazoa; phylum Chordata; class Actinopteri; order Cypriniformes; family Leuciscidae; genus Abramis; species Abramis brama. The sequence continues at coordinate 39,766,022 of NC_139975.1, forward strand.
TATGTAGCCTACGTTTATATAAAATAGCTTGTCAACTAATGCAAGTAAATTTAAAAAGACTTACTCATCCGAAATATTATCCACGGCTGGATCAAGTCGCTCAACGTTCGTCGCTCAAAATACAAACGTTCGTCGTCAGAGTCCCGCTCTTCTTCCAAAGGAAAATTTGAACTCTTCATCATTATCCAGGACTAGCTGAAGGGCTCCTTCACCAGTGAATCGTGTCATCTTCCAATGGCGCAGGAAAGTGAATGAATGAAACGTACTCGGTTACTAACGTAACCTCGGTTCTCTCTAGAGAGGGAACGAGTACTTGCGTAATATCTTACGCTAGGGGAAAACCTCTTTTCCACGAGATACTGAAGCCAAAAATTATCCTTAATTTTGCAATAATGTAAAACGCATTGCAGCAGCATGCAGACATGGGCGAGACAGCTCGCGCGCCCATTGGCTGCTCTGCGGCAACTGCACCAGCCTATCGAGAGAGGCCCCTCATGACGTCCGAACCAATGAGGGCGCTTCGCGCCCAATACGTCATGTCCCGCCAAAAGAGGGTGGGGCTCGGCTATAAATATAGCCTCGAGAGGCTGGTTTGACCAGTTTTTCATCGCCGAAGCGAACCAGAGCGTGATGCATGCACGGCAAGATACGCAAGTACTCGTTCCCTCTCTAGAGAGAACCGAGGTTACGTTAGTAACCGAGTACGTTCTCTTACGAGAGGTTCTCTCGTACTTGCGTAATATCTTACGCTAGGGGAACACAGTGTAAAACGCCGTGCGTGCTTGAGATACAACACTAAAGTCCCAAGGGCAGGTGCCCGGGGCTCATACAGTGCCTAATCACACGGGACTCACAGAGAATCCGGGAAGAGGGGCTAGAATAGCATCATTCCTGTAATATAGAGCTCTAATAAGAGCAGATTATATCAAGTGTTCCACACAGCCAGGGCGAACTCGGCCTGGACTGATAAATATGGGGGACTTACGCACTGCCCACAGAAGTATACAGACGATCAGTGATCGACGCTCTAGCAGTTTCAGCATCCTGAGCCGATAGCATCGGGCAGGCAATACTGAAAATTTAGACCGAGAGCAACTTAGCTTGTAAAGCGGGAACCTCGAGGTTATAAAACCTTATAAATGTAGACGGGGAGGCCCAGCCTGCCGCCATACAGATATCTTGCAAGGCAATCCCACTAGACCAAGCCCACGACGAGGCCATGCCTCTCGTGGAGTGCGCTTTGACACCTAACGGGCATTGCAGGCCCTTAGATGTATAAGCTAGCGCTATAGCATCAACTATCCATCTGGATAAACTCTGTTTTGACGCGGCTAGTCCCTTAGAACGTCCGCTGAACAAAACAAAGAGCTGCTCCGTCTGTCTGAAAACAGATGCGTGAGACACATAGGCTCTTAACGCCCTGACCGGGCAAAGGAAGCCTGCGTCCCCTTCCTCTTCAGATACCGGCAGGGCCGACAGGGAGATCACCTGTGCCCTAAACGGTGTATTGAGGGATTTAGGAACATATCCGTGCTTTGGTTTGAGTATGACTCTCGAGTCACTAGGTCCAAACTCCATACACGTCGCGCTCACTGAGAGCGCTTGCAAGTCCCCTATGCTCTACACTGAAGCGAGAGCCAGAAGAAACACTGTTTTGAGAGACAAGTGTTTTAGGTCTATTGATTGTATTGGCTCGAATGGGGCACCTTTCATGGCTTCCAGAACCGTGAAAAGGTCCCAAACGGGAACCGAGGGAGGTCTGGGAGGATTCAGCCTCTTAGCTCCTCTAAGGAAGCGAATGACCAGATCGTTCCTTCCTAATGAGTGGCCAAGCGTTGGTTCAGCGAACACTGCTATGGCCGCTACATAAACTTTGAGCGTCGATGGGGCTCTGCCCTTATCCAGAAGCTCTTGTAAAAAGGAAAGAACCTCCGACACCCCACAGTGTGAGGGTGAAGTGCCACGCGCTGTACACCAGCTAGTGAACACAGACCATTTTGAGGAATAGAGCCGTCTCGTAGATGGAGCTCTAGCCTGCGTGATCGTGTTTAACACTCCCGCTGGGAGGTTAATGGGTACCCGTTGATGGCCCACACGTGTAGGGACCAAAGCTCCAGGCAAGGATGCCAGATCGAGCCGTTTGCCTGCGAGAGGAGATCCCTCCTCACCGGTATCGGCCACGGGGCGGTACTCGTCAGCTGCATCAGGACTGGAAAACAGGCTTGGTTCGTACATAATGGGGCGACGAGTAACACCGGGCATCCGTTTTCCCTGATTCGCTCTAACACCTGGGGTAGAAGCGTGACAGGGGGAAACGCATAGAGCGGGCAGCGGGGCCAGATGTGGGCCAGCGCATCCCTGCTCTTGAAGAAAAATTCCTGACAGTGAGCGTTCTCTTGAGACGCAAATAGGTCTATTTTCGCTCTGCCAAATGTCCTCCACAGCAGTTTGACTGTCTGCGGGTGTAAAGACCATTTTCCTGCCGGAAGATTGTTCCTGGACAGTCTGTCTGGTCCCACATTCAGGTGGCCGGGCACATGCGCTGCTCTGAGCGAGCGCAGATTGTGCTGAGCCCAGACCAGGAGGCGTTCCGTCAGCCTGTGAAGGGTTCTGGATCTGATACCTCCTTGGTGATTTATATAAGCCACCACTGACATGTTGTCCGAACGGACCAGGACGTGGTGTCCTATTATATGGGGACAAAAGCGCCTCAGCGCGTTGTCGACTGCCATCATTTCCAGGCAGTTTATGTGTAGAAGCTTCTCCCGTTCTGACCCGCTGCGATGCATTTCTGATCGACCTTGAGGCGCAAGAGACCGGAGGTCCACGCTCTGCGCGGAACGCGCGGTTTTAACCAGTACCGCAACTTTTTGAGCGGGACTAACGTGCCGTGGCGAAAAGTTTCTGTCATGCGCTGGATACTCAGCCTGTGATCGAGCTAGAACCAGCCAATCGTCCAAATAATTCAGCACTCGTATGCCTCGGAGCTTGAGGGGTACGAGCGCTGCATCCATGCACATCGTGAATGCACGAGGTGCCAGGGATAGGCCAAACGGCAGGACTGCGTACTGATATGCGTGGCCCTCGAAGGCGAATCTCAAAAATCGCCTGTGACGTGACGCTATTTGTATTTGAAAATAAGCGTCTTTCAGATCTATCGACATGAACCAGTCCCCTTGGCAAATTTGCGAGAGGATTTTCCTGGTTGTGAGCATTCTGAACCGTCATTTCAGAAGTGCTTTGTTTAGCCGTCTTAGATCTAGAATGGGTCTGAGACCCCCGTCTTTTTTGGGTACCAGAAAATATCTGCTGTACATGCCCCCTTCGCTCTGAGCCTGTGATAAGGGTTCTATAGCCCCTTTGCTCAGTAACTTCGCTACTTCGGCTCGAAGCAGGTGTGCTGCTTCCTCTTTCACCGTAGTTTCGATTCGCGCCGCTTGGCGTTGCGGGCGTCGATCGAACTGTAGCGAATAGCCTCTTTCTATAATGTTCAGCACCCACTCTGATACCCCGGGAAGCTCTGCCCACGCTTTCGCGTGAGTGGCTTGGGATAGAATGATATCTGGGCTCTGATCGCGACCTAGTGGCGAGAGGAGAGCACCGGTGTGCTGTAACATGAGCGCCGCGCTTGCAGCGTGTGAGACTGGGGGCGCGCTGATCACAGCGGGCAGCCTGCCCGTGCTCAGTTCTCCTACAGCGGTGTGCTGAGAGAGAGCGAGCGGGGCGAACCCCGTGGGGTTTATTATGTCTGTGAGCGAATGAGGGCGCGGGACATCGGGCCCATGCAAAACGCTGAGAACACCGTCTGTTTGTGCAGACTGTATGTGCGTTGGTTTCGTTTTTACAGAAACCGTGAGACATGTAGTGTGTAGTGTTTGCGGGCACTGGGACGTGGGCACAATCACTACAATTGTTGCACAATCGACATGAGTCGATTTTATTTGTGCGGGCCGTGTGTGGCGGGCCGTGTTTGTGTGTAGGAATGGGCACTGGGCAGTGGGCATTTTTACTACACTCATAACACCATCGGCCGTGGCTGGAATACCAGAAAATACACTCTTTATGGGATTTATCTGGGTCGCCGTAAAAACGGCGTTTGTGTGCAGGCAAGCGGGCTGTGTTGCCGACTTGTTTACTGCAGAATACGCTGGAACAGTCGCAATTACTGGAACTGAGCGAGCGAGAAGTTTTGGTGGGAGTCCGGCCGCAGTGGCTAGGAATACTTTGTGTTGCCATAGAAACAGTGTTTGGGCGCAGGCGAGCGGGTTGTACAATGCGCTCGTTGGCTGCAAAATACACATCTGCAGTCGCCTTTAAGGGAACTGACAGAACGAAAGCATTGATGGCATAATTTTATGTGTCAGTAGACCAGGGATTCGAACACGGGTCTCTCGTGCGAAAGCCTAAGATTCCACCACTGAGCCACAGGGGGGAACACATAAGCTTTCAGTTAGCACGAGCATATAAGAGAGCGTCAACATGCTGGCGTTTGTTTGCAGGCGTGCATGTAATACAACAGGCTCGTTTACTGCAATATTGACATTTCCAGTCGCCTGAACTTCAGAGGGGAATGAGAAATGTGTGAGAAATGAAGGTGGTCCAGCCTCAGCGGGACTAAAAGCACTCTCTTTTCTCATTTCGCCAGCGACGCACGCGAACCATAGAAACAGTGTTTGGGCGCAGGCGAGCGGGTTGTACAACGCGCTCATTGGCTGCAAAATACACATCTGCAGTCGCCTTTTAAGGGAACTGACAGAGCGAAGCATTGACGGCATAATTTTATGTGCCGGTAGACCCGGGATTCGAACTCGGGTCTCTCGTGCGAAAGCCTAAGATTCCGCCGCTGAGCCACAGAGGGGGAACACATAAGCCTCAGTTAGCACGAGCATATAAGAGAGCGTCAACATGTATGCTTCGGCATTTGTTTGCAGGTGTGCGTGTATTATAAAAGGCTCGTTTGCTGCAATATTGATATTTCCAGTCGCCTGAAGAGGGGACTGAGAAATGTCTGAGAAATGGAGGTTAGTCCGGCCTCGGCGGGACAAAAAACACTTTTCTCATTTCGCCAGTGAGTGACGCGTGAATGGGGCGCAACTAGGGCGGGGTAGTTTTTCTTATAACGTAAAGAAAAAACTAACCCCGTGACCGTCCGCTTCCGGTCTCCCTTGTGAACGGCGCAGTTTGCGCGGCTCGAACAGAGGGAGAGAGAAAGCTAGCCCCGTGACCGTCCGCTCCTGACATCCCCTGTGAACGGCGCAGTTTGCGCAGCTCGAACAGAGGGAGAGCAGATATCATCCCCCACAGACGCGGCTTCTTGGTCTACATCCACGACGGAAGCGGCGGCACGCGGCGGCCGCTGTCCATCAGGAAGAGACTCAGCGAAGCAGGTGAAGCAGGCGGGCGCACCGGTGAGCTTTGTGGGCTGGGGGAGGTTCCGGGACCCGTTGAGCACGGCGCTTTTTACGGCGTGGTACCGCGGCGGGCGGAGGTGCAGTCTCGGAGAAGGATGCCAGGCGAGTCCTCAGAGTCACCGTAGGCATTAGCTCGCTGAGGGCAGCGCCGTCAGCGAGCGCAAGAGCTGCGTGATCCTTACCAGGAAAAGGGGTGTCTTGATAAAGACGCCCGGCTCTTTTAGTGCAATGAGAGTGTGTGTCGCGGCGGCGAACACACACATACACAAAACACAGTAGCAGAGAAAAGGATATGTACGCCGGAAAGCGTGAGCAGGAACGGCGACTGAAGGCGGCGAGTTGTCGACCAGCAGCTTCAGATGCAGCACTAATCCCGCTGAGTGCTTCTATCAGACGGCGCGGCTTCTTCCTCTCGGGATCCAGCGATGCGTGAGCTTCGCTGAAGAGATGAAAAATTGGTCAAACCAGCCTCTCGAGGCTATATTTATAGCCGAGCCCCACCCTCTTTTGGCGGGACATGACGTATTGGGCGCGAAGCGCCCTCATTGGTTCGGACGTCATGAGGGGCCTCTCTCGATAGGCTGGTGCAGTTGCCGCAGAGCAGCCAATGGGCGCGCGAGCTGTCTCGCCCATGTCTGCATGCTGCTGCAATGCGTTTTACATTATTGCAAAATTAAGGATAATTTTTGGCTTCAGTATCTCGTGGACAAGAGGTTTTCCCCTAGCGTAAGATATTACGCAAGTACGAGAGAACCTCTCGTAAGAGAACTTGCTGGTTTGAAGGCATTTCAGGGGGCGTTTACCTTATTTTGCATAGATCACCTCAGCACATTATCTTATGAATAGCGCGCTCTGCGAGTGGGTGTGAACTCATTACAGTTAATTAGATGAGACGGGAGAAACTGTACTTCTCTTTAGTTTCATACAGATTACATTGCAGGAGAATATTTGTTTTGAATGTGAATTGTTTTATTTAAAAGTAGAAATTTAAAGCTTTCTTTATACGCATGTTTCATGGTTGTGTGATAAGTATTAGCTGAGTTTCAGTTCATTTTCCAGACTTGTTTCAGAAAGATTTTTGCGGAGACAGTGAGCTGACAGCGCACCCTGTTTATTTTATTTATTTAAAAATAAAAACAAGGTTTTGATGTTAATGTGAGTGTACACAAAAAAAGAAGACCCTCTATAGTTTATATTCATGTTTTTATTTTATTTATATGACCACTAATGACGGAAGTTTATGTTGCTGCTATGTGAAAAAAATCCAGCAAAACGCGCGGGCGCGTTTATCGACCTCGGAGGGTTAAAGTTAGAATAAAAAAGTTAAAAGCATTTCCTCATATTTGTTGTGTTCTGACACAGTGTCATTAATTGGAACATTTTCTTTTATAACATTTACTTTTCTCATGTCTACAAAGTTTCAATTTCAATTAATTCCCTAGCAAGTATAAAGTACGACTTTATGTGGACAGATGTGACTTTATGTGGACAGATGTGACATTATGTGGACAGATGTGACTTTATGAGTACAGGTGTGACTTTATGTGGACAGATGTGACTTTATGTGGACAGATTTGACTTTATGTGGACAGATGTGAATTTATGTGGACAGATGTGAATTTATGTGGACAGATGTGACTTTATGTGGACAGATGTGTCTTTATGTGGACAGATGTGACTATGTGTACAGATGTGACTATGTGGACAGATGTGACTGTGTACAGATGTGACTATGTGGACAGATGTGACTATGTGTACAGATGTGACTTTATGTGGACAGATGTGACTATGTGTACAGATGTGACTATGTGGACAGATGTGACTATGTGGACAGATGTGACTGTGTACAGATGTGACTTTATGTGGACAGATGTGACTTTATGTGGACAGATGCGACTGTGTACAGATGTGACTGTGCACAGATGTGACTTTATGTGGACAGATGTGTCTATGTGTACAGATATGACTTTATGTGGACAGATGTGACTTTATGTGTACAGATGTGACTTTATGTGGACAGATGTGACTTTATGTGGACAGATGTGACTATGTGGACAGATGTGACTATGTGGACAGATTTGACTGGACAGATGTGACTTTATGTGTACAGATGTGACTATGTGGACAGATGCGACTGTGTACAGATGTGACTGTGCACAGATGTGACTTTATGTGGACAGATGTGTCTATGTGTACAGATATGACTTTATGTGGACAGATGTGACTTTATGTGTACAGATGTGACTTTATGTGGACAGATGTGACTTTATGTGGACAGATGTGACTATGTGGACAGATGTGACTATGTGGACAGATTTGACTGGACAGATGTGTCTTTATGTGTACAGATGTGACTATGTGGACAGATGTGTCTTTATGTGGACAGATGTGACTATGTGGACAGATGTGTCTTTATGTGTACAGATGTGACTTTATGTGGACAGATTTGACTTTATGTGGACAGATGTGAATTTATGTGGACAGATGTGAATTTATGTGGACAGATGTGACTTTATGTGGACAGATGTGTCTTTATGTGGACAGATGTGACTATGTGGACAGATGTGACTATGTGGACAGATGTGACTGTGTACAGATGTGACTATGTGGACAGATGTGACTATGTGTACAGATGTGACTTTATGTGGACAGATGTGACTATGTGTACAGATGTGACTATGTGGACAGATGTGACTATGTGGACAGATGTGACTGTGTACAGATGTGACTTTATGTGGACAGATGTGACTTTATGTGGACAGATGCGACTGTGTACAGATGTGACTGTGCACAGATGTGACTTTATGTGGACAGATGTGTCTATGTGTACAGATGTGACTTTATGTGGACAGATGTGTCTTTATGTGGACAGATGTGACTTTATGTGGACAGATGTGACTATGTGGACAGATATGACTTTATGTGGACAGATGTGACTTTATGTGTACAGATGTGACTTTATGTGGACAGATGTGACTATGTGGACAGATGTGACTATGTGGACAGATTTGACTGTGGACAGATGTGACTTTATGTGTACAGATGTGACTATGTGGACAAATGTGACTGTGTACAGATGTGACTATGTGGACAGATGTGACTTTATGTGGACAGATGTGTCTTTATGTGTACAGATGTGACTATGTGGACAGATGTGTCTTTATGTGGACAGATGTGACTATGTGTACAGATGTGACTTTATGTGGACAGATGCGTCTTTATGTGTACAGATGCGACTTTATATGGACAGATGTGACTATGTGGACAGATGTGACTATGTGGACAGATGTGACTTTATGTGGACAGATGTGACTATGTGGACAGATGTGACTATGTGGACAGATGCGTCTTTATGTGGACAGATGTGACTGTGGACAGATGTGACTTTATGTGGACAGATGTGACTGTACAGATGTGACTTTTTGTCTACAGATGTGACTTTATGTGTACAGATGTGACTATGTGTACAGATGTGACTGTGTACAGATGTGGCTTTATGTGGACAGATGTGGCTGCGTACAGATGTGACTATGTGGACAGATGTGACTATGTGGACTGATGTGACTGTGGACAGATGTGACTTTATGTGGACAGATGTGACTGTGGACAGATGCGACTATGTGTACAGATGTGACTATGTGTACAGATTTGACTTTATGTGGACAGTTGTGACTTTATGTGTACAGATGTGACTGTGTACAGATGTGACTATGTGGACAGATGTGACTTTATGTGGACAGATGTGACTTTATGTGTACAGATTTGACTTTATGTGGACAGTTGTGACTTTATGTGTACAGATGTGACTGTGTACAGATGTGACTATGTGGACAGATGTGACTTTATGTGGACAGATGTGACTATGTGGACAGATGTAACTATGTGGACAGATGTGACTATGTGGACAGATGTGACTTTATGTGGACAGATGTGACTGTGTACAGATGTGACTTTATGTGGACAGATGTGACTATGTGGACAGATGTGACTATGTGTACAGATGTGACTATGTGGACAGATGTTACTTTATGTGGACAGATGTGACTATGTGGACAGATGTGACTTTATGTGTACAGATGTGACTTTATGTGTACAGATGTGACTTTATGTGTACAGATGTGTCTTTATGTGTACAGATGTGACTATGTGTACAGATGTGACTATGTGGACAGATGTTACTTTATGTGGACAGATGTGACTATGTGGACAGATGTGACTGTGTACAGATGTGACTATGTGTACAGATGTGACTTTATGTGTGGGTCAATGACGTATAAGGATTTTCAACAGGCCAATTTTAAAATACGAAAATTAACAATATATATTGCAATTGTTCAATCATTAAGAATGTTGTGTACATACAAATTCAAATAAAAAAATTAAATTAAGTGATTTTAGTGTTTTTTCATCTAGATGAATTGTCCATAGGCTTAAAAAATGTAATGTGGGGCGACCGTGATTTATCTTAAAATTAATTAATTTCCTTAACATAAATGTATTTTTTTTACATGTTCTCAGTAATTAAAGTGTTTAAAAACAGAGTATTTGAATTTCTTTTGAGTTTTTGTATATAATGACCTCATATTTTTGTTCTGCAATTTCAGTCGCCTTCTAAAATGCAGTCAACTAGGGCTGGGTATTGACACAGATTTCACAATTCGATTCGATTTCGATTCACAAGCTTGCGATTCGATTTCGATTCACAAGCTTGCGATTCGATTTCGATTCACAAGCTTGCGATTCGATTCGATTTCGATTACGATTCGATTCGATTCAATATCGATTATTTTGGATATCAGGTACAATACATTGTAAATTTTCTCAAGGAAAACTGGAAAATAAAAGGGAAAAAAATTATTGTAAACTATGGGAGTCAGTTGTAGCCTATAGGCTTCATTAGCCTACTATAATATTGAAGGTAAAAATTAACTGATTTGTATACAAACACTTAAAATACACTTTTATTTATTTTTATAATAATAAAGTTATATGAAAATATAAAAATTTAAATGGTGGCTGTCAAAAACTTTCCAGATTTATTCAAACATGCATTAAATATTGAAGAACAATAAAAATTATAATGATTATGTAATATGGTGCATATATTTAGCAAAATGCTCCTCTCTAGAGTTAATTTTTCTAGCTGACTAACGAGTTTATGGTCACTGGATATGGTTTTTCTGAGGTAAATGTGACGTTACATGACATTGTTTACTTACGTCTTTCCACGGTTGAAACACTGATTGAGTGATTCCATGTGACATGATACGGACTTCGATAAGTTGTACTCTATCTTTTAACACACTTTCAGATGCTCATTCGTGTTTATTTCGTTATTAATGCGGAAGAGAAGATCATGTGCGCTCCGCGTTGGTGCTTCTCTTGAGCTGAGCCAGAGCGATCTCACGCCCCACAGCGCCAAAACGGTAATTATGTTTTTGAATTTCGTAAGAAAATGGACGCAATTTGAAATCTGAGACTTTGTTTCATATCAATAATAACAAAGCACAAAGATTATTGCGATTTATTGGATGAGATGCGCGCATCAATGTTCCATTAATTCATCAACTGAAAACAGGATGACTAATCGATTCTTGGGATTTAAGAATCGATATCGTTTCGTAAAAATGAGAATCGATTAAAATCGAGAAATCGATATTTTTTACCCAGCCCTACAGTCAACAGACTTATTTTTCCTGTAAATCGCATAAAACTGATAGAAATGTTTTAAAAATATAATTTACTAAAGCATACTGTATCAGTGATTCATATTTCAGCCACAGAAATAAGATATTTTATTTTAAATTTAATACAGTGATAGCTTTTATTGGTCGCACCACATGATAAGTGGTCGCTCCAAATGACACAAAAACCTTATATAGTTAAAAATCTATTTAAAGAGATCAATGAACAATACATTTTATACAATTTTTTTTATTTAAACCAGATTTTATACAAATTTCACAGAATTTTCCTGAACATAAACATTTTATAAACTCACTTTTATAAAAAAAAAAAATCACTTCACAAACACAAGTGCACCATTTAATTTAACTTGACTTAGAATTTCTTTCTAACAAATAATAATGTTATAGATATAAATTATTTCATAAAAGTATTGTACACAGTTAACATTTGGGGTCAGTAGTTTTTTAAAGTAATTAATACTTTATTAATCAAGGACACATTCAGTGTCACATTCAGGCGCAGGATATAATGTTCCGAAAGATTCCATTTCAAATAAATGCTGTTCTTTTGAACTTTATATTCATCAAATAATCCTGACATATAAAATGTATCACAGTTTCCAAAAAAAATATGAACATTGATAATAATCAGAAATGTTTCTTGAGCAGCAAATCATTAGTTACCCTGGATCACAAAACCAGTCACAAGTCGCACAGGGTATTTGTGGCAATAGCCAACAATACATTGTATGGGTCAAAATAATCGATTTTTCTTTTATTCCAAAAAATCCATCCATCCATCCATCTTCTACCGCTTATCCGGGGCCGGGTCGCGGGGGCAGCAGTCTAAGCAGGGATGCCCAGACTTCCCTCTCCCTAGACACTTCCTCCAGCTCTTCCGGGGGGACACCGAGGCGTTCCCAGGCCAGCCGGGAGACATAGTCTCTCCAGCGTGTCCTAGGTCTTCCCCGGGGTCTCCTCCCGGTGGGACGCGCCCGGAACACCTTCCCGGGAAGGCGTCCAGGAGGCATCCGGAACAGATGCCCGAGCCACCTCAACTGACCCCTCTCGATGTGGAGGAGCAGCGGCTCTACTCTGAGCTCCTCCCGAGTGACCGAGCTTCTCACCCTATTTCTAAGGGATCGCCCAGCCACCCTGCGGAGAAAGCTCATTTCGGCCGCTTGTATCCGGGATCTTGTCCTTTCGGTCATGACCATAGGTGAGAGTAGGAACGTAGATTGACTGGTAAATCGAGAGCTTCGCCTTGCGGCTCAGCTCCTTCTTCACCACGACAGACCGGTACATCAACCGCATTACTGCAGAAGCTGCACCGATCCGCCTGTCGATTTCCAAAAAATCATTAGGATATTAAATAAAGATCATGTTTTATATTTTGTAAATGTCCTACCATAAATTTATAAACATTTATTTTTGTGAGTGAATATAGCAATATTGCAAACATAAATGGACAACTTTAAAGGCGATTTTCTCAATGTTTCGATTTTGTAGCACCCTCAGATTCCAGATTTTCAGTTGTATCGGCCAAATATTGTTCTATCTTAACAAATCATACATCAATGGAAAGCTTATTTATTCAGCTTTCATATGATGTATAAATCTCAATTTCAAAAAATTTACCCATGTGATCCATTGACCCATTGAGTGGTTTTGTGGTCTAGGGTTACATATTAGAATTATTTCTGAAGGATCATGTGACACTGAAAACTGGAGTAACGATGCTGAAAATTCAGCTTTGATCATAGGAATAAATTACAGTTTACTATATATATTCACATAGAAAACAGATATTTTAAACTGTAATAATATTTCACTCTTCTCCTATCAAGGTACTCTGCTCTTGCTGCAGGGTTAGAATTTTTTCGCTTGGCAATGGCATCTGGTAAAATAGATTAAAATAGTTTTAAATAAATAAATAGGCAATAATAAATACACTACTAATAAATGCATTATTACTAAACTGAAATTACATGCTCTAATTTTTTTTTGTTGCATTTTTCTCATATTGTACAAAGAGTAAACACAAACTGTCTGAAATCTATAAAAAAGATCCCAAATTGCATAAAAATCTATTCCAAATGATACTAAAGTAAACTACTTTTTTTATATAAACCGTCAATTGAATATAAAAGCATAAAACTGCCAATCTAGGACATATATCTATCATGGAAAACAGTCTGCAGTGGTCGCACCACATGATATTTGGTCGCACCACATGATATTTTCAAATTCAGTCATAATTTACAGGCACAGAATTGGCCACCTAAACAAAACAAGCTAGCTTGCCAAAAAAGGTCACTATGAAATTTATAATAAAAATATATATTTGTAGAAATAACTTTAATATAATTTTTTTTTTAGGTCATACCACATGACATCCAAATGTGGCAACTACATACCAACCATTACAAAGGTTTATTTTTTTCCAATTTGAGAGAATTACAAACCTGCATGCTGCTTCCATGGGTCCTTGGTAAATTGGTTTATGATGTAACTTCCTGTGTTTGAATAGTTTTCAACATATAAGTCCCAAAATGGTAGTTCTACCAGAAAGACTCAGAGAATAAATACTGTGACAATTATCCATTTATTAACAACCAAGCAAGCAATAAGATTCTTTGGCGTAGGCCCCGTCCGTAGCTCGCAATCTGAGGGTCCGGACTCTGCATATCCTGCCTGAAGACCAAGGCAGGGGCGCAGCCGACCCCCTGTGAGGTATGGAAGGGACCATCCTGGTGGTGGTGGGGAGGATGGAGGGAAGGATTTGACTTGGAGGTGGTGGGGAGGATGGTGGCGAATTGGAGCGTCAGCATCTGCGAACTCAAACATGAGTAAGTACCGATCTTTTATACCACAAGTGTTGGAATGTGATTGGATAGATAAAAGGTCAAGTGACGCACCAATTAAGTCTTCCTGGCAGAACTTTATGCTAAAGCTTTCATTTCCTTGATGGTTGCACCACATGATATTTCATAAAATGGACATCATCGGACAAAGTTTGTTTGTATATTATGATGGAAATATAAATACAAATGCTTTGAATTTTTTTAAAGGATTATAAAACATTTTGGAAATCATGCCAAATAGTGCAGAAAATAAATTTGAATAAATTCAGAGTAATTTCAAAGACGTTTTCAAAACAGAAGTTATGGCCGGACGGTCGCACCACATGATGTTTTGACACTTTAAATAACAAAAAAAATAACAAATAAGTAAAGGTCTTTTAAAAGTTAAAGTGAGTACATACATGGGAGAGGTACTATATACAGTATCTTTTTATGCATTTAAACCCATTTTTGCCTGAAAAAATGCAATCGGACAGAAAATTTAGGCGTCACGTCATTGACCCGTGTACAGATGTGACTGTGTACAGATGTGACTTTATGTGGACAGATGTGACTTTATGTGGACAGATGTGGCTGCGTACAGATGTGACTTTATGTGGACAGATGTGACTTTATGTGGACAGATGTGACTATGTGGACAGATGTGACTTTATGTGGACAGATGTGACTGTGGACAGATGTGACTATGTGTACAGATGTGACTATGTGTACAGATGTGACTATGTGTACAGATTTGACTTTATGTGGACAGTTGTGACTTTATGTGTACAGATGTGACTGTGTACAGATGTGACTATGTGTACAGATGTGACTATGTGGACAGATGTGACTTTATGTGTACAGATGTGACTTTATGTGTACAGATGTGACTGTGTACAGATGTGACTATGTGTACAGATGTGACTTTATGTGTACAGATGTGACTATGTGGACAGATGTGACTATGTGGACAGATGTGACTGTGGACAGATGTGACTGTGGACAGATTTGACTATGTGTACAGATGTGACTATGTGTACAGATGTGACTTTATGTGTACAGATTTGACTTTATGTGGACAGTTGTGACTTTATGTGTACAGATGTGACTGTGTACAGATGTGACTATGTGGACAGATGTGACTATGTGGACAGATGTGACTATGTGGACAGATGTGACTTTATGTGGACAGATGTGACTATGTGGACAAATGTGACTATGTGGACAGATGTGACTATGTGGACAAATGTGACTATGTGGACAAATGTGACTATGTGTACAGATGTGACTATGTGGACAGATGTGACTTTATGTGGACAGATGTGACTGTGCACAGATGTGACTTTATGTGGACAGATGTGTCTTTATGTGTACAGATGTGACTTTATGTGGACAGATGTGTCTTTATGTGGACAGATGTGACTTTATGTGTACAGATGCGACTTTATGTGGACAGATGCGTCTTTATGTGGACAGATGTGACTTTATGTGTACAGATGTGACTGTGTACAGATGTGACTTTATGTGGACAGATGTGACTATGTGGACAGATGTGACTTTATGTGGACAGATGTGACTTTATGTGGACAGATGTGACTTTATGTGGACAGATGTGACTATGTGGACAGATGTAACTATGTGGACAGATGTGACTTTATGTGGACAGATGTGACTGTGTACAGATGTGACTTTATGTGGACAGATGTGACTATGTGGACAGATGTGACTTTATGTGGACAGATGTGACTTTATGTGGACAGATGTGACTATGTGGACAGATGTGACTTTATGTGGACCGATGTGACTTTATGTGTACAGATGTGACTTTATGTGTACAGATGTGACTATGTGGACAGATGTTACTTTATGTGGACAGATGTGACTATGTGGACAGATGTGACTATGTGTACAGATGTGACTTTATGTGTACAGATGTGACTTTATGTGTACAGATGTGACTATGTGGACAGATGTGACTGTGTACAGATGTGACTATGTGTACAGATGTGACTGTACAGATGTGACTTTATGTGGACAGATGTGACTTTATGTGGACAGATGTTACTTTATGTGTACAGATGTGACTATGTGTACAGATGTGACTGTGTACAGATGTGACTATGTGTACAGATGTGACTATGTGGACAGATGTGACTTTGTGTACAGATGTGACTTTATGTGTACAGATGTGACTTTATGTGTACAGATGTGACTGTGTACAGATGTGACTATGTGTACAGATGTGACTTTATGTGGACAGATGTGACTATGTGGACAGATGTGACTGTGGACAGATGTGACTGTGGACAGATGTGACTATGTGTACAGATGTGACTATGTGTACAGATGTGACTTTATGTGTACAGATTTGACTTTATGTGGACAGTTGTGACTTTATGTGTACAGATGTGACTGTGTACAGATGTGACTATGTGGACAGATGTGACTATGTGGACAAATGTGACTATGTGGACAAATGTGACTATGTGTACAGATGTGACTATGTGGACAGATGTGACTTTATGTGGACAGATGTGACTGTGCACAGATGTGACTTTATGTGGACAGATGTGTCTTTATGTGTACAGATGTGACTTTATGTGGACAGATGTGTCTTTATGTGGACAGATGTGACTTTATGTGTACAGATGCGACTTTATGTGGACAGATGCGTCTTTATGTGGACAGATGTGACTTTATGTGTACAGATGTGACTGTGTACAGATGTGACTTTATGTGGACAGATGTGACTATGTGGACAGATGTGACTTTATGTGGACAGATGTGACTTTATGTGGACAGATGTGACTTTATGTGGACAGATGTGACTATGTGGACAGATGTAACTATGTGGACAGATGTGACTTTATGTGGACAGATGTGACTGTGTACAGATGTGACTTTATGTGGACAGATGTGACTATGTGGACAGATGTGACTTTATGTGGACAGATGTGACTTTATGTGGACAGATGTGACTATGTGGACAGATGTGACTTTATGTGGACCGATGTGACTTTATGTGTACAGATGTGACTTTATGTGTACAGATGTGACTATGTGGACAGATGTTACTTTATGTGGACAGATGTGACTATGTGGACAGATGTGACTATGTGTACAGATGTGACTTTATGTGTACAGATGTGACTTTATGTGTACAGATGTGACTATGTGGACAGATGTGACTGTGTACAGATGTGACTATGTGTACAGATGTGACTGTACAGATGTGACTTTATGTGGACAGATGTGACTTTATGTGGACAGATGTTACTTTATGTGTACAGATGTGACTATGTGTACAGATGTGACTGTGTACAGATGTGACTATGTGTACAGATGTGACTATGTGGACAGATGTGACTTTGTGTACAGATGTGACTTTATGTGTACAGATGTGACTTTATGTGTACAGATGTGACTGTGTACAGATGTGACTATGTGTACAGATGTGACTTTATGTGGACAGATGTGACTATGTGGACAGATGTGACTGTGGACAGATGTGACTGTGGACAGATGTGACTATGTGTACAGATGTGACTATGTGTACAGATGTGACTTTATGTGTACAGATTTGACTTTATGTGGACAGTTGTGACTTTATGTGTACAGATGTGACTGTGTACAGATGTGACTATGTGGACAGATGTGACTATGTGGACAGATGTGACTTTATGTGGACAGATGTGACTATGTGGACAAATGTGACTATGTGTACAGATGTGACTATGTGGACAGATGTGACTATGTGGACAAATGTGACTATGTGTACAGATGTGACTATGTGGACAGATGTGACTTTATGTGGACAGATGTGACTGTGCACAGATGTGACTTTATGTGGACAGATGTGTCTTTATGTGTACAGATGTGACTTTATGTGGACAGATGTGTCTTTATGTGGACAGATGTGACTTTATGTGTACAGATGTGACTTTATGTGGACAGATGCGTCTTTATGTGGACAGATGTGACTTTATGTGTACAGATGTGACTGTGTACAGATGTGACTATGTGTACAGATGTGACTGTACAGATGTGACTATGTGTACAGATGTGACTATGTGGACAGATGTGACTATGTGGACAGATGTGACTTTATGTGTACAGATGTGACTATGTGTACAGATGTGACTGTGTACAGATGTGACTTTATGTGGACAGATGTGACTTTATGTGGACAGATGTGACTGTGTACAGATGTGACTTTATGTGTACAGATGTGACTGTGTACAGATGTCACTGTGTACAGATGTGACTTTATGTGGACAGATGTGACTGTGTACAGATGTGACTATGTGGACAGATGTGACTGCGTACAGATGTGACTTTATGTGGACAGATGTGACTTTATGTGGACAGATGTGACTATGTGGACAGATGTGACTGTGTACAGATGTGACTATGTGTACAGATGTGACTGTGTACAGATGTGACTTTATGTGGACAGATGTGACTGTGTACAGATGTGACTTTATGTGGACAGATGTGACTGCGTACAGATGTGACTTTATGTGGACAGATGTGACTTTATGTGGACAGATGTGACTTTATGTCGACAGATGTGACTATATGTGTACAGATGTGACTGTGGACAGATGTGACTATGTGTACAGATGTGACTGTGTGTACAGATGTGACTTTATGTGTACAGATTTGACTTTATGTGGACAGTTGTGACTTTATGTGTACAGATGTGACTGTGTACAGATGTGACTATGTGGACAGATGTGACTATGTGGACAGATGTGACTTTATGTGGACAGATGTGACTATGTGGACAGATGTAACTATGTGGACAGATGTGACTTTATGTGGACAGATGTGACTATGTGGACAGATGTAACTATGTGGACAGATGTGACTGTGTACAGATGTGACTTTATGTGGACGGATGTGACTTTATGTGTACAGATGTGACTTTATGTGGACAGATGTGACTATGTGTACAGATGTGACTTTATGTGTACAGATGTGACTTTATGTGGACAGATGTGACTTTATGTGGACAGATGTGACTTTATGTGGACAGATGTGACTATGTGTACAGATGTGACTTTATGTGTACAGATGTGACTTTATGTGTACAGATGTGACTATGTGTACAGATGTGACTATGTGTACAGATGTGACTTTATGTGGACAGATGTGACTTTATGTGGACAGATGTGACTATGTGGACAGATGTGACTATGTGTACAGATGTGACTTTATGTGGACAGATGTGACTTTATGTGTACAGATGTGACTATGTGTACAGATGTGACTATGTGTACAGATGTGACTTTATGTGGACAGATGTGACTTTATGTGGACAGATGTGGCTTTATGTGTACAGATGTGACTTTATGTGTACAGATGTGACTTTATGTGGACAGATGTGACTTTATGTGGACAGATGTGACTATGTGTACAGATGTGACTTTATGTGGACAGATGTGACTTTATGTGTACAGATGTGACTATGTGTACAGATGTGACTATGTGTACAGATGTGACTTTATGTGGACAGATGTGACTTTATGTGGACAGATGTGGCTTTATGTGTACAGATGTGACTTTATGTGTACAGATGTGACTTTATGTGGACAGATGTGACTTTATGTGGACAGATCAGGGTTATTATAGTTTTGCATTTTTTATTAGTTTTTATTTTTATTTCGTTTTGAATTTTTGTTTTCAAATTTAGTTTAGTTTTAATTAGTTTTTAAAGTGGGTTTGCTAGTTTAGTTTAGTTTTTATTTTTTGAAAATGCTTAGTTTTAGTTTAGTTTTTATTAGTTTTAGTGTTAGTTTTAGTCTTTTTTTGTAATTTGGGTTATTTGTCAGGGGCAAAATTCAAAAAGGTCAGAAAAAGTATTGTGTAATAATAATTCAACAAAAACATCATACAATTTTAGAAAAAAATTCACAACCCATTGAAATTCCTTCACCTCTTACAAAATCCACACGCCATACCAAAAATCTACATATCATACAGAATTCACACCCTATACAAATACCACAGCTGTACAATTTTCACACCCTATACTAAATTTACCCTATACAGTCAATAGCCTACTCATCTGGATTGAAGCAGCAAACATTCAGTGTAAAAGTAAAAAAATGACATAACAGATTTAATATTTGAATCACAGCTTATATAGTGTTTTGACATCGACAACCACAACCAAAAAGTGCATTTTACCTCAAACTTGCGACTAGTTAACTTTCTAAAGAAGGCGCAATCGCTTCTCGGGTCGACATTAACACACTGACAAAATTATATTCAGAATTTAAAATATTTTTATACCACTTTTTAATGTGTGATTGTGTAAAGGTGTTCACGAGATAGAGATACCAACCTTTCGCGAACTTGCTTTCAACGTCGAACGAACACTCGTTCTCATGGAGACGCGGTGTGCACGGAGGGGAGGGGCTGTGTGTGTGTGTCTGTGTGTGTGTGTGTGCGCGCGCATGTGAGAGACGCATGAGTGACAGAGAGCCTGAGGGAGAGCAGGGAAAGGAAATGCAGCTGAACCAGTGGCGGTTCTAGGATTTTTCTGTAACAGGGGCCATTAAGGGGCCACATGTTACATTCAGGGGCCAAATACAGGGTACATTCAAGCACACAAAATAATTTATTCAGTACGGTGCAAATACATTTCGGCAGTCATTCCTTTTTCAAACGCTCTAATAAAATTATGAGCCAGTAAAGTTCTTAATGATTTTTTAAATTTATTTATACTGTGCATAAAGGACACAATGCACTTCTTTCTGAATTCCACCTTTTAAGTTTCATAATCATGTCGTCGCTTATAAACAGTAAATTATTGTTAATTGTTTTGGGGTGGAATTGCATCTGTGATCGTTGTGAAGAATTCTCCGGTTGCTCTTCTCGTCGACGATTGATGGGTGGGAATCTCTAGTCTAGGCACCTCACGATTCGATTCGATTACGATTCAGAGGGTAACGATTATCGATTAACGATTTTTTTTTTTTTTTTTTTTTTTTTTTTACTACTTGGTACTTTTAAAGTATTTATGATGACCCATAACGAACTTACTTCCAATACTTCCTATATTAATTTTATTAATAAAACAAGTGGAAGTGATTTGGCAAGTCAACTGTAAGTTTACATTTGCCAGCATATGTCCCAACATTGCAAAGAGCCAACAGGAAAATAAATGTGTGCCTGTACTAGCAGCAAACTTGTAGTAAATTAATACAAACTTCAGCATATTCTGAATCTCTAGCATTTAATGATAGACTTCTAACCAACATCCTCTTGTTATTTCCAATGAGCAATATAATCCTTCAGACAAAAAAACATTTAGCTGTAGCAAATTCACAAACAGTTTTCGTTCAAAAATATAGAATTATGTACCAGCAGCTCTCATACAAACATAATGCTTGTGGACTTGCGCATATTCTGAATAATTAGTAACATACAAAGCCGCACTAAATAATAAAGAGTTATGACTTGAAATGTTTGCTGTATACCACAATCAAAAACAGCTTATACAAAAAAAGTGAATGAACATCTGCAGAGAGCAGTCAAAATGTAACTTTTTGTGACTGGCATTGCACATATTGCAGGGCAGTTAACAGATCGGTTTACAGCATATTGATGTAAAAACTAAACAATACAGAAAGCAGCTCTCATACAAAAAAATACTAAATAGGTAACAATGAAATTGCCAATTTTTCATACGTTAGCTTTTAACGAAGAGGGTGGCGTTCGGATTTGGCGCTCAGCCATCATGCGTCTGTTATGTGCGCAACTCTGTTATGTGCGCGCCACAGACTGTCCGCGCACTGCACGTCTGCTTTAGAGTTCCGCCTTTTGCGTTCCGTCAATATTACGTTATTAGGAAAAAATATATATATATTTTTAGAAAATCGATTTTTGACATTTGTGAATCGATTCAGAATCGTCCACGTCCGCATCGTGATGCATCTAAGAATCGATTTTTCCCCCCACCCCTAGGAATGGGGGCCAATCAGGGGCCAATCAGATTTCAGCAGGGGCCAGGGCCCCTGTGGCCCCGCCTCTAGAACCGCCCCTGAGCTGAACGAATAGCTGCGTGTTTTAAATAGCGTTAAAAAATGAAAGACCTTAACAAAGACGAAAACTAAGGACATTTACTCTATAATTTTATTTTATTTTAGTTAGTTTTGCCAAACACACATTACAGTTTTAGTTAGTTATTGTTTTTTTGTAATGCCTCGTTTTTATTTTTATTTCAGTTAACGACAATGTTTTTTCCCACCTAGTTTTCGTTTTTTCGTTCGTTTTCGGTAACGATTATAACCTTGGGACAGATGTGACTTTATGTGTACATATGTGACTATGTGTACAGATGTGACTATGTGTACAGATGTGACTATGTGTACAGATGTTACTTTATGTGGACAGATGTTACTTTATGTGGACAGATGTGACTGTGTACAGATGTGACTTTATGTGGACAGATGTGACTTTATGTGGACAGTTGTGACTGTGTACAGATGTGACTGTACAGATGTGACTTTATGTGTACAGATGTGACTTTGTGTACAGATGTGACGTAATGATGCAAAGACATGATCAAATTTCC
Source organism: Abramis brama (assembly GCF_963993115.1). NCBI lineage: Eukaryota > Metazoa > Chordata > Actinopteri > Cypriniformes > Leuciscidae > Abramis > Abramis brama. The sequence continues at coordinate 39,788,547 of NC_139975.1, forward strand.
ACCAGTACCACTGGAGTTAAAACATTATTACAAGCTCACCATTTAGAATCGAGCTAAGGCAAGCAGAGAGTTTTGAACACTGGGTTATGTACTTGCTCAAAAAAATATTTTAGATAATTTTTAACCCAAAAAAGCTACGGACTGCAGCTTTAAATTGTTGTATTACAAATTTATTAAATGTTTAATTTAGGCTTCCACTACAATAGTATATCAACTGAGAAAGTTTAGTAGACTGATTTCAGATGATTATTGAGTTTCCAGCAAGAGATTCCAGCCAGACCTGTTTATCCATTCTAAGTTAAATGAGTCAGATCACGGAGACTCTCACCTTTTGTCTCTAATGGCTCTTGGAGCCAGAGCCTCAGCCCCAGACGTTGAATAGTTAGGCTGATTGGATTAGCATATATGTGTTTGAATAGTTATGCTGATTGGATTAGGAGTGGTGACACTCTGGAGTCTGGGGCGGGTTCCTAGACCTGTATACTCATTTACATGCTTTATTCAGCATCTCCATCTCTATGTAATCCCTCCCCTCTTTGAAAAGTATAATTACAATGAATACTGTAATATGATCAGATTGTTGGATGACTGCAGCAACGCTCAGCAAAGTCCTCAATAAAGAATAACTTCTGCTTGAACGATATCCCAACATCTCCTGGTCTTGCTTCGATGAAGGAATAAAGTTTCCAACAAAATAAAATTAAAGTTTATGTCAATTAAAAGTTGCTATAATATTTAGAATGTTTGGTGATTGTTAATAAAACATAAACATCTGTCAATTTCAGGCCTATTAAATAAATTAAAAATCATGTTACTGTATGCTGAATGACTATAAATACAAATTTCATCCCCAGAAAATTTAAAAATAATAAATAAATCCAACAAATAGAGGCATCAGTATCAGTGTTGGTCATACTGGCCTTCATTCTAGTACTGGAGTACAGCAAACATGTAAAAGATCTGTCTTAATGTCTTTAGCTGCATTCATTTGGAGATTCAAATAAAATTACACTATTTAATGTTGGGTGTGATTAATCTCAGTGTGTGGTTAATTCATTCATTTGTTTAATCGGTCGACAGCAATAGTTTCTGCATATTTGATATGGTCAAAATATTATGTCATCACAACGAGTCCATCTTAGCAGACCAGCTCAGACTAAACTGGTCCTGTCGGGTTGAGATGTTGAACACTGAGATTCTGTCTGCAGACCAGCACACACACGAGAGGGTCTGAAATCAGTCTCACACTCAACAAGAACGAAGGAATAAGCACAACATGAAGAGGAGAATCAATTAATGGATTAAAGAATAAGATAAATTGAGCAAAGACTAAGAAGAGACCGAGTAAAACATTGGGCAGTAAAAGCACCAGCACAGTGAATATGAACACAACCCAAATATGACGATCTGGTTTTCTGGATGTGTGAGAGTGACGATCAGTACAACACAGAGCAAAACTAGATATTATCCATGTGATCACTGATATAATGAACACTAAAAGATCAAATAAAATAAAAACTGGACACAATAAAATCTCACCGATAATGATACAGAGAAACACCAGTATGTAGAAAGCGATGAAACAGTGTGAAGAGAAAACCGAAGCAGTGTACAGTGGATATTTCACTGAGAGAATTCCCTCTAGCGCCACCAGCTGGTTCAGGAGGAGACCACAGTGTCTTGATGAGGACCATAAAGATACAGAAACCAGAAATGTCCAATTTCCATTCCAGTAAAACTCATTTAAGAGCAGTTTTAACAGTATATAGGGACTCGAGAAAATCTCAACACAGTCAGTGAGGAGGAGGAGGAGGATGAAGGGTGAAATACGGTGTCCATTCTTTCTGTGATGAATTAGATCGCTGGCAGACCAAACAAGAGCTGGTAGACCTGCACACCCACAGATGATGATGAAGATGGACGATCTGACCCTTATCTGTAGAGGGACATGATCCCAGAAAAATAGATACGTTTCCATATTCGAGTCTGTCTTTGATCTGTTTGCGATATCCAGCTGAAAATATGTAATTAAATAAATGAAAAAGTGAAGAATTAGTATCTGCTGAATAAATGCTGAGTAACTTCCAGAAGACACAAAGCTCATTCCAGCTGAACACACAACTGAAAATATTCAGACTGAAAATATTAATGCATTCTACCCTTATGAAACAAAAATATATGAGAATATACTACAAAATATAATGTGATATATTACATAACAGATTTCCATATATGGGAAACTAGTGCTTATATTTTTCAATATACTGCAATATATGCATTGACTGTGTATGGCTGTATATTAATACATATAACATATTTATAAATGAAGACAAAAATAACATTACATGTAGTATTCACAAAGTTTTATTCTTTATTGTGTACAAATACTGTTCCCATATAAATGTGAATATGTTCACACACACACACACACACATTCACGGAATGTGTTACAACAGATTTCTAGTTCCCAGCATGCTTTGCTTCTGACTGTTAAAGGAGAGCAAATGTTAAAATGAAGTGTTATTTAATGTTAACAGGATAATAGGATCTGTAAGTGTTTAATGCTCTATTATTTTGGAGTTTAAAAGGTTTTCTGGTGTGTGTGTTTTTGGGGTCATTGTGCTGAAGAGTAGAGCCTGTGGTTCGGTTGATGATTGGCCGAACATTATTAAGACTATAATTATTATATTTTAAAAGTAATGTCTGTGCTCTCTTCAGCACAGTGATAGTCTCTTGGCTAAATACTTTAGTACATGCAGGTGTTCTGGTGCTTTTGAAAATATGAAACGTTTATAATGTAAATAATGAAAAAGTATAAATATATTACATTATATATTTCTCTATATGTGTGTTTATGTTGCATGAGTAAATATATCTGCAATATTACACATGCAGTACCATATCTGATCACATATACATCTATGAAGTGTATTACTGAATATAAAATGACATTATGATTTATTAGTAAATATATTGTCACATTTTTCAATATATAAAAAGCGGCAATTCCCTATGTATTATTTAATATATTGTAATATATGAACACAACATATTACACAACATATTTCTCTGTATATTTTCAAATATACTGTTAAACCATTTCATATAATGATTATTCATATATAGGGAATTATATATTTTCATAAGGGTAGTCTGTATCACATCATGTCAGTTCATCTTTAATAACTAAAAGTGAAGTAAAATAAACAACCATGTCTTACCTAGATATATTCAGGAGATTTCTGCAGCGCTGTGCTCATGGCATAAGAACGTTTGCAGTCTTGATAGATTTCTTCTCTCGTTCTGTCTGTGTTTTTGCTCTTTCTCCTCTTTTCTACTGCTGGTTTCTGGTTTATCTGCTGGTTTCTGGTTTATCTGCTGGTTTCCGGTTTATCTGCTGGTTTCCGGTTTATCTGCTGGTTTCTGGTTAATCTGCTGGTCTGATCTCAGATCTCACATCTGAGCTCTGACTGTGGTTTCAGTAAGAAACACGGATAATATCTACTTAAACCATCTTTACTTAAATGTTTAAAAGCTTTAAGTGAAATGATATAGCACCTCTGTAAATGTAGAGTAGATAAATTAACTCTTTCCCCAAGATTTTCTGTTATTCATTAAGGTTTTTTTTTTTTTTTTTTTTTTAATTAAGTTTTTTTTTTCATACTGGGAATTTGTCCTCTGCATTTAACCCATCCAAGTTAGTGCACACACATTAGGAGCAGTGAGTAGTGACATTACCTATCATTCTTGAGAATCAAACCTGCGACCTTTGGGTTACAAGTCTGACTCTCTAACCATTAGGCCCCCAATAAAGAAAAGATCATATTAATGTAATAGACACAGACTTGTAGTGGAAATAACATTAATTGACATACCCTTGATGTTTAATTGATGTAAAAAAGGCCTATCACTGAAACCACAGTCAGAATTTGTGAGCGGAGAACTGCAACCACACAGAGTTCAAAACCACCAGATAAAACCACCAGAAACCAGTGGAAGAGCAACACATTCTCACTTTAAAGACGTCAAAAACTGAGACATGGTTAAGTGCTTTGCACATCACTATTGTAGTTCAATAGGCAATTCAAACTAATTTACAATTCAGCCAGGGCCACTTTCATCAAATGTATATTTATTATAATGATGCATACAGTTAGTGTTGGCGGTATGGTTCTGTTATGGGCAAAATCCACGCGCCCGTCTATGCAGCCATGCCTGAACAGAGCGGCGAGAGCAGCAAGTAAAACCCCCTGGGGTAACTTAACACATCCAGTAATCATGCATACATAATTACAATCACAACTTACATGAGTGTTGTAAACAAGCCAGAATACATGAAAGATGGTACAATGAAATGAACTATGACAGCAATAAACAGAAGTGATTATATTACAGATTCAGCTAGGTGGAGCTGGGGATGGAGGGGGGAGTTAGATGCAGTGTGCAGATAAGCAATAGAGAGGCTGAATCAATAATAGTATACATTATACTAAGAGTAGTGTAGTATCTAGTAAGAATCTATTCTATACCAACAATGCATTAAATCACATTACACATTAACCTGTTAGCCTGCACCCCCACTTCTGAAAAATGCCCAGAAATGGCATTCCCAAACTAAAACAGATATAGTTCATGAACCCTTTGCACTAAAAGCACAAGTATGGTCTCATTTGAAAGCTGACACTTGGCAGTGTATTGTAATAAATTCATTCTTTACTTTAGAATGAATTATTGTCATAATGAACAAAATTGTTATTAATAGCTTCAAAGTTTTGTAAAATTATTAGAAATATGAAATATCTTCATGAAAATAAAATTGAAGTTGGCACTGTAGCAATCTAGAAATGCACTACAGCTAAAGCCACATGTCTGACCATGTTATATTTAAAATCTGTAGATGATAAGTCTAAAACTCTGTATTTAATTAAATGTTTCTAAAGATCGTGTCATATGAATTTATTTTGATTAGACTCAAACTGATTGCAAACTGATGTTTATTGTCATCTTCTAAGCATCTATTCAGTCTATTGTCTCTATTGTTTTGTGGTGCTAACGAGCCCCATTCAGTCTCAGTCTCCCCTGCACACATTCACACCTCTCCAGCCTGGTTATGGCTGTAAATATGCTTTTCCACGTCAATATGAACAACACACTAACCAACTTTACCCAGTATGTGAGATGTCATACTAGAGAGGAGAGGACCCTGGACCTGCTGTATGCTAACGTTAAGGATGAATACAGCTCTTCCTTTGTCCCAGCAAAAATTGTCCATTGTTACCCAAACAACAAACCGTGGGTAACAAGGGACATTAAGGACATACTGAATGCCAAAAGGAGGGCTTTTAGAGATGGAATAGGGAGGAGATGAAGGCCATTCAGGGGGACCTGAAGGTGAAATTCGGGGAGGCTAAGGAGATGTACAGGTGGAAGTTAATAATAATAATAATAATGCATTTTATTTATAGGCGCCTTTCTCAACACTCAAGGTCACCTTACAAAATCAACAATAAAACACTCAATCCATTAAAACAAACAATCAGAGAAAACAGGCAATAAAATAACATGATAATACTATTAATAATAAAAGAACAAAAGAAAGGGTGGGGTCATTACAGTCAAAGCAAATTAAAAATGAAAGAGAGTAAGCCTGTCTGAAAAGATGAGTTTTTAAGTGAGTTTTGAAAGTGGTTATGGACGTGGAGTGTTGAATGTAGTGGGGCAGAGAGTTCCAGAGGTGTGGGCTGAATAACTGAAAGCTCTAAACCCCATGGTAACCAGACGAGCATGTGGGAGGATGAGCTGAATGGCAGAAGAGGACCTAAGAGAACGGGTGGGTATCTTGATATGGAGGAGCTCAGTGAGATAGCAAGATTGTTAATAGCTTTAAATGTAAGGAGGAGGATCTTATAAATTATGCGGTATTTGAAGGGGAGCCAATGAAGTTGCTGCAGGACAGGTGTTATGTGACTGGTGGAGGGGGTTCTGGTAATGATACAGGCAGCAGAGTTTTGGACTAGTTGTAGTTTATGGATGGATTTGTCAGGTAGACTATAGAGAAGAGAGTTGCAATAGTCTAGGCGGGAGGTGACCAGAGTATGAACCAGAATTTCAGCACTGTTGGGGGAGAGAGATCGGCGTAAGCGAGAGATGTTACGTAAATGAAAATATGCTGACCGAGTGATGTTATTAATGTGGGACTGGAATGACAGAGTGCTATCTAGGATGACACCCAGACTCTTGACCTGAGGGGAGGAGAACACAGATGAATTGTCGATGAAGATGGAGAAGTCATTTATTTTAGAGAGGATGGATTTAGTGCCAATAAGGAGGAGTTCAGTTTTGTCACTGTTGAGCTTGAGAAAGTTTAGGGAGAACCAGGATCTGATTTCCTGAAGACAATTGGATAGAGAGGTGGGAGAGAGGTGGGAGGGAGGGAGGGATGTGGTGGGTTTAGTGGATAGGTAGAGCTGGGTGTCATCTGCATAGCAATGGAACTGGATGTTATGTTTACGAAAAATATGGCCAAGAGGGAGAAGGTAGATAATGAACAAAAGGGGTCCAAGGACCGATCCTTGGGGAACACCAGAGGAAAGGGGGGTGGAATGGGATCTGAATGTTTTAAGTTGTACAAACTGAGTACGGCCAGAAAGATATGATTTAAACCAGTACAGGGGTGTATCAGATAATCCAAGGGAAGCTAGTCGGTCAATGAGGATGGTGTGGGAAATGGTGTCAAAAGCCGCACTCAGGTCCAGGAGGATGAGAATTGTTAGAGATCCAGAGTCCGCAGCTGTGAGGAGGTCATTGGTTATTTTAACAAGAGCTGTTTCGGTACTATGAAGGGGAAGGAAACCTGATTGGAACTGTTCATAGAGACTGTTGTGGGTGAGGTGGTCATGAATCTGAGAAGCAACTGTTTTTTCAAGGATTTTTGAAAGAAAAGGGAGGAAATTGTTGAAATTGCTTGGGTCAGCTCCAGGTTTCTTGAGAATGGGGGTTATTGCAGCTGATTTGAGGGGTGACGGAACAATACCAGTGATAAGAGAGGAATGGATAATTGCAGTTATAAGAGGGGTCAGGGAGTGAATGCAAGCTTTAACCAGTGTAGTCGGAAGAGGATCAAGTTGGCAGGTTGATGGTTTAGATTTACGGACAAGGTTGGTTATTTCAGCAGCAGAGGGGAGGGTAAAATCAGAGAAAAGATGACAAGAAGATATTTGAAAATCAGAGGATAAATTGAGGGTTGAGATCTGAGGGGGTAACTGTTGATGTATACGATCAATTTTAGTAGTAAAAAATGTCATAATAGAATTACAGGAGTCAGTTGAGTAAAAATTAAGTGGAAGAGAATCAGGTGGACATAGTGTTTTATACACCAGTGAGAAAAGTGCTTGAGAGTTACCAGAACCTAATCTGATTAAATCTGTATAATAGTTGGACTTTGCAGTGGAAAGAGAGTCTTTATAGGAAAGTAAATGGGTATAAAACATTTGTTTATGGATGGTCAAACCAGTTTTTCTATAGAGGCGTTCCAGTTGGCGATGTTCAGAAGTAAACCAGGGTGCAGATTGGGAAAAGGAAACAGTCCGTGTTTTTAATGGGGCCAGGGTATCAAGGAGATGGTGTAAGCCACAATCGTAGTGACTGAGCAGTTCATCAGGGGTGGATGTGAAGTCAATATTGGGAAGATTGGCAATACCAGAGTCTAGAGCTGCTGGGTCAATGGACTTGATGTTGCGGAAAGAGATTGTACGTGACAGTTTCGTTTTAAACAGTGTCGCCTTAGCATTAAATGAGATAAGTTTATGGTCAGAGATGGGAAGGTCAAATGCAGTACAGTTAAAAGGAATGACACCAGAGCAGCAAAGTAGATCCAAGGTATGGCCTTTTAAATGGGTGGGGAAATTAATAAACTGCTGCAAATCAAAACTATCAAGGCATGATATAAAATCTTTTGTGAGGTAATTATTGCCATTATGAATATGGATGTTAAAATCACCAAGGAGAATAACATTAGGGGAGAGAGGTAAAATAAGTGTAAGAAAAGCAGAAAATTCATTGATGAATTCTGAACTGGGCTTAGGTGGACGATACACGGTGGCTACAATGATAGGAGATGGACCATTTAGTTTAATAACAAGAGACTCAAATGACTGGTAGAGTGGCACAGAGATAGGCGAGACTTTCCAGCTCTCGTGATAGATTATTGCGAGACCTCCCCCGCGACCTGTAGCGCGGGGTTGACAGCTGTAAACAAACCCGGGGGAGTTGCTTCGTTCAACTGGGAAAAGTCATTTGGTTGCTGCCAAGTCTCTGTCAGACTAAAAAAGTCATATTCGCGGTCATTGATGAGATCCTGGAGAAAAAGTCCTTTGCCCGAAAGTGATCGGATGTTGTATAATCTAAAGTGGAGATCACTAAAATTGCTCTTGTGGGAGACAGAGCTAGCATTAGCAGACCTGGTTAGACTTGTTAACACACTATGGTCCACCCTCCTGCTGGATGATCTCGGTTGACGGTGAGATGAGGACCAGAAGGAGTTGATTGAAGTGGAGGCATCGGTATTGAAACTCCGTCGGGACCCGCGATGAAAATATCTCCGACAGGGTATGCGAGCGTTTTCTGGGCCAGAGTGCAGCTTCGATTGTAGAACTGCTGAGGCAGTCGGATTGAAGCAGAGTTTGAGAAGCTCAGCAGCCGAGTATTGGAGGAGAGCTGACAAGGAACTTGTCAGGAGAAGCGCAGCAATCCACATGAGTATCGCCGACTTGCTGATCCACATTCTGGCTCACACAGCAAGGTCAGGTAGAGAAAAAAAAGAGCCAGCACTTTTGCTGGTGTAGCTGGTATGAATGCAGCAATCTGTGACAGTATATCAGCAGGGCAATAAACAATTAAAAGTTCAATAAAAGCCGAAGTTAAAAGTCCAAAATTAAAAAGAAAAAAGAAAAAAAATCGCAGAGCAGCGGCAGCGAGCAGCGCCAGCGTTCACTTCCATTCATAACGGAAGACCCAAGTTGGAGCGTAAACTCCAGTAGAACAACATGAGGGAGGTCTGGAGTGGCATGAGGAACATCACTGGCTTCAGATCGACTGGCAGCAGAGGAGTTGAAGGCAGCTTGGACAGGGCCAATGAACTTAATCTGTTTTTCAACAGATTTGATACTGTGTCTCCTGCCCATCCCCCCACTAACTCAGCTGCTGTCTCACCTACAATCCAACTACTCCCCCCCCCCCCTCCTTGAGATGTTCTGACATGCCTTGACATTTGTGCTTTTTTCAGTTATTTATAAACATGTTAATGGCTAAGGTGTAAATTCACTCTATATAGCACAAACAGGGCTACCATAATATGCGAGCAACGTGTATGTAGATGTTTGTATTTTTAAGAGAATAATGTTTATGCGTGGTAATTGGAAAAAATAAAAATGAAAGTTGCTGAATTAAGACCACAAAACACATATTAAATATGTGTCCACAAGACTTTTGACTAATGGATGTTGTCCCTTTGAGTTCTAGCTTCAAAATGATGTGAAAATAGTCTTGCTTTATCATTCACAAAAAAAAAAAAATACATTGATTTAAATGGTGTAAAACAGGTTTTGCTTGGAAAGCCAATATGCAAGGGGGGCGTGAAGGAGGAGTAGTTTACACCTTAGATTACAATGTCCCACCCACTCTGCATAATGACTCTGCCTAATGAGCCATTCATTCAGGTGTGACACTGACTGAGCCACAATGCAAGGACAAAAGATGTATTTAGACTTATATTGACCATTTAAGATTTCGCTTACATCTCTCTTGTAAATATGTTTTGCTATTTTATTAAAAATGTTACAATTACAACAATAATTACAATTTCAACAATATTTCAAGTGTACTCTTTCTTTGTAAAAAAAAAAAAAAAAAAAAGATTATAGGCCTACATTTTATCATATGTATTCATTAGTTGGCCATGAATATAGCCAACATTGGAACATCTAACATCTTAGTCTATGACTTTATTTTTGACAAAAATAGTATTTTATATATATATAACGTTAGATATGAGCAGAAATTGCTAAACAAAAGCTTATTTGATGTGGCAGTATATTCTACAGTAGCCTAAAAACTGTACCCAAATAGTCAACAAAATGTTGTCTTTCATACTTCAACAGACTGTAACGTTGTTTTTATGAAATATTAGGGCATATAAATGCTAATTTGCAGTTTAATACGTTGCTTATACAAATACATTTTATTTCAACAGATTCCAGTCGATTTTTACTCATCTCAGTAGGCTATAGCAAAGCAGTTTATTCTTTCACACGCGCGATTCCTATTTAGGCTAAACAGTCTTTACAAATATGTACCCTTCATTCATCTCACAGAAAGGCGAGTCATATTATAGAAATACGATTCATCTTTTTGCGGTTTACATAGGCCTACACTAACGTTATTCCATAACGTTATTCCACATCAACATTGAGAAAAGAAAATAGCCTACCTCACTCCTCAGCATATCAGCACTGTTCTGAGGAATCTTTTCTCCATAAGGTAGGCTATATTATGTCTCACTCACGACGCTTTGTTTACAGCTGATGTGGGCGTTTCACAGCTCTGAAATGGTTCTCAGAATTTGCGTTTGAATAGCACGCGCTCTCCGGGGAGTGGTCACATTACTTTTGAATGATCTCGTAATGAGCTCGACAGGAGTCGCTCTCTTTTTATACAGATTACAGAAGCTGAGAATATTTGTTTTTTATATAAATTACTTCATTTAAAAGATGCGATCTCAAGCTTTATGCCCGTGGGTCTGTTTGCCTGTTTGACTGAATTTTCGCGGAGTTATAGATCATTTTCGAACTTGTTTTAAATGGGAGTTTACTGACAGAGAGAAGGCAGAAATCGCATCATGTTAATTTTTCTTTATTTGTCAAAAAGCAAAACACTTTATTTTTATTGTGAGTATACAGAAAAAAAATAGAAACTGAACAGGATCGATTGATGTATTACACGAAAATGAAAGATCAAAATTAACAGAGCATTTAGTGTTTATTTTTCATTGCTAAAAAACAAAAACGAGCAAAACGCGCGGGCGCGTTTGTGGTCCCCAGAGGGTTAAATTAGGGGCCGCTAAGACGACACCGTTCTCTCTACACAGACTTTAAACGCGAACCTGTGATAAACGCTGATGGCGTTCACATGCGCATTAAGAATTGGTTCTATAGTTATGTGCGTTTGAATATATGTGCGCAGGTTTGGAATTCCCTACAAACCAAGCCTAAACACAGTACTGGTGTTTCCTTATAGTTTTGATACAGAATTTTATTTTATTTTATCACTTCGGGGTAGGTATGCAAAACGAATTTCCAGAAAATGCTTTATCTGTATAGTGGTAAAGGGATCCTCCATAGGGAGAGACTAGTTGGCACTTCAGCACTGCGTTGTCATCGGGTCCAGGCGCAGGTCCTTCATCAGATCTGGATATGGCCTGGATCCAGCAGGCTGCGGGAAAACCTCGGGATAAACAAAGACACTAAACTTAAACAAAAACTCTGGAATAGTCTTCCGGATACTGTTCGTTGGTCAGACTCGCTCTCCCAGTTTAAAACTAGATTAAAGACGCATCTCTTCAGCCAGGCATTCATATAATACTTTTAATCTTACAGTTAAATCCGACCTCTAGTTCATAAACGCCAGAGGAGAACTGGCCCCCGACTGAGCCCGGGTTCTCCCAAGGTTTTTTTTTCTCCATTAGGTCACCTGATGGAGTTTTTCGGTTCCTTGCCACTGTTGCCTTTGGCTTGCTCAGTTGGGGATATTTGGGGATATTTAATTTAATTAATCAATCAACGATACTATTGATCAGCATTACCAAATGTGGACGTTCCACTAGAAACAAACATTGATGTATTGTTTTAATTTATTACTGTGAAGCTGCTTTGATACAACCTATGTTGTGAAAAGCGCTATATAAATAAACTTGACTTGACTTGACACTAAACTTAGCGTAGATGCCATTCTTCTTATGATGTAACGAGTACATCAGGATTTATGGGAAGTGTTCCCGGTTCCGGCTGACCTAATCTATGCAGCCTAACACTGAATTATAGAAGTCTATAATGTGCTATGTGAATGCTAGGTCAAAGAGATGTGTCTTTAGTCTAGCTTTGAACTGACAGAGTGTGTCTGCTTCCCGGACAATGGTAGGAAGACTGTTCCAAAGTTCTGGTGCTAAATAGGAGAAGGATCTACCGCCTGCAGTCGTTTTTGATATTCTAGGTATTATCAACTGGCCGGAATTTTGAGATCGCAATAGACGTGAAGGATTATAATGCGTTAAAGGAGCATTGTGTAGGTTCTGAAATTTCTAACAGTTACTGACACCAGTGGCCGTTAGAGTAACTGCAGCCAGTCTCATGCTCGTTCTCGGTGCGCACACGCTCGTACGAGCACGACCACATCAACCAGGGTTGCCGCAGCAACCACTGACGGCTCATCGAGATTCACCAGCATAATGTTTGAGGTAAGAAAACACCATTTGAAAACACTACCGATTGCCGCTGCTTACTAATAATGGCTGCCGTGCCGTACGGATGTAAGCCCAAGTAGACGAGAACGCGCATGACGTCACATTTTGTGAATTTTCGCGCCGATTCGGGACCGACTCCTCCACACACAATTGAGCCTACAGGCTGATAGAGGCAACCGTGGTGGACAGTCAAGGTGTCATTCTTTTTATTACATCATGGTTGGCTCATACATGTACAAATGAAAACTCTATCTTAAAGATTTTTTTAAGTAAAAACCTCCACATAGCCCCTTTAAGAGCTCGCTCAAGTACTGGGGAGCTAAACCATTTAGTGCTTTGTAAGTAATCAGCAATATTTTAAAATTTATGCGATGTTTAATAGGGAGCCAATGCAGTGTTGACAGAACGGGGCTAATATGGTCATACTTCCTGGTTCTGGTAAGAACTCGAGCTGCTGCGTTTTGGACCAGCTGTAGTTTGTTTATTAAGCGTGCAGGGCAACCAGCCAGTAGAGCATTACAGTAATCTAGCCTTGAGGTCATGAACGCATGGACTAATTGTTCCGCATTTGTCATTGAGAGCATATGGCGTAATTTAGATATATTTTTAAGATGGAAAAATGAAAATTCTGTCATCATTTACTCTCCCTCAAGTTGTTCCAAACCTGTATGATTTCCTTTCTTCTGCTAAACACAAAAGAAGATATTTTAAAGAAGGTTGGTAATTAAACAGTTGCTGGTCCCCATTGACATCCATAGTATTTTTTTTTTCCTAGTATGGAAGTCAATGGGGTCCATCAGTTGTTTTGTTACCGACTTTCTTCAAAATATCTTCTTTTGTGTTCAGCAGAAGAAAGAAAGTCATACAGGTTTGGAACAACTTGAGGGAGAGTAAATGATGACAGAATTTTCATTTTTGGGTGAACTATCCCTTTAAACCATGCTAGTGCAATTCTACTAATGCCAACATAGTTTTCTAGTCTATTTAAAAGAATGTTATGGTCAATGGTGTCAAATGCAGCACTAAGATCGAGTAACACTAATAGAGAGATACAACCACGATCGGATGATAGGAGCAAATCATTTGTGACTCTATTGAGAGCAGTCTCAGTACTATGGTACGGTCTAAATCCTGACTGGAAATCCCCACAGATATAATTTCTTTCTAAAAAGGAACATAGTTGTGAGGATACCGCCTTTTCTAGTATCTTTGACAGAAAAGGTAGATTCGAGATCGGCCTGTAATTGACTAATTCTGTAGGATCAAGTTGCATTTTTTTAACAAGCGGTTTAATCATAGCCAGCTTAAAAGTTTTTGGTACGTATCCTAATGACAAAGATGAATTAATGATAGTAAGAAGAGGATCTATGACCTCTGGAAGTATTTCTTTCAGTAGCTTAGTCGGTATAGGGTCTAACATACATGTTGTCGATTTAGATGATTTAACGAGTTTAGTAAATTCTTCCTCTTCTATAGCAACGAACGAATCAAATTTTTCCTCAGGGAGACTACAATGCACTGCCTGATGCGATACTGTAGTAGACGGTTGCATAGTTATAATTTTCTCCCTGATATTATCAATCTTATAAGTGAAGAAGTTCATAAAGTCATTACTGCTGTATTGCTTGGAAACTTCTGGGCTTGAAGCTTTCTTTTTCGTTAGTTTAGCCACCCTTTCAAATAAATACCTAGGATTATGTTTATTTTCTTCTAATAGGTTTGAAAAATAAGCAGATCTAGCAGCTTTTAAGGCCTCTCTGTAAGCAATAGAGCTTTCCTTCCATGAAATGCGAAATACCTCTAGTTTTGTTTTCTTCCAGTTGCGCTCCATCTCTCCGGCTGCTCTCTTAAGGGCCCGAGTGTGCTCGTTGTACACGCCGTTGGACTATTTTCTTTAATCTTCTTTAAGCGCAAAGGAGCAACTGTGTCTAAAGTGCTGGAAAAGAGAGAGTTAAGAGTTTCTGTCGCAATATCGAGTTCTTCTAAGCTATCTGGGATGCTGAGATGATGAAACTGATCAGGAAGTTTATTAATAAAGCAATCTTTAGTGGCAGAAGTGATAGGTCTAACATATTTATAACATATAACATATTTATTTATATTATTATAGTCGGCTTTGCAGCCTTGGCTAAATGTAATTTACATGAGACTAGATAATGATCTGAGATGTCGTCGCTCTGCTGCAGAATTTCAACGGCATCAACATTGATTCCATGTGATAATATTAGATCTAGAGTATGATTAAGAGAATGAGTAGGTCCTGACACATGTTGTCTAACTCCAATAGAGTTCAGAATATCTTTAAATGCCAAACCCAATGCATCTTTTTTGTTATCTACATGTATATTAAAATCACCAAAAATTAGTACTTTATCTGCAGCCAATACTAACTCTGATAGAAAATCAGCAAATTCTTTGATAAAGTCTGTATGGTGCCCTGGTGGCCTGTATACAGTAGCCAGCACAAATGTTAAACGTGATTTATCATTTACACTAAATAGTGTTACATTTAACAGCAACACAAAATAATTATATTTAAAACAAGACTTCTCAGTAATTCTGAAGATATTACTATAAATTACAGCAACACCTCTCCCTTTGCCTTTCAAACGAGGTTCATGTTTATAACAGTAATCTTGCGGGGTTGACTCATTTAAAGTAATCTAATTGTCTCAAATACATTATATATAATACAAATACATTATATAATACATACATATAATACATATAAATATATAATACAAATACAAATAATACTCAAATACATTGAGCAAAATATACATTATTTATACTAATATAGTAGAAAATAGATAAACAGGACACGGAGGCGCCGGCGCGTAAACTGGAGCTCGTCTCATAAATGAACCGAAACCCAGCGTATAAAGTACTTATCGTTGCCAAGCGCAAACCAGTACAGAAGTAATCAATAAATTATCGGGAAGGGTCATGGAAAACTGTGTCCTTACTCGGTGTAGGAAGGAAGCTGTTTCATTCAGTGCATCTCATGTGATTAAGTCAAGTCACCTTTATTTATATAGGCCCAGTGCTTTTACAATACAGACTGTTTCAAAGCAGCTTTACAGTGATAACAGGACACTAATGCAACAAAGATTGTTTCGCTTGTAGAGCAGATCTAGAAGAAAAGAGAGTCATAGTCCAGCTTAAGTGAGTTCAGTGATGGTTCATTTCTGTTGTAGAAAAAATATTATTTTAGTTCATTATCTATGCAGCCACTCTAGAGAAAACAGTGATGTCTCCAGTTCTCATATAATGGTGTCAGTGTCATTTAAAAAACTGGTAAAGCTGTACAAAAAAACATTAGCCTGTGACTCACAATGTCCCTGAGATTAATGTTTTGCTAAATTAAGCTGGTCTTTAGACTAACGCATGAACGACCCCACATTTCACAAAATTAAAGTTGAGTATCAACAGCTGGAGGGTCAGGTCTTCAGGTAGAGGAATGAATTATGAATTAAATGATTTATGATATATGACATTATTTCATATCACCATAGTATGAGAAAGGAAATGAAAAGGATGGACAGTATTGTTATCAGTATCATAGCAAGATATAGCCTACTTGTAGTTACAGAAGGTGGTCATGCAGTTGTGTGATCACTAAATGACACTGCCGTGGTATTTTTATGTATTTATGTGTATTAAGCTTTCATTTTCTTCTCTACATTACAAAGCATAATATCAGACTTTTTGATACACTGTAGCAAATTAGCTCTATGAAATATTAATAATCAATAATAACCGGTTATAATTGGTTATGAATATTTGGATCAGTTAATATAATTAACTTAATGTCGTAAATTAATATTACAATCAATTAACCTGTTTGTCCCGTGAATACTCAGGATTAATTGTTTATTAACTCTAAGAAATGTACATTTCCGGGGCATGGGAAATGTCTTTCTTAATTTACAGTACTACTAAGAGCAGTAGCAAAAATCTATATGATTAGTGATGCCAATTATGAGCTTGAGACACGGACAACTTTACATGTGACATGAACAAGATTTTAACTAGTCTAAACACTTAAACTACTCTAACATACACACACATACATGCATACAGTTTACCAAGTGAAAGAGAGCTGAAGCAGAATACAGGAAAGCAAGCATTGTTTGGAGTTCAGCAGATCAACAGCCTTGAGCAAACCATCAGTTTAGTTCTAACACGCCCTTCTTTAAAAGGGGTAAGGATACTTAATGTATCGAGTAATGAGACTAAGTTTGATGCTTGCATGTCTCGCCCATCTCGATCACTAAATGACACTGCTGTGGTATTTTTATGTATTTATGTGTATGAAGCTGTAACGACTGAGACAAGTCAGACACAAGTATTTGTGGTAACACTTTATTTTAAGGATCAGAAATTAGACACTAATTAATGACTAATAACTGCATTTGTAAGTAACTAGTTATGTACTTGTATGCCATTACAAGCTATTTATAAGGCCTTTATTGGCTGTTGTCTTATTGCCCCATTATACTTGTTTCTGTCCTAACAATGTACTAATTAGCTAAAAATAAAACAAACTAATAGCTTGTACTGTGCCAATTACACACTTTATAAGTTCCCAGTACACTGTGTGAATGTGTAGCTTATAAGTATGAAATAAATATAGAATGGGCATTTCAACACAGACATTTAAATTTGCAGAGAAACACTGTCTTTCTAGCAGTTGTTTTATACTAACAAATGATTTATAACTGAAATATTCCCTTTATTAATAGGTAACAAGCACATTTATCACTAATAAATGCAATATTACTTCAGATTATGTTCCCTATTCTAAAGTAAACATTTGCTGTTTTCCAATAAGAAAAGAGACATGTACTATTGCAGTGAACAACTCAGTGTTTATTGTTTTTATGGTTCAGGAGAACAAACTGATGAGACACATCTTGAATAATCACAATCAACACAATATATAAAAACATATGAATGAATGAATTATAATAATATTTTAAAAAAAAATCAATAAAAACACTGTTTTAATTGTAACAATCTTAAATAGAAATTGAAAGTTAAAGGGCCCTTTCCGAGGGTTGTTCCATAAAACAAGATTAGAAAATAAGCCAGGCTTATTTTGGTCAGTCAGACTTATTGTCGGTGAATTCTGTTTCATAAAGCAAACTTAAAATAGTTCAAACTCAGTTACCCTGGAAACTTATGCTGGGAAAGCTGAAATGCTGATGTTATAACTGCAACACACCAATGTCACTCATCCACATTGTCATCCGTGACAAAGTGGGTCATATTTGGACAGTCTGGGAAAGGGCAAGAGCAAAACTCTGTGCAGGTCAAGCCTACTGAAAGACACTGGCATTTGGTGGCATCGTTGCAGTTTCCATCTTTACAGTAGAGGTGGGTGATGTTTCTAACTTCTTTAGGTGCTGGTGCCTTCTGTAACATTACAGGTTCAATGCACCCATCTTCTCTGAGCCTCCATCCCCTACCAACTGGGTTCCAGAGAAGAGGTTTGACCAGGTGGCTGTGACGCCACACTGCTGTTTGGTACAAGGCTCTCAGCACATGTTGCTGGAAGGCATCTTCTGTTGGGGGTAGATTTGCTGCTGACAAATCTGTGGTAGACGCTAGTGTACCTCAGCTCATCCAGGTTGGTTCAAGGATGCCCATCCACCTTTTTCTTTTGGCCATACAGGAGGAGGGCACACCTTCTTGCCACAGGCAAAGCCTTTTCCAGGCTACCAGAGAGGCCAAATTTGGTAATTTCCTGTAACTTACAAAGATGGGTCTTCAGTCTTGTGAAGTCAGTGACCTTCCCAATTCTGTACAAACTGCTTGTGGTGTCACAACCTGTGAGGGCGTGGCATGCAGGTAAACACTCACAAAGCACTGCTCCAAGCTTCTGAGCGATCAAACAGATTGGGACAAATCTTTCCTTAAGGCCATGTCCAGAGTGCATAAACACTGCTGAGGATCCAAACATCCCTTTGCTTGAATAGTACAGAAGCAAAACTAGTACATCTGTATCATTACATTTGACAGTTAGACGAGAATGTGACTGTGCAAGATGTATTGCATGTGACCAGGGCCTGCAGTTAACTTTTTTGACCACCTGCCACAGTAACTTTTTACAAGCCAGTTTTTTTTTTTTTTTTTTTTTTTTTGCCTCATAAAGGAGAAAAATAGAAATCACACAAACATTGTTCAACTTGTAAGAATACACATTTAAGTGCTGTCAAGTTATTAACGAAATCATTATAAGTAATAATAACTCTTAGACAATCATTTTTTTAATCTTTTTATTCATTGATTTGCTGTGTCACAGACATAGTCATATGTCATATTCATATACTGATTGCTGCTAATCTGAGTCCACAAAAAAGGAGCATATGCACTCCTCTTCCTCCACCTCTGCTGCAGCTGCATCTTCCATGAGGTCTGGTCTCCTTGACATGTCCCCACCACTTTTTGCCAGGGTCGATATTGTCCCCACCACTTTTTAAAACATCTGGAGATGTTTTATTTATTTGTAGAATTGGTACATTCATGCCGCGGCATGAATGTACCAATTCTACAAATAAATAAAACATCTCCAGTTAACTGGCAGAGCATTAATTTTGTTAGTTTTTTAAATAAGAGGCGATCTAGCGCTGAAATATGTTTTTTTAAATCAAGTGATCAAAGTGCTCGTTGCCGCTGCGATCAGTGGCGCGCGCGGATACAGTGTTTTCTCGTGTGGCATTTTCTTCACTCCGACGCACGCTTGGTTTGCATTTCTGTATGTCTTCCCTGCTACAGCTAACCCTTTCTGTTCATCCACCCTACAGAAACAATGACAATTCACAGTAAGCTTGATAACACATGCATGCCAGCGCATGCACGCACGCACGTACACACACACACCGTGCTAACTCAACAGATATAGACCTAAGTTACCACAGCTCGTATGTAAACAAATCACACACGGCTGTGTTGATGGCTGATTTAGTCAGTATGTTAGACAGTTCCTGGCAACTGTTAATTACAGCCTTCAGGAACCGTTAAGAAGAACTAAATTAATATTAATATTACTAGTAAAGTTACCGGGTAGCCTACCGGACATTTTCTCACTGGTTCCCAACTCCCAACATACACACGCACACACATCTGTGTAACTGTCATTGTACCGTAACCATCGTCACCTTTGCTTTATCTCATCTCATCCCATCTCACCAACAGTTTAACACTGTTACTCGCACATCCAAAACGACGTCTTTTACTTAAACGTCGCGGACTTAAAAAAAAAACAACAAAAAAACAACAGACGCAAAAACAAACAACTAATGAATCACTCAATTCTCATTGGCTACCCGCCAATGTGGCAGGTAGATTGACAGTTTTACCCGCCAATTGCAAAATTCACCCGCATTTGGCGCGTAGTCGGGTGTTAATTTCAGGCCCTGCATGTGACACCAGCCTTGTGTCA
Organism: Abramis brama; assembly: GCF_963993115.1. Classification (NCBI taxonomy): domain Eukaryota; kingdom Metazoa; phylum Chordata; class Actinopteri; order Cypriniformes; family Leuciscidae; genus Abramis; species Abramis brama. Next base: position 39,808,508 of record NC_139975.1, read on the forward strand.
ACCTCCTCCTGGTCACTGTAAAGATCTTTCAAGCAGTCAATGCCTGACTTGCTAACCCTCTTAACCTCTTGTGAGGGCAGTGGCCTTCCCAATTCTGTACAAACTGCTTGTTGCAGAAATGAAAGCACTTGAACATGAACAACCAGAAGCATACACATTCATGCAGCAAGGTGGGTTTGTTATTCGCCGGTCTGAGCATCGAAGCTTCAACTTTCTGGCTACTGATCAGGCACTGGAGCAAACCATTAATCGAGAAGGCAAGAGTCAGGGTGGAGTTGTTGGCTTCAAATTACGAAAAGGAGCTCTCATAAGATGGTTGATGACAAGATATGTAACCACAGCATATGTGGATGTCATGAAAGAGCTTTGGTGACACTGATGACCAGAGCCCGAAAGCACACAAGGAGCATGGAGCATCCAGAATGGACCAAGATGAAAAAGACAAACAGAAGATAATGGAAGCTGTGGAGCAGAGGCAGAATCCCTCTGATCTTGATAGCATACCTGAGGAACTGATCAACATTGCAAGTGGTCAGGTTGCATCTGAGAAAGTTGCAAAAGAGCTCTCAAGCTTCCTCCAAGATGGTGCAAGCAGAATGCCATCTTTATTGAACAACGTCTGGCAAAATCAAAAAGAACAAAGAGCTTCTGGGAGCCAGAGAAAAGAAACCAGTGTTCAACCTTCAAGGACATGGAAACATCAGTTGGAGTCATTATATCTAGAAAGGTTTACATGGACTGTGCTCTTTCGAAGATTACTTGCTGTCAAAAAGATTGCAACTTTAATGGGAAAGGAAGGTAACAGCTGTGTTGTTATAGTGTTTGATAGATATGACCACCAACACTCAGTCAAAGATCTTGGAAGACAAAGAAGAGGCACCATTCACACCAGCAGACAAACACATATCTTCACAGGACAAACAAGTGTTCCAAACTACAGAAAATACCTCAGGATCAGCGGAAACAAGGCTGCTCTATGTAGCTTTGTCAGCACCTACATCGTTTCAGTTTCAGTTTATTTGAAGTTGCATCTCATATCATATTTACATACAATGCAAGAGCAAAAAATCTTACATCTAAGGTGGAACAGGCGTTGCTGGGCCTTCCCCACTATTCCTGTAATGTGTAGGTCCCAGGTGAGGTTATTGGTGATGTTGATGATCCCAAGGAACTTAAAACTGCTCACCCTTTCCACAGCATTCCCCTGAATCATCAAGGGAGTCAGTTCAGCTCTCTTCCTCTTCCTGGAGTCCACCATCAGCTCTTTCGTTTTTGCCACATTTAGTGACAAATTGTTATCCTGACACCATTGTACCAGATTCTCCACTTCCTCCCTGTACAACAACTCGTTGTCACCTCTAATCAGGCCCACTACCGTGGTGTCATCAGCGAACTTGATAATGAGGTTTGATGAGTGTAATGGTATGCAGTCATATGTGCACACTGCCTTGGGGCGCTCTGGTACTCACGGTTAGAGGAGCGGAGGTGATGGACCCCATCCTAACCACCTGACGGCGGTTACTTAGGAAGTCCAGGATGAGATTGCAGAGGTCAGGTGGAAAACCAAGGCTGCTGAGTTTTTGTGACCAGTCTAGCGGGGATTATTGTATTGAATGCCGAGCTATGAATTCCGTCAATGAAAAGTATTCTGACATAACAGTTTTCATTTTCCAGGTGCGTGAGTGTATTGTGGAGTACTGTGGATATAGCATCCTCTGTGGATCTATTTTCTCGATAGGCAAACTGATGGTGATCCAGAGTTTTTGGAACAAGAGTGCTGATGTAATCTCTTATAAGCCGTTCAAAGCATTTGCTCACTATCAGTGTGATAGTGAGCAACAGGCAACAGGCCGCCAATCATTTAGACACATGATTTTGCTCTTCTTGGGAATTGGCACTATTGCAGAGGATTTAAAGCAAGAGGGAAATACAGAGAGAGACAGACAACGGTTGAAAATATCCGCAAACACGCCTGCAAGTTGTGATGCGCAAGTTCTAATCACCCGGCCAGGAATCCCATCCGGCCCAGCAGCTTTTCGGATGTTTACTCGTTCAAACACACGTCGCACATCACCCTCTGTGATGTGGAATGTCCTTGGTGTGTTATTGGGAGTGTTTGCACTGCTGGCGGGACTTCTCTGGGGGGTCGTGTTGGTGGTTTCAAACCGGGCATAAAAAAGATTCAGCTCATTTGGCAGTGTAGGCAAGACATTAGTTGTACAACTAGGTCTAGCCTTGAGGTCCGTAAGTTCCATACTCTGCGTGAATCATTTTCACTCAGCTGTTTCTCAATTTTTTCCTTATATTGCCTCTTTGCCAGCTTAATTGCCTTGTGGAGGTTGTATTGAGCTATTTTCCTCTCCTCCAAGTTCCCAGAAGAAAAGGCTTTGTCTCTTGCAGTGAGGGCTAGTCTTACAGAGTGATCAAGCCATGCTTTTTGATTGGGAAAAACACGGACTGATTGCATAGGGACAATGTCTTCAAAACACTTCAGTATAAAACACATCACTATGTTGGCATATTCATGAATATCAGCAGACGCCTCCCAAAAAACCTCCCAATCCACAGGCTCAAAACAGTCCTGGAGCTCAGCATCCGATTGGTCGGACCAACGGGGGGTTGACCTCATGGTGGGCGCTGTCTGCTTTAACTTATGCTTATAGGCTGGCAGCAGCAAAATAGAGGCGTGGTCTGACTTCCCGAACGGTGGCCGGAGGAGGGAAGCATTGCGGAAGGGAGAATAGCAGTGATCTAAAGTTTTACTGCCGCAAGTTTTGAAATGAATATGCTGCAAATATTTCGGCAGTACCTAGCTCAAAGAAGCTTGGTTAAAGTCTCCAAGCATCTCCTTTATGGGATGTATACTGTCCGGATTACACCACGCATTGTTGGTAAGGAAACAGACTCCACCGCCTTTCTTCTTCCCCGAGAGGTCAGCTGAGAAGAAGCTCAGCGGAGAAGCCATGGGGGGCAACTGCGTGATTGGGCACGCTCGGTGATAGCCAGGTTTCTGTTAGGCAAATAACATTACAGTCTCTTGTCTCACGTTGAAAGGATGTTCTAGCCCAGAGTTCACCCAGCTCTGCGTCCTCTTTTCTGGCGTTTGTTGCGTCTTTGCCTTGGTCTCGCCGCTGAGTTGGTATATGGGTATTCCTCTGTTAATGCGACCAGTGGGTCAATATGAATATACTCCGGAATGGGGCGGTTGATCGTTGAGTCTCGAATTTATAATAAAGTGTCTCTGTCATAAGCTAGCAGGCTAACAACTTTACATGCATATGTTAAGCAAAAGTATAATAAAATAACTAAAAAGCTGCGTGGTCGTGGAGGCGCAAGAGACACGGCAGCCTCCTCCTGTATGGCCAAAAGAAAAAGGTGGATGGGCATCCTTGAACCAACCTGGATGAGCTGAGGTACACTAGCGTCTACCACAGATTTGTCAGCAGCAAATCTACCCCCAACAGAAGATGCCTTCCAGCAACATGTGCTGAGAGCCTTGTACCAAACAGCAGTGTGGCGTCACAGCCACCTGGTCAAACCTCTTCTCTGGAACCCAGTTGGTAGGGGATGGAGGCTCAGAGAAGATGGGTGCATTGAACCTGTAATGTTACAGAAGGCACCAGCACCTAAAGAAGTTAGAGACATCACCCACCTCTACTGTAAAGATGGAAACTGCAACGATGCCACCAAATGCCAGTGTCTTTCAGTAGGCTTGACCTGCACAGAGTTTTGCTCTTGCCCTTTCCCAGACTGTCCAAATATGACCCACTTTGTCACGGATGACAATGTGGATGAGTGACATTGGTGTGTTGCAGTTATAACATCATGGAGGGCTGACCTCAGAATGGCTACCAAAAGCAGTTCATGTTCCAAATGGTTGCTGCTAGAAAAAAAACAGCCTGGGAAGAGAAGGCTCATTCCCCCTCAGAGTGTTTGTTTTGTTAGATTGCCATTTGTTTGATTTAAGACAGTAATTTAATTTGTATTGTGTTAAGTAAAGTTATAGTTTTATTAAGGTTATATTATACTTTTATACATTTATACTAGTTCCTCCTCCAGGTTGTGGTTATAGCCTCTGCACTGGACAGATGTAGATTTAGCCAGAGCCAGGATGTCATTGTGCCAATACAGCCTCCTCCTGAGAGCAACACATTCCCCTTGTAGTGTTTTACATCTGCTTTACTGAAGTTATAGATAATAAATAATGTTCACCAATCTTTTTTACATAGTGTGGTGTTGGTTGTGCATGTGGCAAAATCAGTATGTTAAAAAGCTTTAACATTTGTTGACCCCCTGCAGTTTGCCTACAGGGCTAACAGGTCAGTAGATGATGCAGTCAACTTGGGTCTGCATTACATCCTGCAACACCTCGACTCTCCAGGGACATATGCAAGGATCCTGTTCGTGGACTTCAGCTCGGCGTTCAACACCATCATCCCGGACATCCTCAGCACCAAACTCACCCAGCTCACTGTGCCAGCCTCCACCTGTCAGTGGATCACAAACTTCTTGACTGACAGGAGTCAGCAGGTGAGGCTGGGAAACATCACATCCAGCACCAGGACTATCAGCACTGGCGCCCCCTTCTCCCTCTACACCAGTGGTCTTCACTATTTTTTTCATGAGAGCCACACTGATAGGACAAAGTCAGTAGGAGAGCCATTTTACCGCAAAGTATAAAAAGTTACATCCAGTCATAAATACCATGTCTGCCTATCAATCTGTCACCCCTGAACAATACAATATGCAATGCAATAAATACAAAAGGGTGGAAAAACCCCCCATTATTTATGATTTATCAGTCAAATTTGACAAGATGATTTCCTTTAACAAAAAAAAAAAAAGGGATTTCCAGAAAATGTTCATCCCAGAATGACCTTAAGTTATTTTTTTGTACATTAGCCCATCTTGTAGGCCTATCTAACCATCCAAGAGCACATGCAGCGTTAAGAGCTGGAAAGACCGCCATAACTGGCAACTCCACAGAGACTGGATATTTACATGCACAACTTTTGTTTCAGTCGGACTGAATTCATTCCGATTGATGAATCTGAATGTATTGTAGTTTACATGAACGCTAAGCATCGTGATGTGATACATGATCGGGTTGATGTGCGTGTTTATAAGTCAAAAGATTCAAATCGGAATATGAACAGTTGTGCCGCGCTGTTTGTATTTTTCACGCGGTAAAAATGCCCCAAACCAGTCGTATGATAATCTGAAACAAGGACTGGTGAGCCGTTGTCCTGCTTCACTTCACATATGCTGAGTGAAAAAATTATAGAATGACAGGACACTCATTTATATGACACTTTATTCATCAGGAGAACAGGATGGCTGCGTGTCATACGTCGTCTTTTCAGTTTCGGTTTTCAATCGATCAAGTTTTTTCATGTTCTCTCGATAAACCACCCCTTTCAATCCGATCGAAATTATTTGTAATAGAGCTGACACTTTGAGTTTTTAACGGGTTATGTTAAAGCCCTACTTGTTATTAATGTTTTTATGAAATATCTCTAGTGAATGCATTATCATATCAACATATTATATTTACCGCCATGCGAGCCACAAATTAAAGCTTGGCGAGCCGCATGAGGCTCGCGAGCCACGCAATGAGTAACACTGCTCTACACCAACGACTGCACCTCAGGAGACCCATCTGTCAAACTCCTGAAGTTCGCTGACGACACAACGCTCATCGGCCTACAGACGGGAGGTTGATCAGCTGGCTCTCTGGTGCGGTCAGAACAACCTGGAGCTTAACACGCTCAAAACTGTGGCGATGACCGTGGACTTCAGGAGGAGCCCCCCCACTCTGCCCCCCATCACCATACTCAACAGCCTTGTGTCTGGTTTCTGGGTTCCACTATATCCCAGGACCTGAAGTGGGAGCCCAACACGGACACCATCATCAAGAAGGCCCAGCAGAGGATGTACTTCCTGTGCCAGCTCAGGAAGCTCAACCTGCCTAAGGAGCTGCTGATCCACTTCTACACAGCCCTCATCCAGTCTGTTCTCTGCACATCCATCCCTGTCTGGTTTGGATCTGCCACCAAAGAGGACAGGAGCAGACTACAACGGACAGTCAGGACTGCAGAAAAATCATTGGTGCCAACCTGCCCTCCATTCAGGACTTATACATTTCCAGAGTCAGGAAACGGGCAGGAAACATCACTGCAGATCTAGCTCACCCCGGACACAGCCTGTTCCAGCTTCTCCCCTCTGGTAGGCGCTACAGAGCACCGTACGTCAAAACCAACAGACTCAGGAACAGTTTCTTCCCACAAGCCATCACTCTGATGAACAGCTGACTCTGACTCTGTGCTATAACCCAGTAACTGTCTCTAATCAGCCACCTGTTTACTACTTATTATGTATTCATCATTTTCTATTTCAGAGCTGTTCATACTGTTCAGATTGTTATATTGTATATACTGTATACCAAACCCACCTACCTCAAGTACATAACACTTGCACATAACACTTATTCCAACATCCTTTGCACTATGCTCCATCACACTGTGTACTGTGTACGCATGTATGTGTACTTGTATATATTTTATGCATGTTAAAGATTTTGACTTCATCAACACTGTAAAAAAAACAAAGAAATCAAGATTAGACAATGTATAACCAATGGGATAACCACACAGGTCAACTAAATCAGTGACATCTGATCATCTATAAAAACAGCCTTGTTATCAAACTGAAACCATCTTTTAATCCTTATGTGTCTCAGTGTTATTAAGCAGCTATATTATGTACCATTGCAACATACAGAGAGATATACCATTAAAAGCCTGCTGCCATCTGTAATAAACAAAACTTTTTTCTCAAGGACCAAAAGTAGACACAAACACTTTTTTGGGTTATTTTATGTGGACATCAAAGTCACATTTTAACAATGAACACGTATACAACAAACCAAATAAACATGAACATAAACTCAATCCAGTACCTTTCATCCCAACATGTATTATCACAAACCATTTTTAATCAAATCATTACCCACTCCCCACCTGGCTTTGCAACACAATTCATATTGTAAGATATTGTACTTTGTTCTTGCAAGTAAGGTGTGGAAACTGATTTGGTATGAACATTGAGATATGAAAATCATATTTCAATATAACACATTATCCACAAAGCTAAGCTTAGGATGATGATGATTGAGTAATTTGCTTATGAGTAGCCTTAAATTGGTGTTCAATATCTTTTGCATATCAGCATTTTTATTATACAACACATACTTGCATGTTGTGTTGAGTCATTGTATTCATCAAATCAAAATTTACTAACGTTTAACTTAACGTACTGAAGACGTTGTCACAACGTCGGTTGTTGACTGCGAAATAGCATGCGCCGCACTAATTGTTTTATCTCGGTTAAAGGGGTCATATAATGCCATTTTTGTACAAGCTAATATGTTTCTTTAGGGTCTAAATTAAAAGTTTGTAATATACTTTAATTAAAAATTCTCATTAGTATTGTAAGAAAACACTCATTTTACCTGGTCAAAAACAGCTCTGTTTTCAGCACGCCGTTTGAGTGCATGGGTCTTTAAATGATAATGAGCTTTGCTCACCCCGCCCCTCTGTTCTGTGGGGCTTTCTGAAACAACGCACGTGGACCGTTGCCTTGACAACAGTTGAGGTTATATTTTGGAACAAGAATGGCAACGGGAGTTTCTGGGGATACGTCTTTGCAACCATACCAATTTGAACCTGATTCGGACTCTGAACAAGATGACGGCCCCGAAGAAGTTTGACCATTAGGGGAGAGTGGGGTGATTTGTGCCAGGGGGGGGAAGTAGTTCCACCCTTGTTTCTGGAAAACCATAGAAGAAATTGGTCATGTGACCACATCATTTTGAAAAGCAATCACTTTTACTCGTCCTCCAAAGAAGAGAGACACATGGCATGAGAGTTAAGCATATTTTAGTGCAAAAAACAGTTTTTTCCCTTTCAAAGTAAAACTTCTATGATTAAGGTTTTTTGATTGTAGTGTCTGAACAATTATAGACAAGTTTGAAAACATTTCACACATGTTTTAGTGCTTTAGTAGGCTACACAATGAGTCTATACAGTTAGCATGATGTTAGCTCTTAACTGCTGGATCATGCTAGTTTTTCAAACTTGTGGGTCCGGGGTGATTTGTGCCAAAGGGCCTGGGTTAAGTTGTGCCAGATCCAGACCACCTAGACCTACATTCTCACAGGGGATAATCTTGAGAAGTGAGGAGATGGGCATGCCTCATCATTGTTTTACTTGGGCCTGCCTGTTATTTGTTTAATTTAGCTAACACTGATTTCAGTTTTGAGTTTGCACTATGTTATTAAAGAGAAGTTTTATTCCGTTTTTAAGTGGCCTATGTCACAATAGGATGTTTAGAAATGAGCCTAGTCACTTTATTCTTATATGTTACATAACTGACAAACAGCACTATGTCAACAGGCATCTATTGCCAAAGCCTTTTTGCCTGAAATGATTCACAAATATCATATATTGTGTTGCTATGGTGCTCTAAATGGTTGCTAGGGCGTAGCTTGATAGCTTCACAATGATCCTGAGAGACTTATTGGTCGTCTGAGTAAAATGAGCCCGCCCCCTTGTCTCTATGACACTGTGATCCAGAGTTATGTTCAATACAAAATCCCTATGCAATTGACCATAGTAGGAAAAACACATGCTATGGTATTCCAGGGTGACAATATCTAAATAAACCTTAAATGAGTAATTTTGTATTGAATTTATCTTGCTTTCATATAGCATTATGGTTCATAACATTAAAATGTTCTGTTTTACTTCAGAAATCACTGGCACAATTTACCCCCATTGTATTCCCCCAAAGGCACAACTTCCCCCGCACCAGGGGCAAGTTGTGCCATGAGACCACTTTTTTTCCAAGAGCTATATTTCTGAAACAATTTATTTCAGATCCAAAGTTATTGTTCTCAGGGATGCACCACATCCTGAAATATATGTACATCCTTAAGTTGAAGGCATTACTGCCATGGCCTCACTTTAAAGTCACTTTGAGTAAAAACTGGCACAACTCACCCCACTCTCCCCTACGGCTCGGACAGGACGTTTCTGAATGGTTGGTTAACGTAATGTCATTTTGATCTATTTTTGTATGTACTGGCACGGTAGAATAGTGAGATACAAACGCTATGTGTTTAGCTTTACTTATGTATAGGTTAGTTCGTTGACAGATTGATGCTGAAAAACTTTTTTTGTAAATGTTAGGCTTCTCAATGATGCGTATTGCGTAACGTTATCTCTGTGTTGACTGTTTCTAGCAGTAGTTGAAAGATACCTAAAAGTTTGTGTAGCACACTGTTACGTGTCTTTTTGCACGTAATTAGTGTAAATATTAGCCACATTGATCATGAAGTGCAAGCGATTTGCAAAGATTAATATACAGGTTAATAAAACGTTATACTTTGTACAAGTAAACCAGGTGTAACTAGTGTTACCACGTTAACTATAACACCTGTGTACACAGTTTTTATAACACATTAACCATAACGCGTTGTTCATTATTATACAGTATAGGATTATGAGTTGTTTTGAGAACGTTGTTACATAGAAAACATGCCGTAATGTACCCTACGATGCAGTAATGAGTGTAAACATTAGCCACATTCATCATAAAGTGCAAGCGATTTGCAAAGATTAATATACAGGTTAATAAAACGTTATACTTACTTCTTCTGGAATTGCAGCAGGCACACGAATAGTTGGTACAGATTTGTTTTTCAGTAGCAGCCTCTTAGCAAACCCAGCTTTATACTGACACTCGTTTAAAAAGCAGTCTGGTGAGAAATGATTAGCGCAAACATAATGGCATTTAGATTGATCGTTGGGAATATTTCCTTCAAAAACAAAACTCAGCCACTGCGTCTTCAGCGGGTCGGATTTCGGAACAGTAAAATGACTGCTGTGTTCCTTATTACATCTAAGAACTGAACACCACAATCGCTTAGACGCCATTCTGCTCCAGCATATCAACAATGGCGGACTACTATGACGATAGCTGTCACAGCTCGCTCAGGGCGGGTCTTGTGTTGAAACACGGCTGTCAATCACAATCGCGGGAGGGGCGTTGGATATTGTGACGTCACAATATCGAACGGCTTGATTTCAGAGAGGGTCAAACATATAAGGAGATTAAAACAAAACCACTGGATGGATTTTTATCATGATAGGATGGTTGTGTACAGGCACTGCCAACAGACATTTCAGTGCAATCAACTTGTAAAAGTGCATGTACCATTATATGACCCCTTTAACTTGTTTTTATAATCGTTGGAAGACAAAATAGAAATCGTCATTAAAATTAGATAAATTGCACAGCTCTATCTCCAGCTACACACTGTCACTTCCAACGCCATGGCATGGATGTTGGAGAAGACACGCATGCTGTGGCTTTTGTCCTTTATGTGCAGAACCAGGGAGTTGTTTGTTCAGTCTGTTACCAGCCTTAAAACATATGAAAAAGTGTATTTGCAAACAGGATTTATGTGAGAGAGTTAACATGTAGCTTACCTCTGCATATGACGCACTGGAATGCATATTGTCCCAGGTCCCGCAAGGCTTGTGAAATTGCTGGCAGCTCCTCTGCTGCAAGCAACAGCTCTTCAATTTTGTCTTTCGTTTCCTCTTCTAGGAAACTGGGAAATAAGGAAAAGTAAAGTAAAAGTTCATTATAACAATTCACCCTTGTGTCACGGGATAGTCAGAACTGAGACAAGGATTCAAATGCAGAGGAAATTTATTAGTGACAGGTAGATAAGGTACAAACTCAAAAAGCACTGTGAGCAAACAGGAAGGAAACACAAGGAACAAGTAACTTGGACAAACGAACCAGCATAGGACTACAAACACAAGGAGGCTAAATAGGGGAACAAACAAAGGAGGGTAACGAGAAGGACAGGTGGGACAAATAAACCAATAATCAGATAACAAGATGGGAGGGGCTAGACAATAGACATGAGAGCACATGGCACAAGGGAAACACATGACAAGCCATGTGCTCACACTAAACAGAACTAGAACACAAGCACATGACAACCCAGACACTGTGACACCTTGTCTCTCAAATTTTCACTTTTTTAAGGTAACCAGGTTGGGAGCGATTTACAGGGTCTTTAAATCAAGTAAAATCTTAAATAATCTGTTAGACATTTCTATTTCTTTTGGGTAAATGCAATGCTAATTACCTAGTCCTCCTCCTCTTCCTCCTCTGTAGCTCGCTGTAAGAGCTTTCGCAGATGGAAACAATTTTTCTGGCGTTTTGTTTCCAAAACGCCACTCCTACAGGAAAGAACAAACATTGATTGATTTTTGGTTTCAAAGACACAGCTTACACCCAGTGCTGGCGTCTAGAGAGAATCTGTACAGATAATGACATTAGGTAGCCAAGCCTGACTATGTTAATTCAGATCTGCATTTATAATGTCTGTAATTAGTTACTATAATTTGAAGAAGTATCTTAGGTAAAAAGGGATCGGGTAAGGGAAAAACCCTAAGTTTAATAGGCTGGTGGACTGCCTTAACAGTTTCAAATATCCAACATGGCATTGGGAAATAGATAAATTAACACATTTTGAATAAGTAAAGAGTATCCACTATGGCTTCAAGATGTAATCTCATTTTAGTAGCTTGCAACAGATGAGGGACATCTGGACCTAGGTTGTCAGTAAGTTAATTTATCAAATTACATTATAATTTACCATTTAAATACCTGTAACACTACGAGTCAAATACAAAGATTTTCAACAAATCCAGAGTTGGACAAACTTCAAAAATACTCTAATGTACCAGTTGTCCCGCTTGACTCCGCCAGTCGATTGCCCTGTGCATCGCACAGGACAACATTTTCCTCTGTGTGGAGTTCTGTTTTGACCTTTAAGGTCATGGCTGGCACAGTCACTTCTTGACTGGTGAACTCCACGTACAAGGTGGTGCCATCCAAAATTAGATTTCCCCTCTCCACCCTTCCAATGGATATGTTCCTTTGAAGACACAGAGAAAGACACACAGGGGTGGGTGGTGTGGTGGGGTTGCAGAGAGAGACCGATTTTACAAAACAAACCCTCTATTATTTATTTAAGCAACACATCCTACTACTAATTCATGGTTCCCACATCTTCTTAAACATCAAATTGAAGGACTTTCAATGTTTTCCACACATAAACTTTACTTGGGTGAGCCACACAGGTATATTAAAGGGTGGTCCAATCACATTACAGGTTCAACTTTGTGATGTCTGTCAGCCATCTGCGATGGATGATGGCATCGTCTATCAGCCCAACCCTATTTACTATCTACTTTAAAATAATGTCAAGCCCTTGATTTGGTTTTCCTCAAACTCACAAAGAAATGATTTAAATAACTCATGGAAACCCTGTGAATTAGGCTTTATTTACCAGTTGTATTCCCTGGGTTAATGATAATGCTTAGGTTATTTGCGCTGCTGTCCAGCCAGACACATTTGACAAATAGGTTATTATCAGTGTTTCTGTGCATGACATAAGTCAAGAAAAGCTTTTCGTATTAGCGTTTTGTGGGATATATAACAAACGATCCATACAAACTGCATGCACAGTATTGGAAAAAGTATTTTGTGGGCAATTTGTTACAATATTTTTTTCTTTGGTTTCATGCCGTGTAAAGATTCTGGACGGACGTGGGCGTGGAGGTCCAGTATGGCCAGTGGAAGCTGTTGGAAATCTAAAATTTGCTGCTGATTGTACTGCAAAATGAATTGATTAACAGATTAGATGTCAACTATTAAATATATAATAAATTGATAATTGATTAATGTCTTGAAAAAAAATCTAAGTTTTATGATATCAGCCTCTCATTTGTGAATATGTTCTGGTTACTTTTCTCCGGTCTCACAGTAAACACAATATCTTTGGGTTGTGGACAAAACAAGATCTTTGAAGACTTGATGTTGTGACATTTTTCACTATTTTCGTACATTTTATAGACCAAACAACTTCTTGATTAATAATCGTTATTTGCAGCCCTACTTGGTTGGCTGGGTGGTCGAGAGGTAGGGCCCTCCTCATCTCCCATGACCTCGCATCGGCTGCCAATTGATACTTCATCCAGGTAGCTGGGCAGCACCGCATCCCCGCTGTCCAATATTAAATAAATACTGGATGGAATCAGCTGAAAGTACAGTTACAAGATTTTTAGAAGGTTGTTGTCACCTATATAATTTTTTAATGTCACACACATGCGTGCACACACACACACCTGTTCCTAGTCCTTAACTAACCTTTCTGTCCTTCACTTCTGTATACACAGGCACACAAATACACACAGTATGTTTCCCAGACAATTGCTGAGTCGTAACATATAAGAATTTTGACTCAGCTGGCAGGTAAACTTTGGGGATATGATCTGAACTTTGGTACAAAATGTAGGCTAGTAAACATTTCCTGTGATTGGTCATGATATGCCGGGTGCAGTGTTATATTAAGTAGGCATATGAAGTAGGCAATAGGAAGAATAGAGCTTGTTAATGAATGTATGCTTAATACACACAAATGTTTGAGAAAGCACACCAAAAACTGCAGACCAAGTGCCCAGGATGCAGGGAGCAATAAAATCTAACTAAACATTAGTAGTAGTAGTAGTAGTTATAGTCTTCATAAGAGTAATAGTATAGGCTACAGACAAGATAGTTTCAATGTTTGGTGGGTTCATGCCAATACACACATAACCAGAAAAGGCTTAGAACAAAAACTTAGCGTAATTCAATGAGGCTAGTATAATGCGAGAAGAGTACAGTGGAGGCACATTGGAATTCATTTGTTGCATTTTCATATGACCAAAATTTTTCCGCCCACCAAACTGCTGGTGGGAGTGACCCACCACCGCTGAGATCCACTCGCATTTGGCGGGTGTTTATGTCGAGTCCTGTTTAAATATTGCCACTCAGTCATAGAGTCAATCTTCAAAGTTACATTGTTAAAGTTTTCAGATTGAATTACTCTTTGGATACTTTACATTTTATCCAGGCAAGCGAAAAACATGCTTCCAGCTGCACCCCAATACAGTAAAGTTTTTAATAAATAAAAGTTGTACAAACCTTGAAAATATGGGCAATATTGCTCACAGTGAGATCAACATGCCGAATGTTAATTGTTTTATTGCTACGCCAAAGGGTCACTCTCTCCTGATGGAACATTTTGAATTTTCGGTGGAAAAGGCGCGCAATACAGTCTTTTTATAGTTTTTTTTCCTGACAAAGTTTCTGCCTCCGTTGATCAGGGTCGGTTAAAATTTAGGTTTTGGTTTAGATGAGCCAATCAGAGGCAGAGTAAGGCGCAGAACGACGCGAAATTGGTGTCCATCAAGTGTGCGCGCGCTTATTCAAATTGTTTCCTAGGTAGGTGACGATGCCCATCTCCCCATTTCACAGAAATACACCTAGAACCAGACCAACACTGAAGACAGAAGAAGAGAAAGTTATATTTGGACTTACAGGTAGATATTTGGAATGTACAGCGTCATTTATATACCTTAGTGACTGTAGTAACGTTACACGCTTCCTTCCCGCCTTGTTATTTTTATAACGTTAAGTTATGTACCGTATGCATATGCGTGTGCACAATGTTGTTGTTGTGTGTGTGTGTGTATGTGCATGGCCGTTTATGTGTGTTAGTAGGCACCCGAAGTAATGTTAGTCTAATTTAGCCTTCAGTTGTTATGGCCATATTGTCTTGTGTGTGTTCTATGGTGCTGCTCTCTGTCCTGTGCTACCAATTTAGTGTTTTTGCTCCAATGCTCGAACTGAGGTCCAACACTTGCTCTAACTTGCTCTTCCACTGACTCTAATGCAAAAGGAGTCGTTTTCTAGCTTTTTCTTGTATTTTTCCAAGATATGGTTCAAACACTGTTCCTGGGGCACTTGTAGTAATTACAGTCGCTACCCAGAGAGGTTGAAAGGAGAAGTACAATTTATTCCCTTTCCAAAACCTAAAATAAATCCAGAAAAATATACGCTGTGGGTTGTTCCTAATGTAATGTTAGTTAGCTAACGCTAGCTAACTTCCTACTGAATGTAACGTTATATAACCCGACTGTTACACTTTGTAATGATTGTAATAGTGAATAGAGACGGACTTTAGGTTCCGTCTTTATGTTTTTTTCACATCTGTTTCAGTCTGTTTTCAGTCTTAATAGATTGTGGCAAGCCATGATAAAACTCCCACACATTGGACAGTTTGTCGGCCTTAGCAACTGTAACTTAGGGGGCGTGACTTACCGAAGGGTCTTCAGCTTTTTAAGGCACAGTGCATCAGGCACGGAGACTCATCCTTGCTTTGTGTGAGTTTCCTGTCACTCCTCTTTCTTTCTCTATCCCACGTTCCCTCTATACCCCCTAAAAGCCTACATAAACTGTCTGAGTTTTCCAGAACAAAAGTGGGTACCCAAGAGTTTATCATTGACTCATGATGCAATTCAATTTTTTTCAATTCAATTCAATTTTATTTATATAGCGCCAAATCACAACAACAGTTATCTCACAGCGCTTTTCATAAAAGAGCAGGTCTAGACCGTACTCTGTGATGTTATTCACAGAAACCCAACAATTCCCACCACGAGCAAGCACTAGGCGACACAGGCAAGAAAAAACTTCCTTTTAAGAGGCAGAAACCTCGAGCAGAACCATGGCTCAGGGTGGGCGGCCATCTGCCTCGACCGGTTGGGGGTGAGAGAAAGAGACAGACAGAGAAGAGAGAGCCAGAGAGAGAGAGCGGAGGAAGGAGGGGAGGGATGAGGAAGAGCAGCCTACACAATATACACACAGAGGTACAGACAGTAACGGCAATGTTGCCATAGACAGAGCGAATAATGGTACAGATATCCAAAGTAATGTCCATGATAATAATCGTAATGTTAATGATAATAATAACAGTAATAATAGCAATAGGACTAGTAACAATCATTGTAGCAGGGGGTGTCGAGCAGGAACATGGGGCAGCAGGTGACTCGCAACCACAGCTCCAGAGACAGAAACACCTGCTGGAAGTGATAGGAGGAGAGAGGAGAGGGACGAGAAAGCACAAGACTACGGGAAAGGGAAGAAGTTGAGTTAGTGAAATACATTAATGGGATGAGGTTGCATACAGATGGAGAGAAGGAGGAGGAGAGAGGAGCTCAGTGCATCATGGGAAGTCCCCCGGCAGTCTAGGCCTATAGCAGCATAACTAAGGGATGGTTCAGGACTCACCTGAGCCAGCCCTAACTATAAGCTTTATCAAAGAGGAAAGTCTTAAGCCTACTCTTAAATGTGGAGATGGTGTCTGCCTCCTGAACCCAAACTGGAACCTGGTTCCACAGGAGAGGAGCTTGATAGCTGAACGCTCTGGCTCCCATTCTACTTTTGGAGACTCTAGGAACCACAAGTAACCCTGCATTCTGGGAGCGCAGTGCTCTGGTGGGGTAGTAAGGTACTATGAGCTCTTTAAGATAAGATGCTGCCTGACCATGAAGAGCTTTGTAGGTGAGAAGAAGGCCAATGCAGAGAAGCTAAAACAGGAGAGATGTGATCTCTTTTCCTGGTTCCTGTCAGAACACGTGCTGCAGCATTCTGGATCAGCTGAAGAGTCTTTATGGACTTTTTCGAGCAGCCTGATAATAAAGAATTGCAGTAATCCAGCCTAGAAGTAACAAATGCATGGACTAATTTTTTGCATCATTTTTAGACAGGATGTTCCTGATTTTTGCAATATTACGTAGGTGAAAAAAGGCGGTCCTTGAAATTTGCTTAATGTGAGAGTTAAACGACATGTCCTGATCAAAGATCAAAAGTCATCATGACAGTGCACCTGTGGTTCTGTTAGTGTCGTCTGTGATTCTTCACATCCCAAGACATGTGAACTTGCTTGGCTTGTTAGGCCTGCCCCAACAAGTGAGATAAAGTGGCATAATAGACAGAAACAGAGCTGATGGAACACACCTTTTTTTGCTGTACACGTTATTGCCTGTTGTCCCTTACCTACAAAATATTTTTGCTTTGGTCTTCTCAGTTTGAGGAAATTGAACTGTACATGTTAAAGAGGATTGTGAGGATAGACTTCTTACCATTGAATGGAAATGAATAAATGTTTTGTAAATAGTAGAGTATGTAGCACTATCAGCACCACTTATCCTAAGTTATATATTTTTTACTTTTCCTTATTTCAGGGTACAAAACAAGTACATCTGCTGCTCACAAGATGGCACTTGAAAGTTATTTGGAGACAATAAAAGACATGAGGCTGCAAGGAAGCACATATGAGGACATTTCTTCTACCCTCGTCTCCATGGGCTTGGAAAAGGGTGGTTCCATACATAATATAAAAAAATTCTGTCTCAGATATAATCTAAAGCAGAAGGAAGTAGTGTCCAACACTCAGCTAGAAGCTGCAGTAGTGCAAGCTGTTCAAGAGGTGAGTTAAGATAAAGGGTATATATAACACGCAAAATTTACCTACATTTACTTGTCATGCAGGGTATGTTAGTATTTATCTACCATGACCCATTAAGAGCTTTTGACACTGTCTGTTCAGTAGCCTAGTTACTAAGTATTTCCCTGTGGCTGATACTACTAAATTTATAAATATTGGCATGAACTAATGAGCTTAACAACAACTTGTATTTTGATGTTATCAGACAGGACCAACGTATGGTCATTAGCATGTTTGGATCTTGAGTGTAGGATTTAGTAATGTTATATATCCATGTCTATATATATTTAGAAAATATTTTATTCATATTAGACTGTTTGAAAGAATCATGTTGATTTTTTCAGTTACCGTAATGCCAATTTAATTTGTAATCAAAATGTAATTGCATGATGTACCTGGTTTTCAACTGTAACTGCAATTTGATTTATTAATGCTAATGTTACTCAAAGGAATTCAATTCAAATGTACTGCAGACATCAGTTCCATGTTAAACTGTGTGCAATTACAAATACAAAAGATTTGCAATGTCAATAACGGCAGAGTCAGAGTTGTGTGCTAAACCTATGGATTGGAAAAACAGGATTGGAGTGCAGTTGCCTCAACTGATTTCACAGAGGATTAAAATAGCAAAAAGTAGACACTGCTGCTGCATCAACAGAAGTGGACTCACAAACATTATTCAAACCACACAAAAGTGAGGACTAGAGCTTCCAGCTATTTAATTCATAACTGATTATTTTGACATAAATTGCAATGGATTCACAAAACATGCGTCACCTTGCTTTAACAGTTTTTACAGAATATCAACAGGAATATATACATATTTCAGAGCAGCAAACACAAATATTAACACCACTGTTTCTGTCAGGACCACTACCGTCAAATATGATTGACAATTAGCATACAGTTTGGATTGGCGGAATGGTTCCGTTCTGGGCGAGAACTCCCTGCGCATCCATACAGCCTAGCATGGATAAGAGCAGGGAGAGCAGCAATAATCCCCCTTGGGGTAAACAGAACAGAACCAACATGAATGTTTGCAAATATATTTAATTCAAGATTTAAAAGTACAACATATTCGATAATTGTTCTGATTCAAGGGGAATCAGAATGTCAAATCCTGACTGACGAGAGGAGGAGCTGGGGATGGAGGAGGGTAATTAGCTCCTGAGAAACGCGATAGCTGCTGATAATACTGAAGGAGCTTATATATGTATAGGGTGATAGGTGTCGTATTCCTATAGGTAGATGTGGATCAGCTGAGGGTCAGCTGATGCGAGCTTGACTAACGTGACCTGCCAGAACTAACGCTACGCTTGATCATCAAGAGAAATTAAATAACAGTCCAAATTGTATAAAAACAACAAAGATGCATTTGAGGACAATTCAGATGTCTTGTGGTCCATAGCTGGCAGCGCAGTATCTGACTCTTGGAATGGTAGAGCCTGTTTTTGAGTGCTTTGTTAGAAAGTTCACCTCCTTCCAGTTGCATAAAAGTCAGTTGGTCTACCTCAAAAGGCAGTAGTGGAGGTCAGCAGGATAACTGAGGTTCAGGGAATACATCAGTCGAAACAGCATAGCAACAGCTAATGGTACATTATCCACAAATTGTAATTCCTTGATGTCTTCAAGGACAATTCCAATGTCCTCTGGCTCCTCATTTGAAGCGTGTTCTTGAACTAATGAACAATATAAATAAAGTGTCTCCAATTGCTGCGTTGATGGCATCTTTATCCATGACCTGTACTAAATAGACAAAGGTAGGTGAATAAATTGTAAGTAAAAAACATTAACCAAGTGCTATGGAGAAAATGTATATAAAACTTTGCAGGCACAGTGAAAGCATAGATTTAAACAAGGTGAAAGAGAATTTAGTAACCTCTACTACAGTAGAACATTTTTTTTTTTTAAATACAGTCAGTGAAATTTGAACCATCATATTGGAAACTGATGAATTGCTTTACTCATGGCAGGGGCCTTGTCTGGACCACTTGCCAAGGAGGTTGTTTAGTTCCCCTGCTATGCGGCAAGCCCTTTCAGCATTTACTCCATTTCCTTGATATCTGACCTCTGTTTCCTCTACAAATTTGGACATAACCTTAAATAATTGAACATTTGATCTCGCTAGTCTTGAAGATAAACCCTTACGAGTCAAAACCATGGTACAAAATTACTTTCTCTGTCCATCAGCCATATGGTTAGTGCTGCACCACAGCCTGAGGAGCTGGACACCATGGTGCGCCAGACACATTTTACATTTAACAAGAGTATTACTATAGTATTACTATATGTTTTATTATTTATTTAATTATAAATTGATTTGGGGATGGGGGCCACAAACACCACACAACAGACACCACAGAGAAAGGACAACACCAGTAAGAGAACGGGGATGGGGGATGGAAGACAAACAAACACAAAACCAAGAGACAACCAGCCAAATAACAGCAATAAACAGCTAACGTAAGAAAACAACTGAGGGAGAATCAAAAGAAGAAACAGTCAAGCAAATTAAATAAACACAGCACAGCCATGAGAACTAGAATAACAACAATACATTTAAATAAATAACTTAATGAAAAGCATAAAGAATAGTTCTACATGTGACAACAACAAAAAAAAACGAAATTTGTTTGGGTGAATGTTCAATTTTAACCATAAACATAATAGTAGTATTGTTTGTTGGGCTGGTGATAAAGGAAAATCAACCACTAATTTGTGCCCTGGTCACTCCTTTTAACAGTTTCCATTACACTCCATTTAGTGGCACTTGTGTCCCACTATTTCCAACAGAAACATTACTAGTGACACTGGGTGCCGCACTTGTAGCACCAAAGTCACAATTAGTCTTAGTACACACTTATTTCAATATCCAATTCCACAAAAGTAGTGCCACAATTCAAAGATGTGGCTTACCATAAACCATGATGTAAATATCTGAAAGTGACAACAAGGCCCTTTTATGGAAGGAGTGGTGTGCTGCTTTGTCCTGCCAGTCCAGCATTTATTTGAAGAGAGAGTGATGGTAGGTGACTGGGGCCAGTCTTGCTACTATCATCAGTCCTTAAACCCTGCACACAGTGCACAGGCTCACATCCTCCAGGTATTGGGGAAACTCTGGGAGGCCCTGACACGAGTACCAGGGAGAAAAACTAAATGATTTAACTTCACTTTTATTTTACTTTACACAAGTACCAAGAGTACAGAGCACTGCCTTTCCCTGGTGGTTCATCAAACAGAATTAAACCCAAAAAAGCACTAAAAGATCTGAAAGTCCCAGAGCTAGAGATCATTTTTGACTGAGTAAGGCTAGGTTTCACACACAAGTAGGTCTACATAACTAATGAGAACTACAAGCTGCATAAAAAATATTTCATCTACTTTACTAACATAAGAAGTATATTACACTGGAGAAAAATGCAAAGGAAAATAACAAGTATACAACTTTATAGATTTGTTTTGGAAGAGTTTTGTTTTGACACAGAAGGGGTAACAGTAGATGGTGGATGCTGAGAGTTTTTAGCAGCTATAGTGCCATAGAAAGAGGAGCTGGAAGGCAGGTGAAGTTCTGCACACCCTTCAGACTCAGTGATTAGCTTCTGTTGGTAGCAGCGCTTCCCTTCTCTTTGATATAAACACAAGTCAAAAGGTCAAACCCTTGTTGCCTGTTGTCGCCACAGAAAGAGTCGGTGCACAGAAGGGGGTAGAGTGACCTCTGCTGGTTGAGCTTCCACATAGCAAGAAGGGCTATAAATATGTTACAAAACTAAAATGTGAATTAAATAATAGAAACTTATAAATAAATAGGCTACCTGCTATCCTAAGCTACATATAAAATGAGTTCACTTGTCTTAATCTGAAGTTACAGGTCACCAATGGTCTTACAAATGTTTAATTCTCCCTAACAGCCAGAGTTATTATTTTATTAGTTTTAATTTTTATTTCAGTTAACTAAAGTGTTTTTTTCACACCCAGTGCTACTTTAGTTGTACTAAAAAACGTTATATTAGTTCAGTTTTAGTCTACAATCACCTCGCTAAAATCAGGGTATCTTCCGTCCATTTCATTTCCTATTTGAAATGAAATAAGCAGAAACGAGAAGCGGCGCCTTTATTCGTTTTTTCGTTTTTTCCAAAAAACGAAAAACGAGATTTCGGCTTGATTTTTCGTTTTTTAAGTTCACAGGCAAAAAACGAATAAATTACTTCAAAATTCGTTTTGCACATGTGGACGGTCATGAGGCGCCCCTGTCAGCCGATTGGTCAAGAAAATCTGAGCATGTGACGTCATCGGTAGTTCCCCAGGTTTATTCAACAAAATAATAGTCCTATAGCTCCGCGTACCGCATATTAAACTGTTCAGGGCAGGTCCTGGGCTTACTTATGTGCAACTTAACGCGTTTCAGAGAAATATTTATATATCAGAAATATTAAATATTAATCTGCACCCAGACGGTTTTATTAGCTGTGCGGAGTTAAATCTGTCTGGTGCTGCGCTAGGCAAGCAATGTTCAGTCAAGTGTAGCATACGCAGCTGTCATAACTCTTCTTTTAGACAATACGCTCAGTTTTGGACAAGGGGTGGTTATTGCAAATACTGTAATGCAAAACTGCTGATGGTGGTTGGTACCGCGATGATGGTACATAAAATTGTACTGTAACTGTAGCTAATCATAGCCGCGAGAGTGAGACAGCGAGGTGATTGACAGGACGATAGCGGAGGAAAAAGCGCAAGATTTTGTTAGTAAAGAAATATTTATTTGTTTAATATAAAAGTGAGTTTGTCTTTGAAAACAACAACAAAACGGTGAAATAACAGTGTGATCACAAAACTGAGCGTTCGTTTTAAAGGGAAAATTTCCAAATATATTTTATTTATTTGTTAGCCTAATGCTGTTGTTTTATGCTACAAGTTTAATACTATGCGGATGCGGGAGTTAAAACTGTGCTGGGCTATGTTGGTGACCCAGTGTAATTGTAGCCTACAGCGTAAAATACAACCACAAACACACGTAATATGTATGCATAGCCAAAACACAACACGAGTTTGTTTAAACTTGATTTTTACCATCCATATTTTTTTTTCTTCCGGACTCCAGGCCAGAGGTCCCCCTCAGCACCCCTAACCCTTGTGTTATGTTGCGGGTCAATTTGAACCGTTTAGGGTGCTTTCACATCTGTAGTTCCGTTCATTCCGGACCAAGGGAGAAAAATTCTACTTTGTAGCATTTTTCAGGCGTTTTGGTTCCTTTTCACACCACACATTTGTGATGTTCCCGCCCGGGTCAATTTGTCCCTCACTTTTCACACCACACATTTGTGATGTTCCCGCCCGGGTCAATTTGTCCCTCACTTTTCACACCACACATTTGTGATGTTCCCGCCCGGGTCAATTTGTCCCTCAGCTATTCAGAAGCAACTGTATGGACACATGTGTTTGTATGACAGGGCACTTCAACTCCAGTTCTAAAGTGCAAGTGTCTAAAAGTGATCTAGCCCTATCCAAACACACTTGAAAAAGCTAAATCACGTTGTTCAGAATTAATTGCAAATTACAGATGAAAATCTTTGTCAGACAAATAAGCTCTCATTTCTATATTCAAGATATCTGAAATACCTAGCTTTTAACCTTTTATGATTTCCAAAGGCAGCTTTACAGAGCCAATAAATAAATAAAAAACATTTATTTGATGTATGTTTTTGTTATGTTTTGTTTCTCACTCCCATGTGAGTGAATAATGAGCTTTCCCACAATTTTGCTTAGTGTGGCACAAGACTTTGGCATAGACAGCAGGAAAAATGAGCTCCCAAAGATTGACATTTATTATTCAGCTACATTTAATTGTTTAGTTATGATGTTATAAGCATAAAATGTATAAGAAAAAATGAAAACGTAAAAAAAAATTATGCAAAAAAAGTCAGTAGGCCTATACTGTTTATAAAAAGAAAACGGTTTTAAAAATGGTTAAAAAACAATTTGTCAATTTGACCCGCTCCGTAAGTAGCCTAAGGAAATCGAACAGTGCACGAGGGTACGTTCAGCATATAGCGCTTATTTTAGATTTTTTTAATGTTTGACAACATCTTCCTCCACTCTTTGAACAATTTTAATTAACATTAGCCTATTCGTTATTAACAAAGCGAATAAGACGGATGAGATAACACAACTTATCTCATGGCCGCGGGCCGCCAGTTGTCGTTCCCTGACCTATTCACCTTTCAAATGAATGCGGTTCATTGTTATTTTTTAATGAAAACACAACAACAATAAAATAGTAGGCTACAATAAAAAAACTCCTGCATAGTATTAAACTTGAATTAACAAAACGATTAAGACGGAATAACAACAGCATTAGGCTAACAAATAAATAAAATATATTTGGAAATTTCCCTTTAAAACGAACGCTCAGTTTTGTGATCACACTGTTATTTCACCGTTTTGTTGTTGTTTTCAAAGACAAACTCACTTTTATATTAAACAAATAAATATTTTTTTACTAACAAAATCTTGCGCTTTTTCCTCCGCTATCGTCCTGTCAATCACCTCGCTGTCTCACTCTCGCGGCTATGATTAGCTACAGTTACAGTACAATTTTATGTACCATCATCGCGGTACCAACCACCATCAGCAGTTTTGCATTACAGTATTTGCAATAACCACCCCTTGTCCAAAACTGAGCGTATTGTCTAAAAGAAGAGTTATGACAGCTGCGTATGCTACACTTGACTGAACATTGCTTGCCTAGCGCAGCACCAGACAGATTTAACTCCGCACAGCTAATAAAACCGTCTGGGTGCAGATTAATATTTAATATTTCTGATATATAAATATTTCTCTGAAACGCGTTAAGTTGCACATAAGTAAGCCCAGGACCTGCCCTGAACAGTTTAATATGCGGTACGCGGAGCTATAGGACTATTATTTTGTTGAATAAACCTGGGGAACTACCGATGACGTCACATGCTCAGATTTTCTTGACCAATCGGCTGACAGGGGCGCCTCATGACCGTCCACATGTGCAAAACGAATTTTGAAGTAATTTATTCGTTTTTTGCCTGTGAACTAAAAAACGAAAAATCAAGCCGAAATCACGTTTGTTCGTTTTTTGGAAAAAACGAAAAAACAAATAAAGGCGCCGCTTCTCGTTTCTGCTTATTTCATTTCAAATAGGAAATGAAATGGACGGAAGATACCCTGATTCGCTAACTATAGTTACTTTTATTTTGAAAGTGTTACCAGTTACTTTCACTTCCAAAAAAGGAATAGACCACGTGACTCCCGTTTTTGGTTTATAAACGAAAAACGAATTGACTGAAGTTCAAAGACTCTCTTCATTCTTTGTTCAAAAAGGAATAACGATAAAATGATCGCCAAAAACGAAAAACGGGCCGTTTTTAATTGTTTTTTGATTCTGACACCAAAAATGGTTATTTGGTTTTTCGTTTTGAAACAAAAAACAGAAAAACGGTATTTACGTTTTATAATTACAAACGAATTACGGATTATCCAGAGATCCCATGTCCCTCCAACAGGTTGAGATCGGAACTGTTAACAAAAAGTAACACTAAAATATATGCTACATGTAACAACTCTAATCCAGTACTACAGGATATTTAAACCCTGCTAAATGCTTCCCCTGATTTTATGGCTTGTACAATTATGCATTTAAAGTCTTCATACGTAGTCATGTGCGCTACCGGGAAAGTAATTGTTTGAGTGCAAGCGCTCACTATTGGGTAGCATATGGTGTGCTGTGGCATTCGCTCTTGACAATCATGGTCAAATTTAAAAACAGTCTGAAACGCGTTCTGTTCTGAAAGCAGTATGGCTTATGCCCCTGGCCAGTAATCCACTGCATCAGTCTAGGGACAGTGGCTCCGTTTCCACATCTGCTGCATCTTCAGTACTCCCTATAGCTTTATGTAAAAACACAAACAAAGGACTGAGAGACTGGTTTTATTTGATCAAGTCTGAAATCTCAGTAACACTTTACAATAAGGTTTTATTAGTTAACATTTAGTTAATGCATTAGTTAACATGAACTAACCCTGAGCACCATCTCTGTTCAGCATCAGTTAATCTTTGTTAACGTTAGTTAATACAGCTGTTCATGGTTTGTTCATATTGCATTAACTAATGTTAACAAGATTTTAATAATGCATTAGTAAATGTTGAAATTAACAAAGATAAATGCTTTATAAGTGCAGTTCATTATTAGTTCATGTTAACTAATGTAGTTAACTAATGTTAGCTAATAAACCTTATTGTAAAGTGTTACCGTAATCTAATTTTCTGAAAGTCTCTTTTTTCTCTATCCCAGTTCTGTAGCTTCATAATTCAAACAAACAGTCATCAATGTTTGATGGTTCAAAAAAACATTTGGCCAGTTCAGTTGATCCTTAAATGTATTCTGAAGTGAAAATGTTTGTATAAACAACTGAACACTAATTCAAATGATTTTAACTTCATATCTCAAGCTGTCAGACTTGAACTTGTTGGATGGGACTTTCCTTGATCTGTGGTGAACAGAACTTCGGAATTCTTGTGTGAATGCCATGATGAGTTACAGTTTTAAAATGCAATTGTTTTTTTTACTCATGTATTTATTAACGTGTATAGATTTATTTATTAACATATTAGAAGAGATTAACTGATCAGACTCACTAGACTCACCAAAAGCTTAAAGGGATAGTTCACCCAAAAATGCTGTCATCATTTATTCACCCTCAAGTTCTTCCAAACCTATATACATTTCTTTGTTCCTCTCTACACAAAGGAAGATATTTGGAAGAATGTTTGTAACCAAGCAGATCTTGCCCCCCATTGACTAAAAATACCATGGGTATTTGAGGGTGAGTAAATGATGACAGAATTTTAATTTTTGGGTGAACTATCACTTTAAATATGTTTCTTGACCATCAAAAATGAATTACCATTCACTAACATTGGATAGAGCTACAATTCTTCCCTAAAAAAAAAAAAAAAAAAAAGTTAATTGCTGTTCTGATAAAGACAGTCATATCTTGGACAGCCTGAGAATGAGTAGTGTTAACAATTTTATTTTGGGGTGAACCATTCCATCAAGAAGATGATTCAGATTTAAATAATAATCATTATAAAAGCACAATACTATGGTGGCCCTGAACCACATGGTGGGGGAAAAAGAAAAGAAAACTTGCGTCGAAACCCCCACCCTGCAGTTCAGTGTCACTGTACATTACAATGCAAGGCCCACCTCCACATTCAATTTCAAAGCCCTGAAAGTAGTTTATGATTTTGCTCTCTACTGTAGCCCTTGAAGTTCCTCTCAAGCTCATTTCAGGAGCAACATGGCTAAGAACATAGTCAGCATCAGGCTGGGAAAAGAACAAATTGTCAGTATAACAAACTGGTGTTTGGTATAAAAAATAAAAAAAGTTGGTAAAAACATTTAACTTACTGTGCAATCCTGAACAAACAGACTCTTGCAGAGATTTGGATTCTCCTTAAGTATGTCCAGCAACCCATACAGCTGGAGGCCTTTGCACAAGTCTCCAAGCATTGGTGCAACTCTAAATGTTGCATGGAGAACAATTGCTCTTGTGGAGAAATGCAAAATTTACTATACAAAGAAAACTGCAAAACAAAACTGCAAAACTGCAAAACTTTTTCTTTTATTGTTGTTGTATTATTATTTTATTATTATTATTATGATTTTTTGTTTTTGTTTGATTGTATCTACTCTGTTGTTCTGCTGTTTTATGTTGTTTGGATATGATCCTGAGGACCCTCATGAAACGAGATGTTTCATCTCATGGGGTTGATCCTCTAATAAATGTTCATAAATAAATAAAATAAATAACCAATATATTTTAGTCTGTTATGCAATTAAAAATTACAGGACATGTCGATAAAAAAAAAAAACATGCATTCATGAGTTTAAACAAACAACTTAAAACATGAAACATGAGTTTTAAGTTTTTATTCTCTTTGTTATTCTGCACGTGCGTGATAGCCCGTTAGAAATGCAATGATGGCTTGTGCTGCATGTCAGCCGGAGGCAGGAGACAATGTCAAAAATCACTTTCATGAGAAGTTTCGTGACATAGAAGGTATTTTCTATGATTTTTTTTAATCGTTTAGCTTGCATTAATGCATTTAATCTGTACAATGTCTACGAAAATTTGCCATGACATGATGACAAACTAAATAACGTGGCAAACAAGAAACAAATTAAGTTTATAATTAAGTATTCGTAATTGTTTTCATTTAGTTAAATCGTGGTGGCTATGATTTACTAAAATGAGGGAACAAGTGAGAACGAATCTTCGTACTGTAGTTAAAACTGCAGTATATCACTTTTTTGTGTTCAAAATGTACAATATTTACATTCAGGCGCAAGGAGAACTGATCGAGTGCTGTCTGACAGAAGGAAAGAGAATTTCACCTCATTAAATTGATACTTGCATGGATACAATTCTTGAAGTGGTTGAAAAAGTCCGTTGGTGGGTCCGTGAGGGTCAGAAGTCATGGTGCAAGTTGCCATCGTGTGGTTCCGGCGCTGTCGTGGGTCGGAGCTTGCATGCTGTCCTCGAGCACATGGCTGTGGTGAGTCGAAGCCCTCGAGCACATGGCTGTGGTGAGTCGAAGCCTGCTGTCCTCGAGCACATGGCTGTGGTGAGTCGAAGCCTGCTGTCCTCGAGCACATGGCTGTGGTGAGTCGAAGCCCTCGAGCACATGGCTATGGTGAGTCGAAGCCTGCTGTCCTCGAGCACATGGCTGTGGTGAGTCGAAGCCCTCGAGCACATGGCTGTGGTGAGTCGAAGCCTGCTGTCCTCGAGCACATGGCTGTGGTGAGTCGAAGCCCTCGAGCACATGGCTGTGGTGAGTCGAAGCCTGCTGTCCTCGAGCACATGGCTGTGGTGAGTCGAAGCCTGCTGTCCTCGAGCACATGGCTGTGGTGAGTCGAAGCCCTCGAGCACATGGCTGTGGTGAGTCGAAGCCCTCGAGCACATGGCTATGGTGAGTCGAAGCCTGCTGTCCTCGAGCACATGGCTGTGGTGAGTCGAAGCCCTCGAGCACATGGCTGTGGTGAGTCGAAGCCTGCTGTCCTCGAGCACATGGCTGTGGTGAGTCGAAGCCTGCTGTCCTCGAGCACATGGCTGTGGTGAGTCGAAGCCCTCGAGCACATGGCTATGGTGAGTCGAAGCCTGCTGTCCTCGAGCACATGGCTGTGGTGAGTCGAAGCCCTCGAGCACATGGCTGTGGTGAGTCGAAGCCTGCTGTCCTCGAGCACATGGCTGTGGTGAGTCGAAGCCCTCGAGCACATGGCTGTGGTGAGTCGAAGCCTGCTGTCCTCGAGCACATGGCTGTGGTGAGTCGAAGCCTGCTGTCCTCGAGCACATGGCTGTGGTGAGTCGAAGCCCTCGAGCACATGGCTGTGGTGAGTCGAAGCCTGCTGTCCTCGAGCACATGGCTGTGGTGAGTCGAAGCCTGCTGTCCTCGAGCACATGGCTGTGGTGAGTCGAAGCCTGCTGTCCTCGAGCACATGGCTGTGGTGAGTCGAAGCCCTCGAGCACATGGCTGTGGTGAGTCGAAGCCTGCTGTCCTCGAGCACATGGCTGTGGTGAGTCGAAGCCCTCGAGCACATGGCTGTGGTGAGTCGAAGCCTGCTGTCCTCGAGCACATGGCTGTGGTGAGTCGAAGCCTGCTGTCCTCGAGCACATGGCTGTGGTGAGTCGAAGCCTGCTGTCCTCGAGCACATGGCTGTGGTGAGTCGAAGCCTGCTGTCCTCGAGCACATGGCTGTGGTGAGTCGAAGCCTGCTGTCCTCGAGCACATGGCTGTGGTGAGTCGAAGCCTGCTGTCCTCGAGCACATGGCTGTGGTGAGTCGAAGCCTGCTGTCCTCGAGCACATGGCTGTGGTGAGTCGAAGCCTGCTGTCCTCGAGCACATGGCTGTGGTGAGTCGAAGCCTGCTGTCCTCGAGCACATGGCTGTGGTGAGTCGAAGCCTGCTGTCCTGGCCTGCTGAGTGCTTCTGGACGGTGCGGCCTCCTGAAGTGCCGAGAAGGCAAGGAGTTGATCGTTGGACGGCGCGGTGATGATAGGTTTGCAGTTTTGTAGTCTCCCTTTTTGGAGCATGAAAGCAGGGCAGGCGTTGGTCAGGCCTGTTGGGTCCAGGGCCCTGGGCCCCAGTGGGGGGAGGGGTTCCAGATCCAGCCTTGACAACACTGACCTGCTGTTCCTCATCCTCCTCTTCCTCCTTGTTTTCCAGCTATTATTATATTATATATAGTATCAACAAATCTAGAGTCAATTTTGGCTCTCTGAACTGACTTGTATTTTGTACAGTTGGTTTGGTCACATCATTAGAAATAAGTGTGAACAATCTTGAGTCGTTGTGTATAAATGCGATGACAACAGTGTTATAGTTGTGTTTAACTTTTGCCACTTGTGTTTAGTGTTTTACAACATAAGTGCATCACAGTATGAAATGTGGTTTAGTGGATGAGAATGTGTTAAGTGTTTTGCACAAAAAGAGTGCATGAGATTACTAATGGTGTCTTAACTACCCGAACTTGTTTAAGGTTTTACAGAAAGAGGGATTTATTGGTTTAGTTTATTGAGAATTTGGTTCAGAGAATGGGATTTAGTGTTTTAGCAATTCAGAAAAACTGTAAGATGGGAATACGAATAGGACAGAGAGTAGAAAGACAAGAATTGTGGTGTTATGGACTTAACGTAAATCTACTAGAGTTAATAATTTCAGAAGTCAGAATAATTTCAAATATAACAATTTATTAATAGTCAGGTAAATGTATCATGCCAATTACATAATCAATTCAAAGATAATCAATACAATAACATCAAATGCTCAGAGATAAAGAGTAAAATACACATACCTGACATTAGAAAATAATAATAATGCTGAGTGTGCGAGGATATTCATCATTAGGGGCTGATCAGACTACAGAATCGCCCCGAGCCTTTATAAGCGTTTCTTTAATTACTCAGACCAGGACAAATCATCCCCCCAATGAACCACTCAGTCGCACTGAGACATTTTATTTGATACCAAACATGACTGCTAATTCACTTGTGTTGACATAGAACATTATATTTTTATATAATCTTTCCAAGTGAACTAAGTGAAGAGAAGGCTGTGTAAAGGAGAGAAGTGGAGAAGGAAGGAGAGGAGGGAAAGAAGCTTTCACTCTGTGGGCTGTGGAGACCAATGGCAGTGTGTGTTTGTGTTGGCCATATCTCAGGAGATCCAAGTACCTGAGGTTCTGTTTGTCTTACAGTGCCAATATTTCTGTATAATGTGCTGGAGCTTGAGGAGTATAGGCGGTGATGAACTAAACAGAAGAATTTATTTTAATATTTAGTAGTGTATATTACAAAATATTAGTTGTATTAGCAGAAACTATTAATTGTTCATTTTGAAATGTTTTTAATTTGTCCTCTGCACAGTCCAGCCACCCATCTCTATAGCCTTTTTCTTTACATTTCTCCCACATTTCACTTGTTCTAATCTTAAATGAATTCTCTGTTGAATAAATGCACTTAATCTGCAGCCGACTCACTGGTAGACTTTTCTTCAGTGAATACTTGCACAAGGGACACATGGTAATTTCCACTAATATCTAGCAGTGGTTCTCAATCCTGTCTCTGGATCCCCCAACATACACATGTTGTCTGTCTCCTTAATGAAACACACCTTATTCAGGTCATCAGCTCATTAGTAGAGACTCCAAGACCTCAGATGACCTCAGAATGTTGGGAGGGAGCTCCAGGAACTGGTTTTGGGAAGCACTGATCTATTGGGTTATTTGGATTAGATTTTATAGCATATCGGTCTATAGGCCTTGATCATTATCAGCACCTCAGTGACTTTAGGAATTTCAAATGGCCCTATTGGTAAAGAAAAGGAGATTGTAACAGGACAAACTAATGTGTTTGTTAGCTCGCAGTCCTACACGTCTGTATGACCAGCGCTAGGCTCCTGGAGGAACTGGGGAAGTCTCATTCCAAAGAACTCTTGCTTTTTCTCGAAGTAGTAGTTGAATCGAGCCATGGCGTACCTTAGAAAGATTGAGAGAGGGAAAAATGTACATATAAATACAAGCCGTTTCTTAAAAGTAAAAACCTTTTGTGAACAACAAAAGTCAGAGAGAATTACTAATAATGCTACTAGCAACTTCACTACAGAGAAAGTTAAATCTTGACATTTCTGTTACTGTAATTGTGTTACTTTTAGCACAAAAGGAAAATTTAATCTCTGCTGGATTTGTGAGATGGGGTGGCACTGGGAGGACCAAGAACCAGTCAGGGTGGACCAGAGAAAACAAATAAATACTGGTTCTATAAGAGCATTTCAAGGTACTAAATATTTACCTCTAAATTATGCACCATTTATCATCGGTAATACCATTGTGGAACCACTAGTTAGCTGTGTTAGCGGTACATCTGGGCTAAACTAGCCTGACAAGCTAGACTCACATCAAGATGTTGGGTCTGGGAACACACCATTGACAGGGCTCAATCCGAGGGGCGGGATAAACACTTGTCTTTCAAATTCAAATTCAAATTCGCTACAACCAACCAGAGCGTTTTCCCACCAGCGGAGCTAGTTGATAGGTTAAACTTTTGCCGTATCCGGTTGGCAAAACTACGGACAGATCTTCCTTTAAGAATGACTTCAGTGCCGTTCTTTGTTCTTTTCTCAAAGAAAAGCTTAACTCCAAGTCCTCCAGAGTCACGGCCAAAGCCGATTCGAAAGACCGCTGTTCGCCAGCATCAGCTCTTCTTTGTTTTCAAGCAGCAGGGCCGTCATTATGTTAAACCCGCCCACCGACTCTACACACGATGTGATTGGCCTGACTAGAGTTGCTAGAGGACACTGGCTGCAAAATAAAATATGCTGCCGCTAGGGAGCGTCTAGATTTCTAGGCTAGGGCTAAAGGCGTCTTTGATTTTATTCTCTTCTGAACCACTAGATGCACAAAAACTTGCGCAGCACTTTCTCAAACATCCGCTTTTCAAGATGCACGTGGAAATTTATCTGATCCTTGATGCGATCGTGGACAGCAGCGCAAAGTTGATTCTGCACTAATTTGATCTAATATATGTTTTTAAACTTGTAGATTTAAATTAATGTTTATATTTTGAGACAAAGGTCTTCTTAATGATTTTCAGTTTTGTTCAAGGTAATTAAAGCAACACCTTATCAATAACAGAAGAATATGTAAAAATATGGTATTTGGGGCAAAAGGCACAATTATTAACATAATAATAATAAATAGCTGGCTGCAGGGCGGTTTTTAGGCATAGGAAAACTAGGCGGTCGCCAATGAGAGCATGTCTGGCACTTTAGCAGGGTGTGTGTAAACTGTGTCATAGCCACCCTGAAATATGGTTTCCGCCCCCACTGATTCCCCCAACACTATTGGGCTAGAGTACTGTCAATCTGCTGATTCATATATGCCATTGGATCATAGGGTGCTTCTCAGTATCCCTCCTCGTCTCCTCGCTCCTCCGTCCTCCATCCTATGACCCGGAAACCGATCGAGCACAGCCATCTTAAAGGACATCTCAATTCTCTAATTGCACCGCGAGGAGTCGAGGATCGAGGAGTCGAGGATCGAGGAGCTTCCCGAGGAGCTTCCCGAGGAGTCATGAGCGAGGATACGCGGGTGTTTCCTATGCGGAAGAGCTTTATTGACTATAACGTGACGCACGTATCAATTCTCCCCCTTCAATCCTAAAAGTGGCGTTTCCATTCTAATTATGCTTTTACACAAAAGTTTGACTCGGGTAGATTAACAAAAATATGGATCTTATAATATGACAAAATGATTTGAGTTTGTGTAAATTAGAATCATTGACAAGTGTAATCTAACAAAATGGAATATTATGTGGAATTTTAAATGGTTCTGAATTTGATTTCTTTAAATTAATATTGAACATTTGAAATTTAATGAATTTAAATGTTTTTATTGCTGAATTTTATAGACATGCATTTTCAAACAGCTATTTTTTTTGTTCTGAATTCTTAGACTGCAAATATTCAGTTTTAAAAAATACAAATTCAAGTTTTCAAGATGAAGAAGAAATTCGGAACTTCAAATTCAGTTTTCTAAAATTCAGATCGTAAAGAAAGTAGGTCACAGATCATCCACAGGGAAGAGTAGAGGATCTCAGAAAAGTCGAAGAGCCTAGGTTCAATTTTGTTAAATTAAAAGTTACCCTTTAATACATATTATAAGCTAGCATGAGTAATAAAATGCTTTCTCTGTGTCCAGATTTGACTGTAATAATAAGGCTAAAACTATGGAGAGAGAATTGTGTCTTTATTACATGCGAGAAAATAAATGATCTGAGAGAAAAAAAAAGTTTGAGAGAAAAAGTTTTCATACCAATAGCAAAAAATAATAATATTTGAGACTAAAAAAAGTTGAGAGAAAGTATTTTCTCATAGAACAAAAAAAATATAAATTTGAATTTTTTTAAATTATTTCTGAGAAAAAAAAAATCTCTCAAAATACTTTGAAAAAAACTCTCAGATATATATATTTTACTATCAGTGTGAAAACATTTTCTCTTTAAAAAAAAAGTGTTTCTCTCAAAACGCTTTTCTTTGCTCTGATGCAATTTCTTGCTCTCTGTCAGGATTCTGCTTTCACTGTGAAAATTGTGTCATGGGCGGGGCCACGTTCCTATTGGCCAGTCGGGTGAGCATCGTCTTGTCTTGGGAGTCGAACTGAATCATTATACCATTGTTCGGTTCACCGGCATAGATGCCGCCTCTGCCGTAGTTGGGCACGGACACTCCAATGTTTGGGTAAGATGATTCACGGTGATCATATGCCTGGTTCAGATTACAAGATTTTTGTGTCTGTTACGATAGTCACGGTGTCAGATTACACGATTTTGACTCCTAAAAATCTTGTCATGTCGTGGATGGACAAGAAATATGTCAGACTACACGTTGCTTTCCGACCAGTCACCGCGAGCCGTCTCACGCACACATTCACTCGCACATACACGCACTCACTCACATATACACACTCACTGTGCTCGCTCGCTCACTCACTCAGACACACACACACACACACACACTGTAGCTCGCCTCGCTCACTCGCGCACACACAATTGCTCTTGCACGCACACACACACTCACTCACTATCGCTCACTCGCGCACACACACACACACACACACTCGCTGTTGCTCGCACTCTCACATACTCACTCTTGACGGAACCCGTCGTGGAGGACCGTTAAGCCGGGGTTTCGCCTGGAAAGCTCTATAGAAATCTGGCACTCTGTTGAAGAAGTTAAACTGAGAGAGCGTGACGTTCACAGACACCAGAATGAATGAGTTCACAGTAACGTTCATCAGGCAGTAATACAGTAGTTTCAGTTCACGTTCACCCAAAATATGAACGAGTTCATGAACTATCGTTCAATGAACCGTTCAGGCACAACACTGATAGTGCTCTATAGCCTACCTATAGTGAGACATACAGATGCTAAACACATGAATAAAAATCATTTTAGGTTATAGTTAAGTTATAGGTTCAAACAGGAAATGTATCATATTGACCTTAAAACAAAATTGTTTATTCTGAGTCCGAGTAAAACTGCACAGGAGTTTGTATATGATGAACTAGGGCTGGGCCTGGGCGATATATCGGATGACATTGTTATGCGCATCTCGTCAGTAAAGCCGGTTCCTTGATTAGTAGTAAATCGCCATCGCCTGCTTTCAGATGAAGCGGCATTAACACAGAGCCGTAGTTCACTGACAAGCTGAGCCATATCGCATTAATTATCACAGGCGATACGTCCATGATCATCTAAGATCACCGTGAATCATCTTACCCAAACATTGGAGTGTCCGTGCCCAACTACGGCAGAGGCGGCATCTATGCCGGTGAACCGAACAATGGTATAATGATTCAGTTCGACTCCCAAGACAAGACGATGCTCACCCGACTGGCCAATAGGAACGTGGCCCCGCCCATGACACAATTTTCACAGTGAAAGCAGAATCCTGACAGAGAGCAAGAAATTGCATCAGAGCAAAGAAAAGCGTTTTGAGAGAAACACTTTTTTTTTTTTTGAGAAAATGTTTTCACACTGATAGCAAAAAATATATATTTGAGAGTTTTTTTCAAAGTATTTTGAGAGAGATTTTTTTTCTCAGAAATAATTTTTAAAAATTCAAATTTATATTTTTTTATGTTCTATGAGAAAATACTTTCTCTCAAAACTTTTTTTAGTCTCAAATATTATTATTTTTTGCTATTGGTATGAAAACTTTTTCTCTCAAACTTTTTTTTTCCCTCTCAGATCATTTATTTTCTCGCATGTAATAAAGACACAATTCTCTCTCCATAAAAACGGACACTTCAAATTGACTTGACAAAGTCTCAAGACATCTCAAGTTTGACAAAAGCAGTCAGTAATAATGTTACATATTGGCTATATGCAAGTGTAAAACCTAATACAATTAAATTATTGTCTGAAAGCAATGTACACAGCCATGTTTATAGACTTATGTAAGGATATACAGCCATCTAGTGGTTACACCTTGGTACTACAGATGATAAAAGGTAAATATTAGTAGGCTACCATAAAATCCTCTTATATGGCCAGAACTCATTTCTGTTTTCCTCTATTGAAAATTATTAGTGATATTTATTTAATCACTAATATTTATGATGATTATTAGTGATACAACATAGAAGTCATGCACATGTTTGTATTGGGTGTACGTGTGCAAACATCATACCCTGCAAAAACATTTCCGGGAGATGACACAATAGCCTTTCTATTAATAATAATGAAAAAAATATTATAGGCCACTATTATATTCATTCGCGTAAGCCGGCTAACACAGGTTTGTTCATTAGCATTCATGCGCAGAAAGTGAAAGTGATGTAGTTGAGTGTGACGAAGAAAGAGCCGAGTGTCTCCACAAAATCTGAAGGCAAGTGGTCACAGAAGACGTATATGAAACATATGATAATATCAGGAGTAACGGTAATGCATCTTGGCTGACCACTTGTGATCGGATCACCGAAATCGCATGTTTACATCAGGTGGAAACAGGTTCTCTTTCGCTCGCTCGATTTCTGGGATATTGTATATAATTTGGGGGTTGAGGGCCAGAAACCCCTGAGTCTGGGGGCCTGTGTAGACCTTAACCCGCTCCTGTATACAGGGGACGTTCACGCGTCAATCAGTAACAAAGACTGCACTGAATCAGTCTTTATTCTTATATATATATATAAATAAATAAATAAATAAATAAATATATATAGAGAGAGACATATATATAGTATATAATCTTATAAAGGGCTATATAGGCATCTAGTTGCTACAGACTGGTATTACTGGTATTCTTATTAACAAATATATACAAATATAATTTGGAAACACTTCAGAATTATATTTGTATATATTTATAAAAGGAAGCCTTTTTATTTCCATGGAATTACTGGGATCTTACCCTATAATCTAATAGCTACGTAACTGTAGCTATTACAGATTATTGGGTAAAATCCCAGTAATTCCATGGAAATAAAAAGGCTTCCTTTTATAGTAAAGTTGCACTTTACTTACTGAGAATGTTCAACGTGATCTCATGAGAATACGTGTATATTTTTACGTAAAGTGTAATTCTACCGTACATTTACTTACGTTTTATACACACAGAAACGTATAATACTGACGTATTTACAGCACTAAAATGTTAAATGTTTACGAATTAACAGCACAAAAACGATTAGCCTACATGCATTTAAACAAGAATACACTTTAAAACCTTAAAAATACCTTATTTAATCGTTTAACCATTTTAATATTTTGTTTATTTACAGTGAGACACAAAATGCGTTTTCTCCAATAGAACAATAATACACCAACATAAATTCACAAAATACATCAATTTTATTATACTTGATATAATCCAAATCTTTAGAATCCATACGTTTGCAAGAAAGAGATCCAAATTCAGCCCTTTATCCAGTGAGTGATCTTCATCTCCATTTCACAGGCTATCACAGCAGCGCAGTCCGTAACTGTCAAATCCCGCCCTCGGGATGAATTCAAAATTCAAAAATTGCGCCCTCAAGAAGCGTTACGACATGTTTTACGGCAGTGATATCAAACGCTCATTGGCTCTCGCCTGTTCGTCCATGTTCGTCACAGATTGCAACATGCCGTATTTCAGTCGGTAAACTACATTTGAAATGGAGAAGCGCGCGCGCATTCACACAGAGGGAAGC
This sequence comes from Abramis brama, assembly GCF_963993115.1. NCBI lineage: Eukaryota > Metazoa > Chordata > Actinopteri > Cypriniformes > Leuciscidae > Abramis > Abramis brama. The sequence goes on from NC_139975.1 coordinate 39,846,258, forward strand.
CGGATTAACATTTTCATGGATTAATAACTTAAATTCTGCTCTGTACCTCATTCAAAACTATTATATACTGAGAGAGAGGACTGTGACTGCAACACATCGTCATGTGAACGACTTTTGGTACCGGTTTTGACATTTTCGCAATAAATAAATTATTGTGATTACACGTATGTTGTTTTTCTTCATAATTGTAGCCTATGTAGTTTTCTATCTTCGAAAATTACGTATTAATACTACTTATTAATGAGACCAGGCTGGAATGTTTTAGTTTAGTTGCAGAACACACATGGTAAAAGTTTGTGATTTCAAAAATGTTTAAGCAGCAAAGGATGTGGTAAGAGTATGGTAATACCATGGAAAAAAACAAGGCTTCATTTTACAGTACAGTTGCACTTTACTTACTGAGTAAATTGTAAAAACATCTGCAAGAACATTCCCAGTATTTAAGATGTGCCATGACATTAGGGAAAACTGTTCCTGCGGGGTAGTTACCAGGTAAGTGTAAGGTAAATTATTTGATAAACCCTCTATAAATGGGTGTAACAATGAACAACAACTATGTAAGACAAAGTAATTTATTGGAAACTACCATCTTAATTTCAAGATAGTAATAAATAAACATGGACTGTTACCAACATAACCCTAGGATAACTAGTACACACCTAACTTGAATTGATGGGTAATACTGGAGGTGTTTCTAAAAATTGGCTGCCTACATTCTGAGGAAGTACACAATTAAATCTGAGTTATTACCAACCTAAACAGGTAACAAGTACACAGTACTTTGTTGAGTTGATATTTAACAGTGGTGTTTTTTTCCCTGGTAGTTTCTCTGTAATTGCATACTAATCACCTTAAGTAATTACACACTAAAATACTATAATTTACCATATGCTTACCAGGTAAATACTTAGTAATTAGTTTGTAGTTTCTCTGCATTTACATACTTGTTACCTGTGGTAATTACCAATAACCAACTATAACTTACCATATATTTACCCAGTAAATACTTAGTAATTAGTTTGTAGTTTCTCTGCATTTACATACTTGTTACCTGTGGTAATTACCAATAACCAACTATAACTTACCATATATTTACCAGGTAAATTCCTAGTAATTAGGGGACTGTAAAAGGAAGGGTTACCGAAAAGTACAGGCAAGTCAGGTGCCTTCCAGTTTGTTCTGAACTGACAATCAAAATAGACAAAACATATTTTCCCTCCAGTTGTTTTTCACCACTGTTTGACATTTATGTTTTTCCAACCTCTTCCCGCCTCCCAAAAATACTCACCAAGGAGAACTATTATTTGTACCTGCAAATTCATTGAAATGGTTTCCAATATCATAAGCTTGGTAATTAAAATCAGCATATTCATTGTCAATGAATTTTACTGTGCCTACAGTCAGAAAAAAAAAAAAACAGTTTAGTTATTATGAGTCAATGGAAAACATCTCGGGTTACGACTGTAACCCTTGTTCCCTGAGAAGGGAACGAGACACTGCGTCGATACGACACATTGGGGAACGCCCCCAGCATAGCATCTCTGAAGCATGAATGAAACTAGGCCAATCGTGATTGGTGTTGCATCATGACGTAACGTGTGACGGCATACACAGAAGCTTACAAAGGGACGGCGGCACACACAAGCGTCAGCTTCTGTGATGAAGCAAGTTGCTCCCAGGCAGTGTCAATACGACACATTGGGGAACGAGTACCCACTATGCCACAACGAGCCCTGCCTGTCCCAGTGTGAAGCTGCGCACAGGCACACTTAAGCCTGGTTTATACTTTCGCCTGGCTCCGCAGACTGCACGCGCACCTCCCCAAACGGACGAGGCGTTTATACTTGACGCACTCGCCGTTGTACTATTCTTTGAAACGTCAGGGGGTGACTCGAGTAATTGTCCTCTAAACCATCAGGAATCAGCAGTGAGAAGAAGAAAGCTATACACACGTGACAATGTTTATTTTAGTACACCACCACCAATACCACACTACAAAAAGAATCATGTAAAACCCAGTAAACCCTGAGATTATTACTCGTGACAATAAAACAAAATATATGAGAATGTGTCTACAATATTAACTAAATTAACAAGCTCTTACATATTTTCTAATTTCACTAAACATTTCATTAAGTTTCGTGAACTTTTTTATTAAACATGGACCTTTATGTTCATTAAAAATACGTTTTATGCTATTGTATGTTCATATTTTAAATGTGTAAGCAACTGATTTAGACGTGCAAACTGGGTGCCGGTGTGGTGAGAAGTTCGAGCTCGGCCAGATTCGGCTCGAAGTCGTTCATCTTCGGATGCGGAGCCGCGCGCGCTGTTACAAAAAAAGCTGCGCACACCGCCAAGCGAAATGGGATCTTGCACACCCAACGCGCACGACCGCCCACACCGAAATGACGTCATTTTTGCCACGCGCACCTCCGCGCTCGTGCGGACGCGTCGAGTATAAACCTAGCCTAGCTTTAGGATGAGAGCACTAGAGTGCCAGGCATAGAACGGATGTCCAGACTGTAAAATTTTATAAAAGTGGCCCATCCTGCTGCATCACACACTTCTTGGATCGGGGCCCCTGAAAGGGGGGCTCTAGAGGGCGCCATGCCATGTCACGGCCAAAGGTGAAGGCAAACTGCGCACCTGATAGGCCATAGATATCGCCTGAACAATCCATTTGCTGATGGTTTGTTTGGACGCGAGAAGCCCCTTTCTTGAGGGACCCGAAACACACCAGCAACTGGTCTGACTTCCGCCATGAAGAAGACCTCTCAATATAGATTCAATATAGATTTTTAAAGCTCTGACAGGGCAGAGCAAATTAAGTCTCTCCTCATCCGCCGTCCCGTGAGGTGGAGGATGAAAAGCCTGCAGAACCGTAGGCCATGCCACATTCAATGGTACTTTAGGCAGATAGCCCGGCCTGGGATGCAAGATAGCCCTAACGTCGCCTGAAGTAAACTCCAGGCACCCATTAGATAACGAGACACCTGAAGATCTCCTACTCTCAGAAAAGAGAAGAGAAGTAATGGCTAGCAAAAAGGCTACCTTGAGGGAAAGGTTATTGGCCTTAGTCGACTCCATAGGTTCGAAGGGGGCCTCAGCCAGCCCTTCGAGAACCACTGCCAGGTCCCAAATGGGAACTCTGGTACGAGCCGCAGGTCTCATGCTCCAAGCCCCACGGAGGAAACATACTACCAGCTGAGGTTTACCCAGAGGCCAATCACCCAGCGGAGCATGGAAAGCCGAAATGGCAGCCACGTACACCTCGAGTGTGGACGGGGCAAGACCAGCCGAGAAGCGATCTTGGAGGAACTCCAGCACTGAAGCCGTCGGGCAGTTAAATGGGTCCACCTCACGCTCTCTACACCATACAGTAAGTAAACATTCCATTTTAATTTTGTCGGAGAACCACACTCGGACCAGCCACAACAGGGCTAATAGTAGTAGACTGACCCCGTCGCAACGGACCCTCTCTAGAACTCCCGGGAGCAGAGCGATCGGGGGAAAAGCGGACAGAAGCAGCCTCGGCCACGTCTGCACCATGGCATCCAACCCCAGCGGGGCTGGATGCGTGAGGGAGAACCACAGTGTGTCGTCTCTCGAGATGCAAATAGATCCACTTCCACTGGGAAGAACCTCTGACATATCGACTCCTCCACCTCGGGGTGAAGTCTCCATTCCCCGGGCTTCAGCCCCTGCCTCGACAGGATGTCTGCTCCCTGATTTTGATCCCCTGGGATGTATGTTGCTCTGTATTTACGGCTTAGGAACAGGCCAGAAGGCGAAATCGGTGCATCAAGGAGGAAAGCCCTATCCTTCTCCTTCATGCCTGACAGTTTTAACCATAAATGTCTCTCAGAGACCACCATAACGACCGATAGCGCGGGTTGTTTCCTTGGCGACCGACAGACAAACAGTTCGCTGGGAACCGATGTGTCCCGAAGCGCACTTGATTCCACCCGAGGCATCATCCCATAACCGTTCTCTCTCACCCCCACAATATTGCTGTAATCTAATACTGGGTGGTTGGAAATTCGAGAGGAATAAGGTTTGTTCCACGATTTACACAACTCGTTATGTAAATCGTGAAAAAATGGCAAACCCTAGCAATGAGGTTGTTCTCTACGCTGCTGGAAGCGCTCATCTAATATACTTTTTGTCTGCGCTTCCTGCCTTTCACGTGGCCAGCTGATATTTAACTGGTCCACAGCGCGAGAAACAACCTCCACCAGCTCCTCCAGATCCATTTGCGAGCCCCAAGATGAATGCCGCCGGGGTTCGCGAGCCTGGCCATCCTCATTAAAAATAGCCAGACGAGAGTGCAGCACCTGGATAGTTAAAGTTTCACAATCCGGACAAGCAGCCCCCTCGAGAGCTGCCACCGTGATGTAGCGAGGGCAGGGATGCACACACAGCTTGCAACTTTGACTCGCCATATGTACACACATACATATTATATATACATATTATATATATATATATATGTATGGAGACTATATATATAGATATAGTACTTGTGTGAATATTGAGACAGACAACACCAAATAAGACAGACACGTCAACAGAGAGCGATTGCTGAAGAACAGAAAGCTGACGCTTGTGTGTGCTGGCGTCCGTTCGTGAGCTTCTGTGTATGCCGTCACACGTAACGTCATGACGCAACAGCAATCACGATTGGCCTAGCTTCATTCATGCTTCAGAGACGCTACGCTGGGGGGCGTTCCCCAATGTGTCGTATCGATGCATTTCGAGTTCCCTCGAACGGGAACAATACCAGAGGCAATTTAATAATATACAATATGCTAATGAGTGTCGAAATTATACAGTATATATGTATTATGGCTTCACATTAGATCACTGTAGTAGAATACACCACAAAAATCTGCTATAAAAATTAATTGCATACAGTATATCATGCACAAATTAAAATGACCTGAATTTCAGTTATAAAACTAGTGCAAGATTATATTAATGTATGATCTTTCATCCAGTAACACCACATAAAGCATGGCAGAGCAGGTCCTCTACTTGTGTTCTTGAGCGCTCACTATATCTCTGACATTTGCTGTGAGCCTGTCGAGTTTTCTGTGAATGTCTGTGAATGTCTTAAGCAAGAGGCTGTACTGGTTTAGCAGTGTAAGCAGAACATTTATCCTGCAAGTACTCATGACTTTAACGTTATTATGCTTAGTGTAACTTTCTTGATTGTTTATAATTTTTCAGAACAATAGTATTTCATTTACATTCATATAGAGGTCAGGGGCCGAGACTGTTCGATCTAAACCAGCTCAGTCCTGTTCCTGGAGATCTAACCCTGATCCAACACACCTGAACCAGCTCATGAAGATCTTCAAGAACACTGTAATACAGACAGGTGTGTTGCAGAAAGGTAGATCTCAGGAACAGGACTGGCACACCTGATCTAACCTGAACTAACTGTTCAAACTTTAAGAAGCTTAATTAGAACTAACTTAGGGGCTGTTTTCAACAAAAAACCTAAAACTTTTTATGCATTTTGGCAATTTTTTTACGTGATAATGGTGTTTTGAGTGCCTGAAAACACAAAGTTTTGAAAACGGGTTTCAAGGTGCAAGTTTTTGAGAACGGTCTCTGTGTAAACAACAAAAATGTGAATCTCTGAAGACGATGGCGTCATGCTCATGCGCATTACGTGTTCAGTCTCTAGTGTTTATGGCCTGGCAGCAGAATACAGCGTTTTTAGTCGTTTTCACAGCTCTGTGTGAATGAGGATAGTTTTGACAATAGTGTCGTCTATACGTGGAAAACTCAAAGGAAAAACTTCTCCGTTTTAAGGATATTGTTGTCGCATAAACTTACCCTTAAGCTCCACTTCCAATAATAATAATGTTAGTCACCTTCTTCTTTGTTATAAATGACATTTTTAGTCAGGAGGTCATTGTGGCACAGCACTACTGGGGAGTTGGTGTGGGTGAGAAGAGTCTTCAGCTCCTCCATCTCTGTGATGATGATTGCAAGGTTAGGTGTCTCCACATGAGCACTGGACCTGAAGCACACACGCGAGAACATCTGAACATTTATGCACCTCTATTATTATAGATTCAACTGAGAATCACCATTCTTTGTTTGTTTCAAACCGAGATCATGATTCTGAACAGACGAGCAAAAAAAACAACAACAATTTATTAGAGGTTATTTTTTTCTTTCTTTTTTTGTGATTAAGACAAAGCATCTTATACAAAGTAAGAGACCAATAACACATGCACAAACACATAAAAAAGCAGAGTTAAACTTATGTACTCAATACATATTTACGTATTGAATTATGCAGACATCTTTTTGTTGGTGCTGTTGCCATGGTGACACAAGATGGACAAAATAGCAGTATTCAAATATTACCAATTAGTTTAAAATACCACTTAATTCCATGGATAACATAACTTAGACAATCACATTAAAGCATAACTTATCTGTTAGGGTCCAGCTGGCAACATTCAAGATGGCTGCACATGTGTTTCACATTGTTTTCGTCTCTGTGTTTTTTGTGATTACCTTGTTTAGTTTGTTTTGAGATGGCTGTTTTATGATTTTATGGTGAAGTTGGGGCTATTTGGAAGAAAAAGGAAAAAAACAATAACAAACTATATCAACAGTCTCATAACTACACAACTATGTGGCCTATCGGGCTGTTCTACCTATGGGGTAGCATCGTGTTATCATCACAGATGGCAGACAAATCGGAGGATAGCGACGGACTGGGTGCTTTGATGTGGATCACTGCGCCTTGTACGGTGGATTTTTTCCATTCGGATGTGGCTCCATTTGGATCAAACCACTGGAATACAGCAGCGCGTCCTGCAGAATTGTGTCAATCTGACAATCGGCGGTTGCAGCACGTGCAGTGGTGTAGAGGAACAATGAGTACACGGCAGTTTGTTTGTTTCTTCGGCTGCTTGCAGACAAGGACGTAGTTTTGCTCCAGTTAAGAAACCCTTGTTGATTCTACTGCTTCTTCTATCAGGTAACATTCACCCCAATCCAGGCCCTGATCTGGCACAGCTTGAAACCCCAGAAGATTTAAAAAACAGCAGTGGACTAAGTTTTATTCATTTAAATGTGCGCAGTCTAATTAATAAAATTGATGCAGTTCGTGTCTGGGCAAATTCGACTCATTGCGATGTAATGGTTTTTGTCAGAAACGTGGCTGAAGTCATCGATTACAAATAATATGATTAACATTGACGGATACAACATTTATAGGACAGATCGCACCAGTAAAGGAGGGGGAGTTGCGATCTATGTCAAAACGGCATTGAACTTGAATTTAAAACATATGGAAAAGTCTACTCTGCTTGACGTTATCCTTACAAATTCTCCACAAAAGTATTCTTCAGTTGGAATATTTAGTAATGATGTTAGTGACCATTGTACAGTAGCCTGTGTTAGAAATTGTAAACTTCCTAAATATAAACCCAAGTTCATTTTTAGAAGAAACTATAAACATTTTAGTGAGCAAGCCTTTTTACACGATTTGTACAATAGTGATGTGTTCCATGTCTGTGAAATGGCAGATGTTGATCTGGCATGGAAGTATTTTCAAACAAACTTTTTAACCTTGATTAATAAGCATGCACCTGTAAGAAGATTAAGAGTCCGCGGTAAAGATAATCCATGGTTTAATAAATCAATATCCTCCTCCATTAGAGCAAGAAACATTGCCTGGGCTAAGGCAAAAAAAAACTAATAATGCTAGTGACTGGGAACAATATAGGGCATGAAGGAATATTTGTACAAAAATTATAAAAAATGCAAAAAGTGAGTATTACCTTAACATGATAAATAAAAATTTTAATGATCCTAGTAAATTTTGGAAGCTAGTCAAATCATCAACGGGGTCTATTCCCCCTCCAGCAGTTCCTGATTTACTAAAGGTCAAAGATGAAGAAATTAAGGATAAACGTGATATAGCAGAAGCTTTTAATTTTCACTTTAATAATGTAGGCTCAAGTTCAACAACTTATTCAAGTATTCCTGTAGACGATAAAGATAATATGGCTATCCCTTTAAGTAGTAAAAGAAACCATTTTAATTTTCTTCCTATTTCTCCATCCCAGGTTTGTAAAGCTCTGTTAACTCTCGATTGTAAAAAATCTGCTGGCCCTGATCAAATAGAGCCTTATTTTCTAAAAATATCTGCGGACTTGATAGCGAGACCGATTGCTTCTATTTTTAATTTAAGTCTAAGTAGTGGTCTGATACCAAGTTCCTGGAAGTCAGCAGAAATTCGTCCATTACTGAAAGGTGGAGATTGCACTTTGTTGGATAATTATCGCCCTATTTCCAGACTGTCTGTTACAGCCAAAGTGTTTGAATCCCTGGTAAATGAACAGTTAAAGCACTATTTATCGACTAATAATATTTTAAGTCAAACTCAGTCAGGTTTTAGACAAGGACATAGTACTATTACTGCTGCAATGTCAGTCACAAATGACATTATTACTGGATTGGATAAAAAAAAATCATGTGTTGCACTTTTTATTGATTTATCCAAAGCATTTGATTCTGTGGATCATGGTCTTCTCTTGCAAAGGCTTAAATGTGTAGGTTTTAGTAGTACAGTTTTAAAGTGGTTTTCAAATTATTTGACTGGAAGAACTCAATGTGTGTCTGTAGATAATTATATTTCTAACCCATTAATAGTGAAGACAGGTGTCCCTCAAGGATAAATTTTGGGACCAATTTTATTTTCTATTTACATAAATGAACTTGGTGTAGGATTAGAGACCGTAAAAGTACACTTTTATGCAGATGATACTATCATTTATACAATGCTTCATCCATAAAAGTGGCAATGGATTCCTTACAAAATGCTTTTAATTTATTTCAGACTTCACTTGATAATCTAAAATTGGTGATGAATAAAAAAAAAACTAAATACATGATCTTCACACGCTCCAGATTATCACTAAATGATTTTATGATTAAAACTTTTGATGGTACTCTGATTGAGAGAGTCGCATCCTATAAATATCTTGGAATTTGGCTGGATGATAAATTTACTTTTAGTTCTCATATTGATAAACTTTTAAAGAAATTGAGACCAAGATTGGGTTTTTATTTTCGTTTGAAAAAATGTTTTTCCTTTGTTGCTCGAAAACGATTAGTGCAAAGTACCTTTTTGCCAGTATTGGACTATGGTGATATAATATATATGCATGCGCCTCTAAATACTTTGAAAAAATTGGATGTTGTTTCAAAATGTTTTTCCTTTGTTGCTCGAAAACGATTAGTGCAAAGTACCTTTTTGCCAGTATTGGACTATGGTGATATAATATATATGCATGCGCCTCTAAATACTTTGAAAAAATTGGATGTTGTTTATCACGCTGCTTTACGATTTGTGACTGATTCAAGTGTGCGTACACATCACTGTAATTTATATGAGTTGACAAATTGGACTTCACTGTGCTTGAGGAGGAAACATCATATGTTGATCTTTATTTTAAAAGCTTTACTGGGTGAATTACCACAGTATATATCTAATCTATTGACATACTGTACTAGTATCTATAATACTAGATCAACAGTTAAACTTTTACTCAAGAACTCAATTTTCCATACAGAACTAGGTAGATCAGCCTTCTCTAATTATGCTCCTTATGCATGGAATGAGCTTCAAGGTATGTTACACATGAAATATGTTCCATCTCTCACTTCTTTTAAAAACACTTTAAAGTCTGTTTTTATAGAACGGTGTAAATGTTTTAGTAATTGTGGGTTGTGTTGTCTTTCAGATATGGAAATTCTTTGTATGTTTATTATGTTGTGGTATGTATTACTTTGTATTTTTGTTTTGTGCTGACTATCTTGACCAGGACTCCCTGGTAGAAGATATATTGTATCTCAATGGGACCTTCCTGGTTTAAAAAAAAAAAAAAAAAAAAAATTCTCACCGCTGACCCCTAGGGGCCGGGATATAAATTACACCCCTGTAACAGTAGTAGAAGTAGTACTACTAATAATAATAATCATAATAAGATCATCTCAGCTTTATGGAATTTTAGACCAGTCAAAAAAAATTATTTCAGATCCACATTACTCTGGGAGCCCCTCCACACACACACACAGACACTCACACACACACACACACACACACCTCAGAACACCTGCAGATAACCACAACTATGAACAGCCATGATCAGAACAGCTCCAACACACACACACACACACACACACACACACACACACACACCCCATTAAAATGTTAAAAAAATTAATCACAGGGCAGGGGGGAGGGGAGGCGAGGGGAAGGGACCATTCTGGTGGAGGAGGAGGATGGAGGGGACCATCCTGGTGGAGGTGGGGAGGATGGAGGGGAAGGGACCATTCTGGTGGAGGAGGATGGAGGAGGATGGAGGAGGATGGAGGGGTGGGGACCATCCTGGGGGAGGTGGGGAGGATGGAGGGGAAGGGACCATTCTGGTGGAGGTGGATGGAGGGGAGGGGAAGGGACCATTCTGGTGGAGGAGGAGGAGGAGGAGGAGGAGGAGGAGGTGGTGGAGGAGGAGGAGGAGGAGGAGGTGGAGGAGGAGGAGGATGGAGGAGGAGGATGGAGGAGGAGGAGGAGGAGGATGGAGGGGAGGGGACCATCCTGGTGGAGGTGGGGAGGATGGAGGGGAAGGGAAGGGACCATTCTGGTGGTGGAGGAGGAGGATGGAGGGGAAGGGACCATTATGGTGGAGGAGGAGGATGGAGGGGACCATCCTGGTGGAGGTGGGGAGGATGGAGGGGAAGGGACCATTCTGGTGGAGGAGGATGGAGGAGGATGGAGGGGTGGGGACCATCCTGGGGGAGGTGGGGAGGATGGAGGGGAAGGGACCATTCTGGTGGAGGTGGATGGAGGGGAGGGGAAGGGACCATTCTGGTGGAGGAGGAGGAGGAGGAGGTGGTGGTGGAGGAGGAGGAGGAGGAGGAGGAGGAGGAGGAGGAGGAGGAGGAGGAGGAGGAGGAGGAGGATGGAGGGGAGGGGACCATCCTGGTGGAGGTGGGGAGGATGGAGGGGAAGGGAAGGGACCATTCTGGTGGTGGAGGAGGAGGATGGAGGGGAAGGGACCATTCTGGTGGAGGAGGAGGATGGAGGGGAAGGGACCATTCTGGTGGTGGAGGAGGAGGATGGAGGGGACCATCCTGGTGGAGGTGGGGAGGATGGAGGGGAAGGGACCATTCTGGTGGAGGAGGATGGAGGGGTGGGGACCATCCTGGGGGAGGTGAGGAGGATGGAGGGGAAGGGACCATTCTGGTGGAGGTGGATGGAGGGGAGGGGAAGGGACCATTCTGGTGGAGGAGGAGGAGGAGGATGGAGAGGAGGAGGAGGATGGAGTGGAGGGGAGGGGACCATCCTGGTGGAGGTGGGGAGGATGGAGGGGAAGGGAAGGGACCATTCTGGTGGAGGAGGAGGATGGAGGGGAAGGGACCATTCTGGTGGAGGTGGAGGAGGAGGATGGAGGGGAAGGGACCATCCTGGTGGAGGTGGGGAGGATGGAGGGGAGGGGAAGGGACCATTCTGGTGGAGGTGGAGGAGGAGGTGGAGGATGGAGGGGATTCTTCCGGTTGCGATTCTTCCGGTTGCGAGGGTACGCTGGCGCGTCTTGGCTGCCGCTCCTTTCTCCCGTTTGTTTGTTTTTATTATTTTATTGTTATTGATGAGCATTTACTAAGAGTTTTGGAGTATACGAAGAAAGCCTATTAAATCGTAAAGAGCAATTACGCTCCACCCGTGGGATTACGACTTTATGATGTGGAATCACGCGTCAGTCTTTGGATTACTGTTTTTATTGTCGACTGTTCTTCGCTGGAATCGCCTCTTCTGCTGTCCCTCTCAGGATTTGCACAACTGTGAGGTCCCGGCTGGTGTGGACTTCCCCAACATGGCCCTAAGGTACACTGCTCGCCAACTGTCGAACCTTAAGGGTAACTTTTATTTGGCGAATGACACGCACGCACTATGCAGTCATGTTGGAATATTGCGACCGACGCGCTATATACATCGCTCTTCAAGGCGTAGTTTTTCCTCATCATCTGTTACATCATCTGTTATTTATCCTGCATTTCTCCGCAAATCTCAAATGCTGTTGTGTAGGCCTAGAGGGATTAATTTCAACAACTTGTCGTTTCCTAAGCGCGAGGTGGCTTCCCTGGCTTCATCGACTCCCCGTCTGTTGAATTCGGCGCTCTTCAATACACGATCTGTCAACAACAAGGCGTTGATACTATCTGACATTATTACAGAACGGAAACTGGATCTTGTGTGTTTAACGGAAACCTGGCACAAAGAGTCTGATGGTTTTCTTTTTAATGAACTTACTCCTGCTGGATATGGTTTATTTGATCTCCCGCGTTCCTCTGGCAGAGGTGGGGGTATTATTGTACTATATAATAACCAAATCAATATGAGTCCTGTGGCTGTCCCACAGTTTAACTCATTTGAATGTCTTGTTTTGAGTGCATCTGCCCCCACTTCCACTGCCATAGCTACAGTCTACAGGCCTCCTAAGAACAATAAAGACTTTTTATCTGAATTTGCAGATTTGTTGTCCTTGCTATGCCTCAAATTTGGGAGAATTTTAATTTTGGGGGACTTTAACATCCATATGGACAAAAAAGATTCTACAACAACAAAAGAGTTTATATCGTTATTGGAGTGCTTTGATTTGAACCAGCTCGTGGACTGTCCTACGCACAATAAAGGCCATACTCTTGACTTGGTGATTTCAAACGGCTCATTTGTCTCACAGCTGTACACCTCTGACTTAGGGCTGTCTGATCATCTGTCTATTGTTTTTAATATGGAACTGCCTGACATAAACACTGTCTCCTCTCGCATCCTTAACTATCGTAAATGGAGATCGATTGAACCCTCTGATTTCTCTGACTTTATTGGTTCCTCCTTGAGTGTGTTTTCGTCATCTGATGCATTGGAGGACAAAGTTCTCATGTTAAATTCTGTTCTCTCATCTGGCCTGGACTTATTTGCTCCTTTGAAATCACGAATGGTTTCTTTTGGTCGTTCCTCTCCCTGGTATAATGAGAATCTGCGTGCTATGAAGGCATCTTGTCGTTCAATGGAGCGCAGGTGGCGTTTGTCTGGACTGACTGTCTTTTATCAGGCCTGGAAGGATCATTTACTTGAATATAAGCTCCAAATTTCATCGGCCAAGTCTGCTTATTTTGCACAGATAATAGACAATAATCAGAATAACCCAAGACAGTTGTTTAATTCTATTAACAATCTACTCAAATGTAACAGTTATTCAACTGCTCCAGCTTCGACTCATCTCTGTAATAAGTTTCTTGCTTTTTTCAGCTCCAAGATTGATAACCTCCGTAAATGTATCATCTCTGCTCTGCCTTTATCTCTTCCTCACAAGATCATTACTGAATTTTCCGGCACCCTTCTTACACATTTTTCAACATTGGACTCTCAATCACTTTGTAATGAGGTTTCAAAAATGAAAGCTGCCACTTCCATAATTGATCCTGTGCCAACTTGTCTGTTCCAATCATGTTTTGCTACCTTATGTCCTGTTGTACTGAATATTATGAATGATTCTCTGTGCACTGGTGTGGTGCCGGCACCTTTTAAAATTGCTGCTTTGACCCCTGTACCTAAAAAAAAAGACACAAACATTGATAATTTACATAATTTTCGTCCAATTTCGAATCTCCCCTTTCTTGCCAAAATTTTAGAGCGAATTGTCGCTACTCAATTGCATGCTCATCTAACTGCAAATAATCTTTATGAGCCCCTCCAATCAGGATTCCGGAGACTCCACAGCACTGAAACCGCATTAGTTAGGGTCACTAATGACCTGCTAATTGCTTCGGATTCTGGCTGTCTCTCTATTTTAATTCTTCTTGATCTTAGTGCCGCTTTCGACACTGTTGATCATAATGTTTTACTCGCTCGGTTAGAGTCTGTTTTTGGTGTTTCTGATACTGCACTAAGTTGGTTTAAGTCCTATTTTTCTGATAGAAAGCAGTTTGTTGCTATGGGTGGTTGTAGGTCTGTTATTGGTGGAGTGCAATCTGGTGTTCCTCAAGGTTCTATCTTGGGTCCTATACTTTTTAACATATACCTTTATCCTCTGGGTCAACTTTTAAGATCACTTGGTCTCAGTTTTCACTTTTATGCAGATGACACACAGGTTTATATACATTCAAAACCTGACGTTAATGTGGCTGTGTCCTATCTTTCTCTATGTATTTCTCAGATAAAAGAATGGATGTCTAGTAATTTTTTATGTCTGAACAGTGACAAGACGGAAGTAATGCTTGTTGGCTCGCCCCACCAGCTACGTAAGGCTGAGTCTCCAGCTTTAAGTGTAGAAGGTTCTACACTTCAATTTCAAACAAAATTAAAAAACTTGGGAGTAATATTTGATAGTAACCTAACATTTGTTCCTCATGTCCAGAGTACTGTTAAGACATCATTTTTTCATCTAAAAAATATAGCCAAATTGCGTCCCATGCTATCACTTCCTGTGGCAGAAAAGCTAATTAACATCTTTGTATTCTCTAGAATTGATTACTGTAATGCCTTGCTGGCCGGGGTCTCAAAAGCTACCCTTAACAAATTACAGTTAGTACAGAATGCAGCTGCTCGAATTCTATCGGGTAACAGAACTGGGGATCACATTACTCCTGTACTGGAATCCTTACACTGGCTGCCTATCAGATTCCGTGTTGATTTTAAAATTCTGATGCTTACTTATAAGGCCTTGCATGGTCTGACACCTCTTTATATTACTGAACTTCTAACCCCATACACACCAGTACGTGAGCTTCGCTCCTCGGAAACTGGCCTTTTAATTGTCCCGAATACTAGACTTAAATCCATGGGTGATAGGGCCTTTTCGGCGAATGCTCCAAAACTTTGGAATTCCTTGCCTGTGGAGATTAGGCAAGCTGAATCTCTTAGTGTTTTTAAATCTTCCCTGAAAACTTATTTGTTTAGGGTAGCTTTTATATAACTGTTTAAAATTGCTATATTATTGTTATTTATTATATATTTCATTGTTTTATTTTTGCATTGTTTGTTCTATTGTAGGTTTTATGTTTTGTGAAGCGCTTTGAGATGCTTTTTAAAGGCGCTATATAAAATAAAGTTTATTATTATTATTATTATTATTATCCTGGTGGAGGTGGGGAGGATGGTGGGGAGGATGGAGGGGAGGGGAAGGGACCATTCTGGTGGAGGAGGAGGATGGAGGGGACCATCCTGGTGGAGGTGGGGAGGATGGAGGGGAGGATGGAGGGGAGGTGGGGAGGATGGAGGGGAGGGGTAGGGACCATTCTGGCGGAGGAGGATGGAGGGGTGGGGACCATCCTGGGGGAGGTGGGGGGGAGGTTGGGAGGTTGGGAGGATGGAGGGGAAGGGACCATTCTGGTGGAGGAGGATGGAGGGGAGGGGAAGGGACCATTCTGGTGGAGGAGGAGGGTGGAGGGGAGGGGACCATCCTGGTGGAGGTGGGGAGGATGGAGGGGACCATTCTGGTGGAGGAGGATGGAGGGGAGGGGAAGGGACCATTCTGGTGGAGGAGGAGGATGGAGGGGAAGGGACCATTCTGGTGGAGGTGGGGAGGATGGAGGGGAAGGGACCATTCTGGTGGAGGAGGATGGAGGGGTGGGGACCATCCTGGGGGAGGTGGGGAGGATGGAGGAGAAGGGACCATTCTGGTGGAGGAGGAGGGACCATTCTGGTGGAGGAGGAGGGACCATTCTGGTGGAGGAGGAGGATGGAGGGGAAGGGACCATTCTGGTGGAGGTGGGGAGGATGGATGGAGGGGAGGGGAGGGGACCATTCTGGTGGAGGTGGGGAGGATGGATGGAGGGGAGGGGAGGGGAGCATCCTGGTGGAGGTGGGGAGGATGGAGGGGAGGATGGAGGGGAGGGGAGGGGAGGATGGAGGGGAGGATGGAGGGGAGGGGAGGGGAGGGGAGGGGACCATCCTGGTGGAGGTGGGGAGGATGGAGGTAATTGGCAGCGTCAGCATCTGCAAACTCAGATGTGTGTAAGTACCAATCTTTTATACTGCAAGTATTAGCAAGTGATTGGTTAGATATGGAGGTAATAAGTGATGCAGCGATTGAGTCTTCCTAACAGAACTTACGCTAATGCTTTCATTTTCCCGGCGTGTTACATCACATTGGGGGCAAAAATATGTCTGAAATAAAACAAGTTGAGAACTTATATGTTCCCAGCACTTTCTGGGATGTAGTATGCTTGCTTATCATAGGAAGTAATAAGAAATTACTCTTTACATTAAGGTAGTACCCTAGTGAGAACAGGGTGTTGGGGGAATCACTTTTTTTTCTCTTTTTCATCAAACTGCAGTTTTTGCAAAAAGTTCCCGCAATTTCATCGCATTTTTTAAGAAAACGTGCCGCATAATCAAGGATTTTTGCCCGCAACAATAAAAAAACCCTGCATTTTTCTGGAAGGACTGTTATATACAGTATAACAAAGAAACACTAACAATTATAGGCATATGCAAAATCTATTAATCTCTAATCTATGATACCGCTAAGTTACAAGCACAGGAAATTCTAGACTCTTTTCAATCATATAAGTAGGTCTCATGGTTTTTGGAACCTCTTCCCTAATGCGTTCATGAAGTTCCCATCTGGTGGAAGTTGACTGGCTACAAGAAGGTCATGAATAAGAACAAAAAAGGTAGTATCTTCTCATCACAATGTTGAGTGTCATCAGGACCTCATTGAAATGTAGGCCCTCATACATCTGCGAAGATACTTTGGCACAACATGGAGAGAAAACAATGTACTCAAACAGAAAAGAGTTAAACTAGTAATACTAGTCAAAAGTTATACAAAGCTTCTACTTATAATTAAATCCAAGCATATGTGATTAATGATTAAGTGATTAATGGGATCTGAAATTTTAAATGTGATTATATTTGAAAGAAATGTTATATATTTATTTGGATGAGTTTCTCATAATCAATTAACTTATGACCTAAGCATGGCTTTCCTCTCACCCCTAAGAAACACACATCTTACGCTGCTTGTAAAAAAAAGCATAAGACAAGAACACATGAGAATCAGTGTGAGCAAAACAAATGAAAAACTTTCTAAAATGTGATTATCTTTGATTCAATGACTGATTATAAAATGATCATTGTAACACATATGCATATATGATGCCAGGTTAACAAGGAAACACTGACCCTCAGTCACTTCAGAAAATTCACACATACTGTTTGTACAAGAAATAAAAGACATTATAATTAGTGATAATACATAAATATAATTTTCAATGTTGATTGCTGTTTTTTTATTTTTTATTTATAAATATGACATTTGTATCTTTTACAGCCAGACTGACTCTCTTTTATTTTGTGCCATCCAGTGACAATTTGATCTCACCCCTCTCAGTTTCAGCAGGATGAGTCAGTTTGGGTTCTCTGTCTGGATGGATGTCTTGTTGATGCTGGGGATCTTTGGTGAGTTGCAGGTTGGTGCGCAGATGTAGTCAGAGGTTTCAGGTGTGATGTGTGTGGGTCTATGGTGTCGTCCTGGTAAACGGGGTTCTCACAAGTAGAGTTGTGTATGAGGTGAAGGTTCTCACCTTTGTCCTGGTGGAGGTGAGGGGTTCCATGTTCAATGTCTTTTGATTGCAAGCATTTTGCCCTTTGTCTTTGTTTAGGTGCACATGGTCATTGTAAAGAGGCGTCACTCGAATTGGAATCCATCAGCAAGCTTTTAATAAAATCGTGGTCAAACAGGCAATGGTCAGATTCCAGCAAACAGAAACGTAGGACAGACACAGTCGTGGTCGAAAAGCAGGCAGGAGATCAGGGCAGGCGGAGAACAAGCACAGATAAGTAACAAAGCAGATAGTCCAAAAGGCAGGCGGCAGAGAATCATAAACAGGGAACAGACTGGGTCACAAAAGGTAGGCAATACAGAACTAAATGCTCAGAAATGCAAACCATAGTAATACAAGACTTCACAACGAAGAGTGGTGGGGAGACAGTTTATATAGGTCCAAGAATGAGCTACAGCTGAGCAACGTAATCAGTGCCAGGTACGGGGCTGATGGGAAATGTAGTGTGTGAGTGAAAAGTCAATATTCGTGTGAGAGAGCTCTCTGATGGTCAAAGGAGGGAATCACGGAGTTTGTCTCTGTGACAGTCATAATGGTCTTTTTCTGTGATGTTAGAGTGGTGAGTTAGCACACTGGGCAGAAGAGCACATCTTTTGGAGATCTCAGCTTTGACACTGTGGATGGTCTCTGGGTGGAAGTCTTTGCCAGGAAGAAGAAATGATGATCTCTCTCACTCCCCCCCCCCCCCTTTTCTTTTTCTTTTCTTTTTCTTTTCTTTTCTTTTTTTTTTCTTCATTTCAAATTTGCTGAGCTGCTTCAACCATTCCTCTTAATAAATCAAAGATCTGATTTTCAATGATTGTGAGCACTGGACGTGCTCCCTGCAACATTACAGTTCCATTATGGTAAAGGTTAACTGTTAGGTGCTTTTTCTGTGGGTCCTCTGAGTCCCGTATGCACAGTTGCAAGGCATATTGGATGCCCCGTTCTGTAACCCTACCTTCATAATATTTGTAAAAAGTGTTTCTCCATACAGGTGTGCGATATGTGAAGAAGCGAAGGTTACAGATTTTATCATCCCAATTAGCTCTAACGAGAATCTCATGATTTCCCCTTAGGTTTGCTGCTGCCATAATGTTATACTTCGAACTTTGAATAAAAGGTCTCAATAGCTCAACTGGCCAACCAGAGGGTTTGAAGACTTACTGTCCTTTGCTAACGTTATGCTTAGCGAGCTGTATTGGTTCTGAAGGGTTTTCCCTCTTCAACTTTTTTCTTCTAATTCGTTTTACAAAGTAACTGTGGAAAAATAAAATTTATTATTGCTTACCTCTTGCATAGGGCAAGTTGAAGGTCTCTGATAATAATTACTTTAGTCCTGTTTGATTCTAGTTGTATCTCTGCTGTTGTTTTTATTTTTTTATTCTCAATATATTTGAGAACAGCTTGGATGAGGGTTTGTATTCTGGTCGTTCCCCAGTTGTTGTTGTCGTCTTCCTTGTAATTTCTTGCCTGTGCTCCTGTGATAAGATTCTTTCCAGTCGGAAAAAGTTTTTTTAGTGCCCTTTATTTTGCCAAATTCCTTTAATGAACTGTCTCTCCGTCTTCTCGGTGTTTATGTGCCCATCAGGCTGCGTACTGTCCTTAAGAACACAGCCAATTGTACAGCTGGTGCCACCCTCAACATGGTGGGGGCCTGTAGCTATTTTCTAATGCGTCAGCACTTAAGCATCACAATTTCACTTTCAGTTTGTGAGTGACAGACATGACTTGCACTTACCCTTCACGATGTTTTCTTTTTTTTCTTTTCTTTTTTTTTTTTTATTGACATTCTGTAACAATTGTTGCATGTACATCCGTCTTAAATATTAATCACAAAGTGTCAACATGAATGTCCGTTTTCCAGAAATAAAGAACATAAAATAAAAAAATAAAAAAATAAACAAAAATAAATAAAAACAAAAACATGAACACTTAGGGAGTGAAGTATGGTTGCTCCTACATATACAGGATATAATCATCCCAGGTTAAGCAAATCAAAGTCCGGCCTGTGTGATGTTATATAATCTATCCATTTCTTCCAACGTAAAACAAATAAGTCCTTCTTGTAGTTCAAGTCTGCAGTTAATTTCTCCATCCTGCATATATCCATTGTGATGTCCATCCACATGGTCAATGTTGGACTCTCCTGTGAAAGCCATTTTTTTGTGAGTGCCTTTTTGCCTGCAACTAACAAAATACTAAACAAATGTTTGTCTCTCTTTGTCCATCCATCTGGCATGAGTCCAAAAAAAAAGACTTTGCTTTGCAAGGGCAGGTGGCTCCCAAAAATTTCTTGAATTGCTTTATGTATTTCCTTCCAATAAGTTTTAATAACCTGACAGCCCCAAAAAACATGATAATGATTTGCATTCATATTTCCACAATTTCGCCAACAGGCTGGGGAGTTACCTCTATAGTGTGATTTTTGATAAGGTGTAATAAAATATCTTATCAGGCTCTTCCAGCCAAACTCCTTCCAACTCTGTGAGCTGCTACATTTCCATTGATATTTCCAGATTATTTCCCATTCATCCTCTGACAGATCTATTCCTCCTTCCCTTTCCCACTTTGTTTTGATGTATAGGGTTGAATGTGCTTTCTTGTTTATAAGCCCTTTAGATAGACCTGAAATAATACCCCTATCTTTGTTTGCATCATAAGCCCTTTAGATAGACCTGAAATAATACCCCTATCTTTGTTTGCATCATAAGCCCTTTTAAACATATCTAACAGCCGATTACTTGATTCAGATACATACTTTAACTTGTCGCTGATAAAGTGTCTCAGCTGCAGGTATCGATAGAAGTCCTGTGCCTCTAGAGCATATTTCTTTTTAATTTGTTCAAAACTAAGGAGTGTGTTATCCTTTATTATCTTACATATAGCTGTTACTCCTTTATTTGTCCATTCCTTAAATCTCGTATCTAATTTATTTGGGACAAACTGCGTATCATATGCACACCATTTAAGGACCACAGTATCCTCCTCTAATTTGTATTCTGTTATTACTGTTTTCAGATTTTAAGTGTCAACTTTAACCATGGGTTTTCTGTATTTTTTATGAATTCTTGCAGGCTGCTATCGGCTATAAGTGCTTGTATGGGGATGGAAATCAGACCCTCTTCAATTTTTTTCCACTGAGCATCATAAGATGGATTACACCAGTTTATCATTGGTCTCAATTGTGCCGCCCAGTAATAATGTCTGAGGGAAGGAAGGCCCCATCCCCCTTTTGCTTTGGTCAATTGGAGGGTTTTAAATCGGATTCGGGGTCTCTTACCTTGCCAGATGTATCTGGACAACATTTTGTCCCATTCATTAAATAGTTTTTGGTCTATTTCTATCGGTAGGGTTTGAAATAAATAAAGTAATTTGGGTAGGATGTTCATTTTAATCGAGTCTATTCTTGAACTGAAACTTAAGTTTGGAATTAAATTCCATCTTTCTATATCCTCTTTAATTTTCTTTTGAATCGGTGAGTAATTATATTGAAATAGTTCTGTGAGATCCTTCGGTATTACAACCCCCAAATATCTAAGATGTTCCGTTTCCCATGCTAAATCATATTTATTCCTAATTTCCTCTGGTGGTTTGTAGTTGTATTTAAGCAGTTGTGTTTTATTTATGTTAATTTTGTATCCTGATAGTCTGCCAAAATATTGAAACGATTGCATTCATTTGGGTAGGGATTTTGTTGGTTGACCCAGAAAGATCAAAATATCGTCCGCGTAGAAGGCCAATTTGCAGTGGCGGAACTAGAGTTTTATACATGGGGTGGCCAGGGGGTGGCCACTGCTACTTGCGGGGGTACACAGTACACACACACACACACACACACACACACACACACACACACACACACACACACAGTGGAAAAGCTTATGGAAGGAATTGGGTCACTCTGTTTGTGTCTATAAGTGTTGAACATCCAAAATATTTGCAGAAAACAAAGCTGAAGCACCAAGGAGATAAGATATGTGTCTGTTATGAACTGCTGCATTAATTTACAAAAAAACCTCACATTTACAAAAAAAATTTTTTTAAATTAGATATAGCAGGCATCAAGCAGACATGTACTTGAAAAATGTAAACAATTTTATTGCCCATCAATATAAAATCTTATCCTAGGAAGATTTAATACAACATAATTCTTTCGTTATAATAATTTATAATTATTCTTTCTAATTATAATTGTTTAATTTATAAACATTTTTTGTGTTCATTTTTTGGTGAACTAGCCTTTTAATCTGGCAAAATCTTCTCAACTTAAATTCCTGAATTTGGTATGTGATTGACTGCCTGTGTCTGGTAGATGCTCTGAGCTGTTGCTGGTCCTGAAGTCTGACCACACTGACTCTGACTAGCCAGTGGTGATGCAAGGGCTGGGGTCTGTTTGCATCTGATCTGCCTGTTAGTCCAGTCATTTTAAGCCAAAATGGGGGTCAACCTTGAACAAATTGCAACAGAAGCAAACTCAACTGATTTTGTATCCTCAATATGTCCTAAGTAAGGAAAAACAAGTCCCGAAGAATCCCATTAGGGGAAAGTTTCGAAAAAGACCCAAATATAGCCTATTCATTCTTTCTCTCACATGAATAGGGTAAAAATTGTAACCTTTAGATATCACCATGAAAATTACTGAGTTGATTACTTACATCAAGACAAACAAAAAATGTATTAAAGGTTTTTTTTTAATTGTTTGTTAACATGGACAAATGGTGCATAATCTAATTATGTATGTGCTAATTTGCATAAATACCACAACAGATCTAAACATTGGGTATAGCCAGGTGAAAATGTCTTGTTGAATCTTGTTGACATATAACTGTAAAATACTTAATGTTAATGTCTGAATGGAACACATTACGGCTACCCATGAGCATTAATACATAGAGGCAGGAAGTACTTTAGAAACCAGCCTTTATTCATTTTTAAGAGATGGGGTTTGGGGCTGGGTCTGTGGGACTGTTTCTGGGGGACGAGTCTGAGGGAAGAACAGGAGACAATGGTAAGGAGAATGCAGAAGACAAAAGGCAGGTAAAATAAAAAGTGAATCCCCAGAAACAGTTTTCAAAACTTTCCCCTAATGGGATTCTTCTGGACCTTTTTTCCTTACTCAGGACATATTGAGGATACAAAATTATTTGAGTTTGCTTCTGTTGCAATTTTTTAAACCTTTTTTCATAAAATGACTGGACTATGTTTGTGCTTATTAAAAAGAACTCTTATAGCCTATCTCTCCCTTTCTTTTCATGTTTAATTGACCCTGTTAAAAAACATGCCAAATTTAAAATATGATTCCAATCATATTCATATTCTAATCATCATCCAATTACCAACATTTTTATCTTAATTCTTTCCAGTATTAAAAAAATGGTGTTTTTGGTAATTTTCAAAATTTCATGGCACCCCAGAATATTTTGTTGTATGAATATCTGAACATACCAAAAGAAAGAACAGACCCTGTGCTTTTAAACAAAAAAAAATCTGTTTTATTAAAGCTTTGTGCGTCTTTTTTATCAACACTTGAATGTTGGCAAGTTTCATAAAAAGCAACATGAGCATAAAGCTGAGAAAATCGCATTTTTATCAAAGACTACATCTAGATCAGATTTAATGATGATCAAAACACAGTAGATCGAGTCCATCAACACCCTACACCCATAAAGCTTCACAGTCCTAGTGATCGCATTATGATATCGCTTGTTTCTGCTCTTCTTTGCCTGCGTTTTGATCTCCTATCCTCACATTAGCTAGAACATTTGTATACTGTAACGTACACACGGCAAGTAGCCTACTGCGTGTATTAGGCCTAATGTAGGCTATTCGGAGCAAACCCCCCTGATGCTAAACCTTAAAAACTTACTTCAAATATGATGTTTTCTTATTCGGCGAAGTTCGGTATCTTGCAACTATCTCTCGTCCTCTGCTCGTCCGTTTGAAAACTGCGCGCGCGCCGCGCTGCCGGCGAACGTAATTATTTATTTATTTATTTTTTTTTTTATCAGCATCAGCAACTGCCAGTAGCAAATACAATTTTGGGGTGGCACCCGGGGTGGCCAATTGCATGTCAGGGGTGTCCAGTGCCACCCCGGACCCCCCTCTGGCTCCGCCACTGCCAATTTGTGCTCTTTATCCTGGATGTTAATGCCTATTATTTCTTTGTTTTGTCTTATATATTGGGTTAACGGTTCTAGATACAATGCAAATAGAAGTGGTGAGCATGCACAACCTTGCCTCGTGCCCCTTTCCAATGTAATACTATTAGATAAGCTGCCATTTACCTTAATTCTAGCATTGGGTTTATTATATAATGCTTGTATTGTTTTAATTATGATCTCGTGTAGGCCAAATTTATGTAAGACTCGATAAAGAAAACTCCAATTCACTGAGTCGAAGGCCTTTTCTGCATCAATACTAATTACCATAGCTGCTATTTTATTCCTTTGGATGTGATTAATAATTTGTAGTGTCCGTCGTATGTTGTCTTGCGTTTGACGCTCTCGAATAAAGCCTGTTTGGTCATTATGTATTAGATTAGGTAAAAATTTCTCTAGTCGTCTAGCCACAATGGATGTAAATAGCCTATAGTCTATGTTGAGAACCGATATAGGTCTATATCAGTGTTTCTCAACCTTTTTTGGGCCAGCGCCCCCTATCCAATATCCAAATCCCTGAACGCCCCCCACCCCCAAACTAATGAGCGACCAGGAACGAGTGAGAGTTAATAGATGAAATAAGTGCAAAATTGTCTTTTATTAATACAATTGAACTGTACTCCACAGTGATTCATCCAAAAAACAAGTTATAAACTGATCTCATGAAAATGCGTCTCTATAGCACGCATTTTGTTTATCGTGCAATTTATACGTGAAAATGAGTTTTTACGTGTATATGATACGCAGTTTTTGCATAGCAATACCAGTGTTTCTCACAGGATATTGGTAAATCTGTGTTGAGTGGACTTCGGGCCTTCTAGGGGGGATCGGGGGCATGCCCCCCCGTAAGAAAATTTTGTGCATTTTAATGTTAAATTCATTAATCTGGTGCACTTTGAGAGTTCAAAATTAAAAGTGCCAACCCATATTCAGTGTGCAAATTAAACAAAGAAAAATTCAAACCTCTTTTAGTTGTGTCTGTCTACATTACACTACTACATAATAATAGTTACAATATTAATCCCATGAAAAATAAATAAATAGCCTACAATCATGATTTTTCATGAAAAATTATGTTAGAATTGTAGGCCTAAAATACCTTGGTATCAGCTTGTTTTCATCAATGGTATAATTAATACAATTACAATTAATTTGGTTTGTCGTGATTAATTTGTGTTCATAATCAGTAAAAAAAAAATATATATTCTAACAAGATTAAACACATATGAACAATTAAATTATTATTGTATTATTAATTATTTGTATATCTTGAAACTACCCAAGCAGTGTTTCGCGCTCAGATGTGACGGCGGAATGAATACATTACCAAAATGTGATTGCAGAATATATTTAAATTATCCATCAAATTGTCATTTTCTCCTACTGTCTTGCGAGTTAACAATAATGCCTAAATTACTTGGTGAACAAAAACATTATGGCATTAGGGATTTGAATTAGTTAATGCCTAAAAATATAAAAGTGTTACCTTATAAATAGAATATAGTTTAATTAATTCGTCGCCAGAGTGAATGGGAACATGATTTATTGAAAATATTTGAAAAAAATATAAGTGTTTCTTAAGTCAATACTTTTTAATGGCTTGTCAACTTTCCATTCCTCCGCTACATGATTCTCGGCACCACCGGATTGTTGTCAGCGCGAAACACATTTTTGAGCTCGTGAATGCTGATTCTTGTCAGCGCTGGATTCTAGTCAGTGCTCAAGCGCTGGTCTATGACTGGAAACATAATAGAGTCGTTGCAAAAGTAACGATAGGCTACATGTCGCATTAAACTGGAAGATTTTAGAATGTTAGGCATTCTAAACTTTTGAATAAGAAATAATATCAAGTCGTCAAAATACAACTCGTCAAAACTCCGCGAATCACAACAAGCGCGCGCGGTGAGAACACTCATTTAAACAGCATATACACAACTTGACTGCACATGATGTTTTTGACATTATTGATACTGCTTTCAATCGTAATGCAATAGAAATGAACACAAAAAACCTGCCTAGTGCCTACCTACAACACTGACGGTGGACGTGTTGTCAGGAGTAGAGCGGGTGCGGACGAATGTGTTTTTTTTTTTTTTTTTTTAGCGCTGCTGAGGTATTCTTTCACGCACACCATAGAGGCGCGTGCACACCACAATATATCACACTCTGCGCATATGTTTTACAACATAATTTAACAAAAACATAGTCCTAACACTTTTTAAATAGCCCACTTAAAGTATTTATTACAACTAAATTACTAAATGCTTAAAATGAATAAAAGTAAATGAACAAAAATTTGCGTTACATATTTAAACTTGTGAACGCCCCCCATTAAGACCTGAACGCCCCCCTTTCAAAAATCTTGCTTTCAACGCCCCCCGTTGTTCTCTGAACGCCCCCTGGGGGGCGGTACCGCCCCCGTTGAGAACCACTAGTCTATATGATCCGCACTCTAATTTATCTTTATTTTCTTTTGGAATAGCAGATATTATTGCTTCCTTCCAACTGGGTGGTGTTTGTGCTTTCTTTAGAGCCCAGTTCAAAGTAGGAAGAATTACTGGTATTAGCTCTTCTTTCAACTCCTTATACCACTCTGCCGTGTAGCCATCTGATCCTGGTGATTTATTTGATTTGAGTTTACTTATTGCCATTTTTAGCTCTTTCTCTGTTATGTCCTCAATCATTATTTTATTCTGTTCTTCATCCAACACTGGTAATTTCAGAGAATCCAAAAAATGATCTATTTCAGCCATGCTGCCTCCTGTCTTTTTAGAGTAAAGAGTCTTATAAAATGTTTCAAAGGCTTCCAAAATTTCATTTAGTTTGTTTTTTGCTATTTTAGTCACTGGATCTTTGATTTTATGAATTGTGTTCTGTGCTATTTTCTTTTTAAGTTTCCAGGCCAAAACTTTCATTGATTTGGATCCGCCTTCATAATATCTTTGTTTAAGGAACATCAAATTTTTCTTGATTTCATACGTTGTCAAATTATTAATTTCGTTTCTTATTTTCATGATTTCCTCCAATAGAGGCTGTGCTGTTCGCTCTTTATGTTTTTTCTCTAATTCTTTTAATTTCTTTTGAAATTCTCCCAATTTCTCATTTCTCATCTTTTTTTTATAGGAGGATATTGCTATGATTTTCCCTCTCAGGACCGCCTTTAGGGCGTCCCATTGAATGGGAGGGGATACATCTCCTTTGTCATTCATTTCCAAGTAGAAGCGGATTTCTCTTTTTATCTGTTCTTTAAAGTGTGGATCATTGAGCAGGCTTGAATTCACGATGTTTTCAATAGAGATTTGCAGCATTCTAACTGGTTGTGGATGTCTTAGTTTAATGAATAAGAAAAAAAGAAAAGAAGAGTAAAACATGCAGTTGTCTGGTCTGTTAAGGTGCTCCCAGTCACACGGCTCCACACAGGTTCATTGCTGCCAATGTGGTGGTTGCCAGGGGTGGCACTAACTTTCGCATATGCCAGATACATATCTAATTATACAATGTGTATTATTATTATTAGTTATATTTAATACGCTAGTAAGGTAATGATTAAATTGTTTAATTGTACCTTATTATCACTGTAAAGCTGCTTTGAATCAATCTATATTGTTAAAAGCGCTGTATAAATGAAGGAGACTTGACTTGACTATTGAATTATAGTCTTTGAAAGTCAGCTTGAGTGGAGATGCAGGCTGTGTTCAGTGGTCTGGCCTTTTTTGTTGTTGTTTTTATGCAGGCAACATAAATGATATATATATTTTATAAAAATATTCATATAAATTTCGTTATTGATTATTGTGCCATTATATTTATGCAGTGGCATAGAAAACGTTGGTTAATGATGTACAGTATTGTAAAACATATTTTTTTAAACAGCTGTTGTCTGCAGTACAAGAGCACTTAATGTTATGCTTCAAAAAGATCATAAGCATTAATTTTCATGTGGGGAGATTGCTGTGTTTTGATAGATTGCCTTTGCTGCATGAGAAGTGATTTCCCCAGCACATTACGGTTGTGTTTTTATTTTTAAATATAAGAACATCAAAGTCATCTGTTTTGCAAACAACCCGTCCAAAAACTGGGAGGAACTTTTTCTGGAATTGAGTTCCTGCTCGGAATTTCCATAACAAACACATTGGGTGCGGCCAGAAAATTCAGTGATGCGATGCTGCTCATCTTGTTTAACATGTTCATTACACACATTGTATGTCATTGATTTGATAAACCAGTTTGGCATGTAGGTTATGTTTAAAGCCACAATATGTAAGATTTTTGTAATAAAATATCCAAAAATCACTTGCACAGTGTGATATATTTCCTGCAGTTCTGCACTTACAATATCCCAAAAGTTCCCAAAGATTTTTAATTTCAGAGAAATTCCAATTTTAAATAATGGAATTAATTAAATTACATAATATCCACGTTATCCCTGGTTTCCGCTCGTACTGCCACAGTAACCATGGCGACAGACGTGGACAACTGCGTAATGTCTAGCGCTCGCTCACGCTGTGGATGTTTCATTCAAACATTATGGATCATGGCAAGCAGACTTTGGGACAAAAGGAGAACTAAAATGAGGATCAATATCAGCGTGGCGTTTTCGAGATGCCGAGAGCTAGCATCCGCGGCTAACTTTGACTTTACAGAGACGCCGCTCCTGCATGCACTTTATTAGAAAGTTGAGCAAATGTACATAAAATAAATCAATGTTATATAGCTCAACATGATGAAATGTTAGAATGTGATCAGTGTGTTTATTCTAATGTTGATCTAGCTCACTGCTAGTCTCATACAGACAAACTAACACACAGAATAACATTATAACTTTCAACACACTCAAATGTAGTTTAGTGTGATAGTGTAGAGCAAGTGGAACAGCGCTAAGTTACCTCACAAGTTTCATTTGTCTAATAAACTGCCCTGTGTGAGTAGTAATTCTGCTCTGGCATGTAGTTCGGTAGAATGAAATGTCCTCATTCCTTTATATCCGCGAGACTCACGTGTGGCGCTGATATCTTACTCTCATTAGCAATCGTGCCCTGCTTCACACCACAGTCATGTTAAAAACATCAATGTATTCACTCATCCATAAACATTATTAGATCCTTCGGCATGACGCAGACATCCCAACCTGCAAAAAGTCATTTTAGGGAGGTACCCCAACCCCTTATGCTAAAATATGTAGATTACTTTGACTATTTATATAATCTGCTTGTACTATTTATGTAAACTGCTTTTATTTATATTCCATTGGAACTTTAAACAGGTCTAAGGAGTTTGTTGTTTTCATGTAGCCTTGGCAACTGGCCGGCCTGAATAATATGCACATGAAATGAAACCTGTTGAACTCACCTCAACATGTCTTTTACAATCATTTAACCCGCCATGGGCAATGCTGAAGTCACTGTTACAAACTGTACAGCATGCAAGACTATCATTATATTTTACTCTTATAAGACAGGGGTACACTTTCGTGTAGCCTGGCGTAAAATCTATCTTATACTTTCGTTTTTTGTGGCACTCTTACTCTGCCATGGCGCTCCTGTTAGTGATGTCCGGGTCGTGAACGAATCGTTCTTTTGAACCGGTTCTTTTTAGTGAACTGGTCGAACCAGTACACTAAATCAGACTGAATCGTTCGAAACAGTTTGCGTCTTGCGTCAGCGCTGATCCACAAGTTACTAAAGTTACTCACTTTCGGACATGCCTGAGTCCTGTCAGTCCCTTCGACTCAAAATAAACCAATATCCCGGAGTAGGCATGTTACTCCAGTAAATCCAACAGTTCACTGAACTCATTGAACTGAGACATGTTGTGCTGAGAGAAGTGACGAGCACGAGCAGCTGATACTGAGCATGCGCGCACTACCGAACGCACAGGTACAGCTGTTCTCGGATCATAAGAACAGAACCGAGAACTGTTTATTTCGGACATGTTCGATATGGAGAACCGATGAGCTGAGTATGCGTGCAATTTTTTCAGAGGGACGAAATGCATGTTTCTATATTTTGTTGAACATCAATAAATGTAACAAAATAAAACATGTTATAAACATGTTTATCACATAGGCTACTGTCTTTTCACTGTATTATTTTAAAGATTGGAAACACAATAAATGGATTGTAAAACTAAACATTTATTATTATACTAAAACATTATTTTCAGGAACAGATAATTTAATTTCTAAGTAAGTTGATATACATTTTTGATGTATAAACTCTTGCCAATGTTTTAAGGGTGCAAAGTAAACGTTTATAATGTGTTAATCAAAACATAACGTATTAAACATACTGGAGACATGCATCGACTCTTTAGTTTTGTCGACTGTAGGCTATAGTAAGGTTTCACACACAGGCCTATGCTACGGTTCTCGAGTCAAGAACTGGTTGTTGCAGCAGTTCTCGGATCACCAGTACAGAACCGAGAACTGTTTCTGTTGGACATGTTCGATACGGGGAACCGATGAGCTGGAGATACTGCGCGTGCGTGATAACACCGTCTCTGAACTGAACTTTCTTTTGGTCAACTGATGCTGTGCTGATACATGAGCACGGGTGAACCAAGGACTTGAATGAGGGGCCGAATTCGGCCACATGTAAGTTTATTTAATTACAAATAAAATAAAAATGATGAAGATCAGTTTATTCACTTTAAATCTTTAAGACATGTAAAACATCCGCGTTTGCGCACGCCTTAGGCCAGGGGTGGGCAAACTACGGCCCGCGGGCCACATACGGCCCGTTGGGCTGTTTAATCCGGCCCGTCGAGTATTTAAAAAATTGTCTTAAGATCGCATTAATTTTGCCTTTTTCTTGCAATACTTTGCGTTATATATAAATTGCGTTGCATATATTTGACAATCGGAATATCAGATATTTCATGCCATAGCTAACAAATGTAAAAAAGGAAAAATGACATAAAAGCAGATCATCATTCATTCAGCGCTGTTGTGGCTGCGGTGTGTCACGTAACAAGCTAGACGCGTCACCATGGAAACCAAACAGACAGCAACTTAAGCGCATAGACTTGGTGCACGTTAATGTTTTTTGCTTTTTTTGAAAACTCACAGAGAAAAAAATGTTTGGTAACCGCTTGCACACATGTTTAGTTTTTCCTTTGATTTTTCTGCTATTTAGTTTTGCTCCTCTGGATTTGTGGATGTATCCTCCTGACTGATTCCGTTTACAAAACCTTTATCGCCTGGCTTTCGACTACGCTCCCCTGACGTCTGCCATGTACAGAACCCGGTTTTGTTCATTAAATGTTCTGATCTGCATTTGCTTTTTATGTTTTATTTTATTATACTTAAAATAAATTTGTATATTCGTTTATTTCGTTTTTTTCCACAAATGTATGACTTTTGGAAATTGATTGCCATGCAGTTTTAATAAAGCTGAATTAACGTAACCTTCTGTCATTTTTACTCTTCTAAGTGTACACTTAGGTGTTTTGTTTCTAATTTACGGTTAGGCCCATTAAATAATAATAAGGATAAACAATATTTAAAAAGTATAGGCTATAATTATCGAACATCTGACTAATTAAAAATTAACCTCAAAACATAACGCTAAATGGGGGATATCTAGCATAAAAAAATTTATTGTCAGAATGTCATCTCTCAGTTGTTGAATTTCGCGCAGACGTTGCCACAACGTACCGGTAAATGTGTTTGCCCAGCCCGATCTCATGAAAGTGCGAATACCACGAATTGTATTTGTAGTTCTTATGAAACGCAGTTTTCGCGTGCATATGATACGCACTTAAAGGGATAGTTCGCCCAAAAATGAAAATTCGGTCATCATTTACTCACCCTCAAGTTGTTTCAAACCTGTATGAATTTCTTTTTTCTGCTGAACACAAAAGAAGATATTTTGAAAAATCTCGGGTAAACCAAACAGTTGATGGACTCCATTGACTTCCATAGTATTTTTTTTCCTACTATGGAAGTCAATGGGGTCCATCAACTGTTTGGTTACCGACATTTTTCAAAATATCTTCTTTTGTGTTCAGCAGAAAAAAGAAATTCATACAGATTTGAAGCAACTTGAGGGTGAGTAAATGATGACAGAATTTTCATTTTTGGGCGAACTATCCCTTTAATGGCGTGTAATAGGCACGCACTCCGCACCCCTAATCCTAACCAAAGGGTTTACAGTGCGCAGCATATATATGGCACGAGAAATAAAATTCGTGGTATAGATACGCACTTTCATGACATCGTGTTTCATAATCTGCTACTGGGCCGGCCCTCTGTCAAATTTTAAAACCCAGTGTGGCCCTTGAGCCAAAAAGTTTGCCCACCCCTGCCTTAGGCCTAGGCTACTACAGGGTTCATTTTCAAAACGTAAATGTAAGAAACGTATCCAAGATGATTATGACGATGAGTACTATTATTTAACTGAAGTTATGATTACACATGACTTTATTTGAATGTATTTTTTCCCTGGGATGATAGAATTGATGTCATTACGTGATGACGTAAAAGAACTGGTGAACCGGTTTTTTGAACCGGTTCATTGAAACAAACTGTCCGAAAGAACCGGTTCGCGGAAAAGAACCGGACTTCCCATCACTAGCTCCTGTTTCTAGATACACTGACCTGATTAATTGGTTCGGGATAAAAGCCCGCCCACAGTGACAATTGATTGATTGATTTACCGAAACAGGCCAATCAGGATGCTCTCTAGCTTACATGCGCTTCATGAGGCACACACGCAAGGTCTCTCGCTCTCGCTCCCTCTCTGCCGTGCGCGCGCTACACGTTTTGGAACACAGTCTCAGTCTCGCAAGCGCGCTCATGCTCGCTCGCTCTAGATTCCGGGAGATTTTAACTCATTTGCGGGCATCAGGGAGCTGCTATCAATATGCGGGAGACTCCCGGAACTTCCGGGAGACTTGGGATGTCTGATGACAGCAAGTTCCATAATTCCGCTTATGCATCATCAACTTACGCCTTTGTTATTGTAAAAGGTTAGCAACGCCTAGCAGCAAAAAAAAAAAAAAACATATTGTAGCTTTAAGTAAAGGCTTGGTAATTGTCTCTCCACTCGACTGACATGGGATGGGGTGGCCTCGTAATTGGTAATTGGCCACATTAGACGGGCTGGCAGCCCAAAATGGAAGGACCACAACTTCAATTTACCTGGAAGGGTTGTTGTTTGAGGCTGCTGATTGTGTCCTGCCGGACTATCTTTTCGGCATTATTGAGGGCTGCATTTTACTGCCAACCCAGGCTTTTGATGGGTTTCTCAAGAATGGTTGGTTTTGGCTCCCCATTGATGCAAAACCTCTCATTGGCAAGCTGGCCTTTAACAATGGAGATGCTATGGGACTTGCTGGGTTTGATCTTTATGGTATTGTAGTTATTATAATGTCATGTCATCCATATGTGCCCTGATTTGGGGAAGACACAACCCGTTCTCCAGTCTTTCTCCTCCACCAATTGTGATGCTCGAAGGCGTTGGCAAGGTCAAGAAAAACCACATGCAGGTCCTTCTTTTCCTTTTTTGCAGTTTGTACCTGGTGCCAAATAATGCTTTCAAGCTCCAAACATCCTGAGAAGCCACCTATCCCCGACTTCTGCACTGAGGTGTCAACAAAGTTGTTTTTCAGCAAGAATGCCGATAGCCTTTGAGCCACAATGCTGAAGAAAATTTTCCCTTAAACATTAAGCATGCTGATCTGGCGGAACTGGTGATGTTTAAGGAGTTCTTCTCCTTAGGAATGAGGATCCCTCCTGCCCTTCGCCATACCTTTGGTATGATGACCTTTTTCCATGCCACCTTCATTTGGTGCCAGAGGTACTTCAGGAAACCAAGAGTATTTTTATACACCCTATATGGAATGCCGTTAAGTCTGGGGGCTGATGCTGACCTTGCCCGCTTTATCCTGCTTTCAACTTCGCTCCATGTAGGGCGCCTTGTATCCATCTGGTACACTAGTTGGATTGGTGGCATGTCGGTCGGGATGGTAGCAGGCACATGCATCTGATTATCAGAGTATGTGTTTTTCATCACTGGTACTTCTAGGGTAGCAGTCTTCTCCTTCACAAAGAGGCTTTGGCAAACTTGTATGGTCTTAAAAAGCAGCCCTCACCCGCTCTTCCGCTGCTAATATTTTATATACATTTCATTATTGATTATGCTGTGATATTTGCTTAGTGGCACAGAAAACCTTCCTTAATGAAGTCAGTTTACAGTAGTGCAAAATATATTTATTTGGAAAAACTGCTGTTAAGTACAAGAGCACTTGCATAATATTACACTTCAGATATAAAAAATATATCTTTTTAGAGCTCATTGCACTGAATAGTATTACATTCTACTTCCGAGAGACTTGTTTGTAAGTCAAATTGAGTTCCTACTTTGAATTTTCAGTCCGCTCCCAATGCTTTGGTTATGGAAATTCAGTGAAACAATGCTTCCTATCTTTCATAACATGTTTATGATGCACATTGCATGCTTCACGTTTGCCAAACTACCACTTTTGTTGCACATTGTTCTATTATACAAGTGTGATTGTACAGCACGGACTGCATTCGTGACATCTGACTACTTGTAAACACACTGCAAGAAAGACAAGTTGATATGGAATGTTCATCTGAATAATCTTAAAAATCCATAGAAACGCTTTTTAAATGCATAACAGGTTTTTTTTAAAAACATCTTAGTCAAATGTTTGTGCAACATTAGCATGTCTCAAACAGATATGCTCTCATTGTTTAATGCCCTTGTGCTACAATATTTTCTAAAGCAGGTTTTGGTTACAATTTATTTTAAGGTGTCATTGTTACAGTGTAATTATATATTTAAGTACTGAGTAAGATTAAAGGTCCCATGGCATGGCTTACTTGATTATTTTATAATGTTTCCTGGGGTGCCCTTATAATGTTAGTATGTTTTTTAGATCAAATATTGTCATAATTTAGAAATAAAAGGCATTTTTCCTAGCCTGATTTTAGCCTCTGATTTGAACGCTCTGTTTGAAGGGGCGTGTCTGCTGTGAGACTTCAGTGTAAACGCCCACTGCTGTGATTGGCTGACATGTTTGCATATGAAATAGCTAGTATTACATGTGGAACTCTCTCGAATACTTTTAGGGCTATTATACGTTTTTACTATTACAGCTATCGAGATTAACAAATCGTGAGAAGTTTTTAAAGTATTTAGATCTATTCCCATCACATAAAAAGGTTGCAGTGATGAGCAAAATGCAAATTGCGTCTTCTAAATTGCAGTGATCTGTGATGACTTCAAACTGATGATTTGCTCCCTCCAGCCAGTGTCTCCACTCTTCTAAGGCAAGCTTAATTGCGAGCAGTTCTCGGTTACCAACGTCGTAATTTTGCTCTGCCGGGGACAACTTCTTAGAATAGAAGGCACATGGATGGAGTTGCCGCTGAATAGGACCGCTCCGACCCCAGTAGAAGAGGCATCAACCTCGACAATGAAGGGGAAATCTGGATTCGGATGAGCCAGGATCGGAGTGTCTGAAAAGCTTCTTTTAGCTGTTGGAATGAGTTGGAAGCTTCAGGGGTGAAGGACAGAGACTTGGGCCGGCCTTTGAGGGTGAATGTCAGAGGTGAACCGATGAGGCTATAATTGTTGATGAATTTCCTGTAGAAGTTGGCGAATCCTAGGAAACGTTGTAGCTCTTTGACAGTAGTGGGTTGAGGCCAGTTCCGGATGGTGTCCATCTTCCTCTGGTCCATCTGGATCCCATGTTGGTCGATGACATATCCAAGGAATTGGACTGAGGTGGTGTGGAACTTGAACTTCTCCAGTTTGAGGTACAGTTGATGCGCACAAAGTTTTTCTAGGACCTGCGTGATGTGGTGCCGGTGTTCAGTGAGGTTTTGGGAATAGATGAGGATGTCATCGATGTAGACCACTACGAATCTATTGAGGAATTCTCGGAAAACCTCATTCATATAGCCTTGGAAGACTGCTGGTGAGTTGTATAGGCCATAAGGCATCACCCGGTATTCGTAGTGCCCAGAGGGTGTGATGAAGTCCGTCTTCCATTCATCACCTCGACGAATGCAGATAAGATTATAGGCACTACGCAGGTCCAACCTTGAGAAGATACGAGCTCCTCTTAGTTGCTCCAGAGAGGCCAGGACCAGAGGAAGGGGATAGCTGAACTTGACAGTTTATGAATTGAGATGACGGTAGTCGATATACGGCCTCAAGCCTCCGTTCTTCTTAGAAACAAAGAAGCTTGAAGCGGCAGGGGATGTAGATGGTCGGATAAACTGTTGTTGCAGGGCTTCCTCAATGTACTCCTCCATGGCTTTCTGCTCCGGGATGGACAAAGGAAAAAAATCAAATGCCACTCTGGCTGAATCTAACTCTACCTTTGGATAACGTGGCTCCAGGTAGCAGGTCGATAGCACAGTCCCATGGCCGATGTGGTATTAACTTGGTAGCCAGCTGCTTACTGAAAACATCCTGGAACGCCCAGTACTCTTCAGGAATCTCTACTTTATGGATGACTTCAGGATTCTCGACAGATGTGGAGTTGATGGAGAGGTTCTGACAGTCCCGGGTTGATGAAGAGGATGATGAGTTCTTGGGGATTCTTTGAACAGTAGAAAAACAGGATTTGAAACAGTTCTCGCTCCATTGGATTATCTCACCAGAGTCCCAGTCGATGAGTGATTGATGTTGGATCATCCATGGGTGTCCCAGGATGAGGTCAGCAGTGGACTCTTCCAGCACCATGAACGTTATCTCCTCGGAGTGTAGAAATCCAATGCGGAGCGTCAGAGTGGTAGCCTGACGTCGTCATACTCAGATTCTAGTCAGAATGTGAGTCTGATACCGGTCCATTGAGCTTTGATTATGGGGCGTGTTTTAACCGAACCAGGAAAGAAAATGCCTCTGCACTCAATTGGATAGACCTACAACCAATCAGTGCAACGGAGTGAGTGACATATGTTTTACATTCATGTTTCCGATCGACAAATGCCTTGATCGCGGTTCTCTGTTCCTCTTTTAAAATGAATGCGCTGTCGATATCTTCTATAACAGACGCGATGGCGGAATCTACACATGATGTTTTATAAACAAAGTTCAGGAGGAGCACATTCAAATAATCAATCCAATCAACCGTCTACGGTCTACACTATCAGCATGAGAGAAAGCATATATTCACTCTGTCAACTCACCTAACATTCCTAGACAGTTTTCAGCATCCCTCCACTCACTCTCGGCTTGTTCTTCCAAAGCCAGGAATACGGGGGGAGTACTGAGCCCGAGCCCTCTCCTCAGACAGCACGCCAAATATGAATTTATTCTATCTGACTTATTTGTAAGCGTGAACTCGTGAAATCTCAATTCTCAAGCGGCAGTCATTTGAATTTAACCCAAGCGCTCGTTGATGACGTTGATGATTACGTTACCGTTGCTCAATAAGAGAGATAAGAACACCAGTATATACTTAGATTTAAACTTTGATTCTATAGGCTACTCCACATAAAAATGTGAAAAAATCAGGATGTGTAGACACATAATATTAACATTACCTCTGTAGGCCTCTCTGTGGAAGCAGAAACTCTTTATCCCCATCGTCCTATGAAGATAAGCATTTGGTTGAGTACACTTTATAACACTATTTGTCATAATTTCTGGTGTTTTGAGTAGGCTACTTACGACTGCCTGGGGTTCTGTTGGGACAGAAGGCTCCAAAAGACAGATATTACCATCAGAATGTGTTGGGACCAACAAAAAACCCATCCCAAAGTTAAATTAATGGAAATATAAAAAATAGCCTATATAAAAAATAACACGTATGTAAACCTCTTACATTTTATGAAGGCCTTTGGTTCTTCGAGTCCCTCCAGGAATTCCCTCAGCCAAAAATGCTGCTGCACTG
Organism: Abramis brama; assembly: GCF_963993115.1. Lineage (NCBI taxonomy): Eukaryota > Metazoa > Chordata > Actinopteri > Cypriniformes > Leuciscidae > Abramis > Abramis brama. The sequence continues at coordinate 39,883,940 of NC_139975.1, forward strand.
CTAGACACTGGATGCTATTTAGTTATTTAATATGTCAAATGTTTGTAAAGTCAGGTATTAGCCTACACCCATGATATGCTCAAGCCTACTTGATTGAATTATGTTTTTATATTTAATTTTCAGCTGCTGCCATGCTCTTTTAATGCCTGCAGGATTGCACCTACATGAAAATTAAAATTAGGTTGAATAACATACTGTTCTTCCAGTTTCACCTCTGATAACAGCAGAGGTGGAAAGAGTAATAAAATATTCTACTCAAGTAAAAGTACTACTACTTGAATAAAATTTTACTTAAGTACAAGTTAAATTACTGGTCTAAAAAATTACTCAAGTAAAAGTAAAAAGTAGCTCATTTAAAATTTACTCAGAGTAAAAGTTACTGAGTAACTTTTTTAACAGCGGGGGTTTCTCCCGTGTAGGGTTGTAATGGTATGAGATTTTCACAGTATGATATTGTCTCAGAAAATATTACGGTTTATGGTATTAAAGGGATAGTTCACTCAAAAATGAAAATTAGCCCATGATTTATTCACCCTTAAGTCATCAGGTGTATATGACATTCTTTTTTCAGACAAATACAATCAGAGTCATGTTAAAAAAAAGTCCTTTAAAGTGCATCTATTCATCATAAAAGTGCTCTGAGGAGTTAATAAAGGCCTTCTAAAGCGAAGCAATGAGTTTTCCTCATAAAAAAAATCCATATTTAATATGTTACAATGTACAATTCTAGCTTCCGGCCACACAGCCATACGGAGTCTACTTGCGTCTAAAGCACAACTTGCGTAACTTATGACGTCGAAGTAGCGTTGTGTAGCGTAAATATCAGCAGTACATCTCCTTACTCGCATAAATTGCGCTTTAGAGCCGGAAGCTATAGTAAATATGGATATTTTTCTTACACAAACTCATTGCTTTGCTTCAGATTCCCTTTATTAACCTACCATAGCCATGTGGAGCACTTTTATGATGGATGGGTTAACTATTATGATGGACAGATGCGCTTTTATAATAGATATATGTACTTTTATGATGGATAGATGCACTTTTATGATGGATAGATGCACTTTTATCATTGATAGATGCACTTTTATGATGCATAGAAGCACTTTTATGGACTTAAAAACAGAAACGGCCATTCACTACCATTATAATAAAGCTTGGAAAATATTTTTTTATTATAACTCCGATTGTATTAGTCTTAAAGTAGAATATCATATACACCTAGGATGACTTAAGGGTGAGTAAATAATGGTCTAATTTCCATTTTTGGGTGAAAAAATATATTCCTTAAATAATATTTTTATTATTATTCATATTATTGTTATTATTTTGATAAGTACATTCTATTGTAGGCCTATATTAATTTAATTTATAGTAAAACATATTAATTTCTCCTAGTTAAACCAAATTTTTATTTTGACGGGTAGTGAAGATCTGTTTCAGCAGAGTGTATTATGCGTTCTCTCAGAGCAGCTCTCTAAATGTTCATTCATTAAATCATGTCCTCATATTGTTTGTTAGACGCCGAAAACACAACGAGCATCAGGCATACTTGAGTATGCAGTAGACAAACCGGAGCAGCTCGTTCACACAGGCACACAGAACATTTACACAGCAGTCTTTTTGCGCTTTGAGACCATGTCGCGATTGGATTTATTGCACAGCTATAATTTCAATTTATTCATATAGCCTACATCAATGCGTGTTTAACGTGACATCTGCATGTTAATTCCATTTGCATGACTGGATTCGGGGATGCGCTCTGCAAACGAGACATACCTTTATCTGCATGGATAGATGGTCTATGTTTCCTCCTTTTAGAGCCACATTGCGTCCACATTTTCAGCAAATTGGATATCTAACCACTCGTTTTTCCTAGATCTAAAGTATATTCACATAGCCTAGCCTACTGGCCATGGCTCGCTTCATAATAATTCGAGGGCGTTTCTCTTCCAGCTGAGTCAGCGTCACCTTTTTTGCACGTTTGTTCTCCCGCCCTTCAATCAATGTAGCAGTTTCCGGAGTGCGATTTTTTTTTTTTCAAACTTTGTAAATTATTATAATAATATATATATATATTTTTTTACTCAGTAACGGATGTGATTTAAAATGTAGCGAAGTACAATACTTCAAACAAAACGTACTTAACCCTTGTGTGGTGTTCATATTTTTGTTATTCAGCCAGTGTTCGTGGGTCTGGTGGACCCGCTACATTTTTGGGTTTTTAATTCAACACAATCAAAAATGTTATGTTAAAATACTCAACAGATGTTTACTTCATCCCAATTACAAGCAATATAAACAGCATTTATGGTTAATATTTTATCTTTACCTTTGTTAGATCACATTTAAGAATTGCAACCTCATGTGGAAATGGCAGGAGTAGAAACACAAAACTCACTCTTGCACTCTTTCACACTTACACACAATCTCTCTCTCACACGCACGCATACACACACTCATGCACACACATACACACACCCACAACACACACACATACAACACACACACAGACACACACAAAACACCCCCCCCCCCCCACACACACACACACACACACGCACACACACACACACACTCACTTGGATATGTGGTGTACGGTCACTCTCCATAGGCATAATGTTTTTTCTAATGTACAAACTGTATAATCTATCCCCCTACACTAACCCTACCCCTAAACCCACCAATCACAGAAAACTTTTGGCATTTTTTGAATTTCAAAAAACACCATTTAGTATGTTTTAGTATGAGGACACAGATGTCGTCATAAACCATGTTTACGTTGTAATACCCATGTCATTATACACATTTGTGTCCTCATAAACCATATACAGGAACATACACACACTAACAGCAGGCCCTGACAGGAGGAGGACAGAGTAAAGGTACACAGGACCTACAATTTCCACACTTTTATTAGCCCCGGGTCCAGTGGACCCGAACATCCTGTGTGTAATATAAATGTGTAGGGGGGGTGTACAGTGTGTTTTCATTGAAAATGTGTTCTGATATATGTTCTTCACAGAAAATGAGCCAAGGCCAATGAGTCTCAGTTTGAAAAAATAATTAATTGTATCATTTTTCTTTTGATAAAAAATGAAAACGGGTCCAACAGACCCGAACACCATACAAGGGTTAAGTAAAAGTAAAATTACAGATTTTAAAAACTACTTGAAAAAGTAGAAGTACACAAAAAAACTACTCAATTACGTAACGACGCGAGTAAATGTAATTCGTTACTTTCCACCTCTTGATAACAGTTGGGTAAGTTACTTGTATTACTAACTACAAATGACATCTTCAACAGTGTAATTAGATTAATGTAATAATTACTCTCTTTGGAAAGTATTGGAGAAGGTTACATTAAAAATATACCTTTTAAAAATGCATGTTAAATACACAAAATTGTTCTATAGTCTATGCAGTATTTAAAGGTGCATTGCGCAAGTCTCTGAGTTTTTGCAGAACTATGCCCCCTCTGGCGACAAGCGAAACCGCAACCAGAGGTGTGCACGCTCATGGACCACACGCACACGCACGCTTGCATGGGCACGAGCTGTTCATAACCAAAGGAGCATCAGCCGCACACATCTTTTGTTTACTGTCATAATGTCTTCAGAGGTAATAAAGTTATAAATCTGCAAGTCATTTTAAATATGTGAAAGGAAAGGCATTTGAGTAAATTACACACTTATGTGTGAGGGGAAAACGGGGGTAGTAGAAAACTTCGGTTTTTGTTTCCATCTATCTCCATGTTGAACTGTTTTATGTGTTTACTATATCCACTTATGATTGTATTATTATGGAAACACGTTCATGAACAATATAAGTTATTACTTTGTTATTACTTTGTAAAAGCTCAAAATAATAATCATACCATACACAGTTGGTCAACAAAGTACACTCAAATGTCTCAAGGTAATACTCATAGATTATTACATCATTTGTTGTCATAGATTTGCCGTATCAGACATTAGAGACTGGGCTATAGCCCATCTTACCGTTTTATCAAGAAAAAAGCCAACTGAGGATCCCGTTTGAGCCCTAGAGCAGACCGGAGATTCCAACGAACAGTATTTATATCGTTTTTACCTTTTGTACACAGCCACGTCCAAGTGATCTGAGGGCGCGGGCGCTTCCTAGTGTGTGCAGACCGGAGATCTCTCCATTTGTTGAAAGCCTTCCCGATGTTGACTCTCTTCTTATTCCGACGCCTGTGGCACTAGACAAAAGTTTTCTTTTCTTTGTCTTACGTGGAGTTTGCATTGGGGTTTGGAATGAACTACAAGCCGGTCTCTTTGAATCCATGTTCTACTTTTGTCGAAAGTTGACTAAAGTTTTGTCGCTCGAGTTGTCTTCGCTGATATGGAGAATGGCGGCGAATACACAAACCTGCCAGACATTACTAGGTGAGTGTGAACGCGCATGACGTCACGCCCAGTCTCAAATTCCGTCCCGAATCCCTCTTATTTATTTTACTTTACAGGATTATAGAGGCAATCGCAGTGATCAGAGAAGGGCTCATTCAGCCCATCAGGCAATTGTTTAAGCATGTATGGGTTAGAAAAACGGGTATTTTTAACATTAAATGTTGCGCAATGCACCTTTAATGCAATTAAATTAAATGCAATTAAATCAGATTTTACTTTAAATCACAGAAGAATAAAGAGTAATCCCTTTAATTAAATTACAGTATTTAGATTACTTGGTAATTAATTACACCCTACTGTATAACAGTAGGCCTAATTAAAATGTAAACTTACGCATTGATTCAAGCAACTATTTTCTTCCAAACTAACTCGCTGTCCTCCGCTGCTGCAGCCGATATTTAAAAAGAAGAAATATGCAGACCTCTTTTTGTCTGGCACTGTTGCCATGGTGACTCATAATATCTGCGCTCCATTGATAATGGCTTTTTATAGTTGCGTTGCACGCGCTTAACTCAGAGTCAGTCAACTCAGAGTTGATTGAACTAACTCATTTCAGCTGTTCTGTAACCGAAAACTCAGAGTTTCACATCTCAGGGTAAGTCAACTCAGAGTTCAAGTTTTAACTCAAGAGTTGTTTGAACCTCCTTATTGAAACAGGCCCCTGCTGTCTTTTCATGGATCTGAAGTTGCAGTGGATGCAAGGGGTGAGGAAGGCTGTGGGATTTTTTTTTAGCTTTGATGGACTTCACTCTTAAAAGGATAAGGAGCTTGCAAAGATGTTCAGCACAATACCATCCAATGCCACATACACCTCAAATAATATCCAGAATGAAATTATTGAAAACATGAGCGAAATTGTAACAGAAGAGATAGTCAAAGAAATCGGAGATACACAATAAAAGTGGATGGCACCAAAGATCCCACTATATGTGAGAACATTTCAACTGTGCTGCGTTATATGGACAAGACTAACTGTGTGAAAGAGAGGCTTGTTTCGATGGCAACGACTCAGCACTTTGATGCCATGTCTCTGACCAAGTTGGTCTTGTCACAACTTAAAGATAATGGATTGAGCACTGGCAAAATTCTAAGCCAGTGCTATGATGGGGCAAGTGTCATGTCAGGAACACAAGGTGGGATACAGAAACTCTTGCAAGAGGAATTACAGAAAGAAGTGCCATATGTGCATTGTTTTAACCACCAACTCCACCTGGTTACTAAACGCACAAGTATGATCTCATTTGAAAGCTGACAGCTGGCAGATTATTGTAAATGTAGAATTAATTATTGTCATAATGAAAAAAATAGTTATAAATAGCTTAAAGTTTTGTAAAGTTATTAGAAATTTATTTTTATGAAACATCTTCATGAAAATAAAATTAAAGTTGGCCCTGTGTCAATCTAGAAATGCACTGCAGCTAAAGTACATGTGTGACCATGTTATATTTAAATTCTGAAGATGATCAGTCTAAAACTCTGTATTTAGTTAAATGTTTTTCAAGATCATGTCATATGACTTTATTTTGATTAGACTCTAAAATGCAAATGATGTTTTATTTTCATCTTCTAAGTCATCTATTCAGTCTTTTGTCTCTATTGTTTTGTGGTGCAAACGATCCCCATTCAGTCTCAGTCTCCCCCTGCACACATTCACACCTCTCCAGTCTGGTTATGGCTCTAAATATGCATTTCTTTTGTCTGCATTATACATACTAACGACTGGCTATTCACAGGCTATTCATAGGGTTTCAATCCCTAATTTCTTCTCACTTCACGTTTGAAACTGTATCAAATGCCCTTCTGGAATAAAGAAACATTTCAGTAAACATTCCTATTTAGAAAAAAATCATAAAAGAATAACAGTTAGGTGGCAGGTGCACCTAGGGCTAGCTAGCATGTTAGCTTAGCACACCATCAATACACGACAATTTATAAGATTCAAATTAGCATTTTTGTGCTCCAAACTTACTTTATAATGCAAGTCGAGGGTTTTAAATAATCTTCTGTGATCTAATTTGGCTTCAGATAAAAAAATCAGACAGAAAATATATTATTTTATACTATTCTGCACGATGATAAAGTCTATATCGATTAGCATTACATAATAAATATAATCTATTATTATGAAAATACCTGACATGGCTCGAAGAACACAGGCAAATCAAATATCATTGCAATCATGTTTATTGTCTTCAAAACGTCTTTATCTGCATGTTACAGCGATCTCTGTTAGCTGTGTATGTGTCAGGGACTTCCTGGAATGTCACATGATTATGGCTCTTCATGTTCCATATATGGACTATACTGTGCACATAGGGCTGCTCAGACTGCTGGTATGGATTGAAAACACAGTACATCACAGTATCAAGCACTCATAATGATTACATCAACGCATTTGGGTATAAATTCAATAAATATTATTCCTGTCTATAGAAATCTGATGTAAACCTATGAGAATCTATCAATATTTCTCCAAATCTGCACATTTTTTAACTAAAATTCATATTAAAGGTATCAACGCATTACCTTCATATTAAAGGTATCAACGCTCATAATTCATATTAAAGGTATCAACGCATTTTTTCATTTCATAACTCCTGACACAAATTAAGACATAACTGTCACTATAAGTTTCTCAGAATACAATAGTGGTCAAATACTGAAACTTGAGTCTTATATCTTTTTAATGATGTATAGTTTCTCAAGGTATAACATTAAATCTGATAGTAACTTTGAATTAAATAAATAAAAATATAGCTGCGAGCAGCGATTGCGGGCCCAAGCCGGTGACACCGCCACCCCGGTGGCTTTAGTGTAGTTACACTAAAGCCACCGGGGTGGCGGTTTCACCGGCTTGGGCCCTCCATCGCTGCTCGCAGCTATATTTATATATATATATATATATATATATATATATATATATATATATATATATATATTATATATATACATTATATATACATGTAACTTCTGGGCAGAGAAGAGCCAACGTTTTTTAGTTCATTCCTACTTCCATAGGAATTCATTGAAAACGCTCGCTCTGCACCATTATCCATGTCAGTACGGTCAAAAGCATTTTGAAAGTGACACACTTCCAGCTGCCAGTTGGTGGCGCTATAACTTTGACTCACAATAGTTACATCCATCTGATCGGCCTCTTACCACGAACACACTGCTGAAGTTTCATCAAGATCAGTTAACGTATGCAGAAGTTTTATTACTTTGTGTTTCTCTTTTCTCGCCATAAATTTGTTTCCTCGCCACGGCCAAACCGTTCGAGATATCAAAAATCCGTCCGCAATTTAGCATCCTCAATGTCTTGACTTCATGCTGACCGAGTTTGGAGGCGATTGGATGAATTCTCTAGGATGAGTACATCAAATTCCACAGCATGCGTTTTTCAAACAACCCATAAATAGCCGACTTCCTGTTGGGTGGAGCTAATAACTTAGAGTGCGGAAGTCGTTCGGCCCGATGAGATCTATATGTGTACCGAGTTTCATATTAATTCATGCAAGCGTGTTTGATATATGGACCAAGTTTTCAGACCGTGTCCAAGGGGGCGCTGTTGAGCCCCCCTGCCACGCCCGGGTACCAGCTTCAGCCCGGCTCTGATGAGCGTGGGTTCTGACCTGTGTGAAAAGTTTCAAGAGTTTTTGAGCACGTTAAGGGCCCCAAAAGCCCCTGAAACCTTGAAAAACAAAGATTAAATGGAATAGACAAATTCCACCCCTCACACACACACAGACACACAGAGAGAGAGAGAAAATTCTCCAGAAAATCCACATTCAAACCAAAATATCTGACTTCCTGTTGGTCTGAGGTAATGATTGTAAATTAGAAACTTGTCCGGCTTGATGAGAACAATACACCTACCAAGTTTTGTGATTCTAGGAAAAACTAAGCCCCCATTTTTGACTAAAGGTGGCGCTACTGAGCCATTCCACCACGCCCGTTTCTGAAACTTTGCACGTCTACTGGCTAATAAATGTGATGTGTCTGTCGAGTTTCATGCAATTTCAAGCATGCTAAGAGTCTCAAAAGCATCAAAAAATAATATTAAAGTTTGATGCGTTGCCACGGCAACAGTATCTAAGATATCAATAATCCTTTCACAGGTCTACATCTGCCGTGTGTCTACATTATACACATAAAGTTTTAAGCAAATCGGGTAAAAATAAGAGGGTGATTTCAAAGCATTTTGAAAGTGACAAACTTCCTGCTGCCAGTTGGTGGCGCTATAACTTTGACTCACAAATGTCACATCCATGTGATCGGCCTCTTACAACGAAAACACTGCTGAAGTTTCAGCAAGATCAGATAATGTATGCAGAAGTTATAACACACTTCCTGTGTCCCATTATTCGCCATAAATTCGTTTCCTCGCCACGGCCAAACCGTTCGAGATATCAAAAATCTGTTCGCAAGAATTCATCCTCAATGTCTTGACTTCATTCCCACCGAGTTTGCTGGCGATCGGATGAATACCCTAGGAGGAGTATTTCACATTCCATTGTATGCGTTTTCCAAACAACGTATAATAACCGACTTCCTGTTGGGCTTTTGTAAATGAGATCTATATGTGTACTGAGTTTCATATTATTACATGCAAGCGTGTTTGATTTATGGACCAAGTTGTCGGACACCCTTCCAGGGGGCGCTGTTGAGCCCCCCTGCCATGCCCGGGTACCAGCTTCAGTCCGGCCCTGATGGCCGCGGGTTCTGACCTGTGTGCAAAATTTCAAGAGTTTTTGATCATGTTAAGGGCCCCAAAAGTGGCAAAAAGGCAGAAAAAAAATTATAATAAAAAAATAAAAAAATAATCCTTACGAAAACAATAGGGCCTTCGCCCTTTCAGGGCTTGGGCCCTAAAAACGCTTCAGTGAGTCCGCGCACTGGTGAAGCTTAAGGTTAACTGTGTCCAATTTAATGCCCAGAAATTCGATGGACGTGGCTGGACCCATGGTTTTGTCTTGGGCGACTGGAATCCTGAGCTCAGCGAAGACTTTTTGGACTGTGATTGTTGATCACATTTAGAATAAGGAAAAAAAATGCAATGAAAGGACAAGGCCAAATTATGAGAAACAGAAACGATTAATTCATTGCTTATCTGGGTCTTCAGGCTATGCAGTCTGTTAGTTTACCTCACCTCCCGATATGAGTCGTCCGTTCATCCTGTGACATCCTCATAAACTGAGCTATGCAGTCTGTAGACTAGAGTTCTCAACGGGCCTGAAAATTACAACCCGACCCGACCCGGCCCGTGGCTTTTAAAGCCCGGACCCGGTGTAACCCGACACATCAACATGAATTATCTGCCCGAACCCGGCCAGACGCGTCGGATTTTTTTTTTTCTCATACACGTATTATCATGACCAGCAGACGGGAATTCAAATCAACCTTTAATGTTCACGCCTTTTAACAATACAAACAATACAAACAACTGAAACAATAAACTTTAAATATATAAATAGGCTGTAGTAGCGACGGTGAATTCACCTGCGGCAAGTTTACTTTTCACCAACTCCATCATCTTCTCTCCAGGCTAAAGGCGTGCACGCAGCGGCGTCAGGTCTGCCCCCGCCCCTCTCCATGATGCACGTTGCACGCAGCAGCCAGACTTTCTTTACGGTGAACAGCAGCGATGATTAATAATTATTTTTTTTATTTTTTTACTGAGCGGAAAAGATTAAGCTCGAGGTCCGACCCGACCCGAGTCATTTGATTATATTTTCGACCCGAATCCGGCCCGAACCCGCGGGTCCCGTCGGGTTTGCCGGGCCGACCCGACCCGTTGAGAACTCTACTGTAGACTGGATAAAGAATTGATTAGTTCACGTCTCGAGTATTCTGTCTTTTGTATGTTGTTATTATATGTAGGTATCTTTGCTTTATCAAAGTGATTTTGATTTTCCCCATCATACAGATAAAGTTTAAAGCATTACCAACTCTTTACCACATTCAATGTTGTAGTGATAATCACTTCTGGGGAATAATTAACTCAAATGAAGGGGAATATTCATGAGTTAATGAATATAATTTTGCTTATCGTCTACACAGATTAAATTACCCAAAAAGGGAATATTTGATCAATTTGTCAGGGTAACTTTTATTCAGAATTAATTTCAGTTATCTAAACATACTGTTTGTCCCGCAAACTCTATGGAAGACTTCCTTATCAAATACCAATAAAAGTACCCTTCTTACAAACTCCAAGAAATATTATTTTTCTGGCCGTGAACATTAATTTTCTTGTGTTTATAAAATTAAACTACTCAACGTACTAAATAATAAAAGCTTTGTAGCTGAATCGTACTTCTCATTAAGTTGGCTTGGGAAAGCCAACTTACTGATATTGTATTTAAACTTATTATTATTATTCTTTTTCTGACCGCAAATTTTGGGACACTAACTCCTCCTAGACCGTTCAAGCTACATACTCCAAACTCGGGTCAGACCTTCATACTGTTCTGACTTGAGTTGCTATATCTTTTCAGACTGGTTTGAGTTATGGTTTTCTTAAAAATTAATATTAAAAATCATAAAAACCCCATTGACTTTCATTGCAGACTGCTCAAATTGAGCCAAGACTACGGTGGCCCATTAGTGCACAACCCAAAAACTCAAATCTAAATTCTCTAAAGCCCTAGACTCAATTAAACTACCATTCTAAATCTTCAAACCTTTTCTATCTATCTATCTATCTATCTATCTATCTATCTATCTATCTATCTATCTATCTATCTTCAAACTGTTTTTATCTATCTATCTATCTATCTATCTATCTATCTATCTATCTATCTATCTTCAAACCTTTTCTATCTATCTATCTATCTATCTATCTATCTATCTATCTATCTATCTATCTATCTTCAAACCTTTTCTATCTATCTATCTATCTATCTATCTATCTATCTATCTATCTATCTATCTATCTTCAAACCTTTTCTATCTATCTATCTATCTATCTATCTATCTATCTATCTATCTATCTATCTATCTATCTATCTTCAAACCTAATCTATCCTTCAAACCTTTCTATCTATCTATCTATCTATCTATCTATCTATCTATCTATCTATCTATCTATCTATCTTCAAACCTAATCTATCCTTCAAACCTTTCTATCTATCTATCTATCTATCTATCTATCTATCTATCTATCTATCTATCTATCTATCTATCTTCAAACCTAATCTATCCTTCAAACCTTTCTATCTATCTATCTATCTATCTATCTATCTATCTATCTATCTATCTATCTATCTATCTATCTTCAAACCTTTTCTATCTACCTATCTATCTATCTATCTATCTATCTATCTATCTATCTATCTATCTATCTATCTTCAAACCTTTTCTATCTATCTATCTATCTATCTATCTATCTATCTTCAAACCTTTTCTATCTATCTATCTATCTATCTATCTATCTATCTATCTTCAAACCTTTTCTATCTATCTATCTATCTATCTATCTATCTATCTATCTATCTATCTATCTATCTATCTTCAAACCTAATCTATCCTTCAAACCTTTCTATCTATCTATCTATATATCTATCTATCTATCTATCTATCTATCTATCTATCTATCTATCTATCTATCTATCTATCTTCAAACCTAATCTATCCTTCAAACCTTTCTATCTATCTATCTATCTATCTATCTATCTATCTATCTATCTATCTATCTATCTTCAAACCTTTTCTATCTACCTATCTATCTATCTATCTATCTATCTATCTATCTATCTTCAAACCTTTTCTATCTATCTATCTATCTATCTATCTATCTATCTATCTATCTATCTATCTATCTATCTATCTTCAAACCTTTTCTATCTATCTATCTATCTATCTATCTATCTATCTATCTATCTATCTATCTTCAAACCTTCAAACCTTATCTATCTATCTATCTATCTATCTATCTATCTATGCTACAATCAGTAAATCATACTTGAACATGGTAAATCATGGTATACTATAGTAAATCATGGTAAACTATGGTAAATCGTGGTAAATCATGGTAAACTATGGTAAATCATGCTAGAATCAGTAAATTATACTTGAACATGGTAAATCGTGGTATACTATAGTAAATCATGGTAAACTATGGTAAATCGTGGTAAATCATGGTAAACTATGGTAAATCATGCTAGAATCAGTAAATCATACTTGAACATGGTAAATCGTGGTATACTATAGTAAATCATGGTAAACTATGGTAAATCATAGTAAACTATGGTAAATCGTGGTAAATCATGGTAAACTATGATAAATCATGCTAGAATCAGTAAATCATTCTTGAACATGGTAAATCATGGTATACTATAGTTAATCATGGTAAACTATGGTAAATCGTGGTAAATCATGGTAAACTATGGTAAATCATGGTAATCTATGATAAATCATGCTAGAATCAGTAAATCGTACTTGAACATGGTAAATCATGGTATACTATAGTAAATCATAGTAAATCGTGGTAAATCGTGGTAAATCATGGTAAACTATGGTAAATCATGGTAATCTATGATAAATCATGTTTGAATCAGTAAATCATACTTGAACATGGTAAATCATGGTATACTATAGTAAATCATGGTAAACTATGGTAAATCGTGGTAAATCATGGTAAACTATGGTAAATCATGGTTAACCATGCTTGCAACATGGTAAAAAAATTCTAGCATCATGCTAGCAACATGATAATCATGCTAGCATGGTAAACTATGGTAAATCATGGTAAACTATGGTAAATCGTGGTAAACTATGGTAAATCATGGTAAACTATGGTAAATCATGCTAGAATCATAGTAAATCATACTTGAACATGGTAAATCATGGTATACTATAGTAAATCATGGTAAACTATAGTAAATCGTGGTAAATCATGGTAAACTATGGTAAATCATGCTAGAATCAATAAATCATACTTGAACATGGTAAATCATGGTTTACTATAGTAAATCATGGTAAACTATGGTAAATCATGGTAAATCATGGTAAACTATGGTAAATCATGTTAAACTATGGTAAATCATGCTAGAATCAGTAAATTATACTTGAACATGGCAAATCGTGGTATACTATAGTAAATCATGGTAAACTATAGTAAATCGTGGTAAATCATGGTAAACTATGGTAAATCATGCTAGACTCAATAAATCATACTTGAACATGGTAAATCATGGTATACTATAGTAAATCATGGTAAACTATGGTAAATCGTGGTAAATCATGGTAAACTATGGTAAATCATGCTAGAATCAGTAAATTATACTTGAACATGGTAAATCGTGGTATACTATAGTAAATCATGGTAAACCATGGTAAATCGTGGTAAATCATGGTAAACTATGCTAAATCATGCTAGAATCAGTAAATCATACTTGAACATGGTAAATCGTGGTATACTATAGTAAATCATGGTAAACTATGGTAAATCGTGGTAAATCATGGTAAACTATGGTAAATCATGGTAATCTATGATAAATCATGCTAGAATCAGTAAATCATACTTGAACATGGAAAATCATGGTATACTATAGTAAATCATGGTAAACTATGGTAAATCGTGGTAAATCATGGTAAACTATGGTAAATCATGGTAATCTATGATAAATCATGCTAGAATCAGTAAATCATACTTGAACATGGTAAATCATGGTATACTATAGTAAATCATGGTAAACTATGGTAAATCGTGGTAAATAATGGTAAATCATGGTAAACTATGGTAAATCATGCTAGAATCAGTAAATCATACTTGAACATGGTAAATCATGATATACTATAGTAAATCATGGTAAACTTTGGTAAATCGTGGTAAATCATGGTAAACTATGGTAAATCATGCTAGAATCAGTAAATTATACTTGAACATGGTAAATTGTGGTATACTATAGTAAATCATGGTAAACTATGGTAAATCATGGTAAATCATAGTAAACTATGCTAAATCATGCTAGAATCAGTAAATCATACTTGAACATGGTAAATCGTGGTATACTATAGTAAATCATGGTAAACTATGGTAAATCGTGGTAAATCGTGGTAAATCATGGTAAATCGTGGTAAATCATGGTAAACTATGGTAAATCATGGTAATCTATGATAAATCATGCTAGAATCAGTAAATCATACTTGAACATGGTAAATCATGGTATACTATAGTAAATCATGGTAAACTATGGTAAATCGTGGTAAATCGTGGTAAATCATGGTAAACTATGGTAAATCATGGTAAACTATGGTAAATCATGGTAATCTATGATAAATCATGCTAGAATCAGTAAATCATACTTGAACATGGTAAATCATGGTATACTATAGTATATCATGGTAAACTATGGTAAATCGTGGTAAATCATGGTAAACTATGGTAAATCATGGTAAACTATGAAAAATCATGCTAGAATCAGTAAATCATACTTGAACATGGTAAATCATAGTATACTATAGTAAATCATGGTAAACTATGGTAAATCGTGGTAAATCATGGTAAACTATGCTAAATCATGCTAGAATCAGTAAATTATACTTGAACATGGTAAATTGTGGTATACTATAGTAAATCATGGTAAACTATGGTAAATCATGGTAAATCATGGTAAACTATGCTAAATCATGCTAGAATCAGTAAATCATACTTGAACATGGTAAATCGTGGTATACTATAGTAAATCATGGTAAACTATGGTAAATCGTGGTAAATCATGGTAAACTATGGTAAAATCATGGTAAACTATGATAAATCATGCTAGAATCAGTAAATCATACTTGAACATGGTAAATCATGGTATACTATAGTAAATCATGGTAAACTATGGTAAATCGTGGTAAATCATGGTAAACTATGGTAAATCATGCTAGAATCAGTAAATCATACTTGACCATGGTAAATCATGGTATACTATAGTAAATCATGGTAAACTATGGTATATCGTAGGAAATCATGGTAAACTATGGTAAATCATGCTAGAATCAGTAAATTATACTTGAACATGGTAAATTGTGGTATACTATAGTAAATCATGGTAAACTATGGTATATCGTAGTAAATCATGGTAAACTATGGTAAATCATGCTAGAATCAGTAAATTATACTTGAACATGGTAAATTGTGGTATACTATAGTAAATCATGGTAAACTATGGTAAATCGTGGTAAATCATGGTAAACTATGCTAAATCATGCTAGAATCAGTAAATCATACTTGAACATGGTAAATCATGGTATACTATAGTAAATCATGGTAAACTATGGTAAATCGTGGTAAATCATGGTATACTATAGTAAATCATGGTAAACTATGGTAAATCATGGTAAATCATGGTAAACTATGGTAAATCATGGTAAACCATGCTAGCAACATGGTAAAAAAATTTCTAGCATCATGCTAGCAACATGATAATCATGCTAGCATGGTAAACTATGGTAAATCATGGTAAACTATGGTAAATCGTGGTAAACTATGGTAAATCATGCTAGAATCATAGTAAATCATACTTGAACATGGTAAATCATGGTATACTATAGTAAATAATGGTAAACTATGGTAAATCATGGTAAATCATGGTAAACTATGGTAAATCATGCTAAACTATGGTAAATCATGTTAGAATCAGTAAATTATACTTCAACATGGCAAATCGTGGTATACTATAGTAAATCATGGTAAACTATAGTAAATCGTGGTAAATCATGGTAAACTATGGTAAATCATGCTAGAATCAATAAATCATACTTGAACATGGTAAATCATGGTATACTATAGTAAATCATGGTAAACTATGGTAAATCGTGGTAAATCATGGTAAACTATGGTAAATCATGCTAGAATCAGTAAATTATACTTGAACATGGTAAATCGTGGTATACTATAGTAAATCATGGTAAACTATGGTAAATCGTGGTAAATCATGGTAAACTATGCTAAATCATGCTAGAATCAGTAAATCATACTTGAACATGGTAAATCGCTGTATACTATAGTAAATCATGGTAAACTATGGTAAATCATGGTAAATCATGGTAAACTATGGTAAATCATGGTAATCTATGACAAATCATGCTAGAATCAGTAAATCACACTTGAACATGGTAAATCATGGTATACTATAGTAAATTATGGTAAACTATGGTAAATCGTGGTAAATCATGGTAAACTATGGTAAATCATGGTAAACTATGGTAAATCATGCTTGAATCAGTAAATCATACTTGAACATGGTAAATCATGGTATACTATAGTAAATCATGGTAAACTATGGTAAATCATGGTAAACTATATTTGGCTAAATCTATATTTTGAACTTATCTATCTATCTATCTATCTATCTATCTATCTATCTATCTTTTGAGCTTATCTATGTATCTATCTATCTATCTATCTATTGAACTTATCTATGTATCTATCTATCTATCTACCTTTTCTATCTATCTATCTATCTATCTATCTATCTATCTATCTTTCTTTCTTTCTTTCTTCCTAACTAATCTATCTCTTTCTTTCTTTCTTTCTTTCTTTCTTTCTTTCTTTCTTTCTTTCTTTCTTTCAATCTTAACTCATCTTTCTTTCTTCCTTTCTAACGAATCTTACTTTCTTTCTAGCTGATCTGTCTTTCTATCTTTCTTTCTTTCTTACTAATCAATCTTTCTTTCTTTCTTTCTTTCTTTCTTTCTTTCTTTCAACTAATCAATCTTTCTTTTTCTTTCTTTCTTTCTTTCTTTCTTTCTTACTAATTAATCTTTCTTTTTTCTTTCTTTCTTTCTTTCTTTCTTTCTTTAAACCTTTTCTATCTATCTATCTATCTATCTATCTATCTATCTATCTATCTATCTATCTTTAAACCTTATCTGTATATCTATCGATCTATCTATCTATCTATCTATCAAACTTTAACCCACTTTAAACATCAAACTACTTTAAACTTCTTCAAACTCCATTGTCCGGCTTTCTCAAGCCAACTTAAAGTTTGTCTCAACAACTTTTTTTTCTAGTTGACTTTGTAATACGAGCATTTAGACAGAAGCAATCAGGAATATATTGGATTTTAATACATGCAAAACTAAGGAATACAAAATACTACAATTTACACGAGTATGCATACACAAAATACAGAACACATGAACAATACAAGATATGAATAACGAAAATGGAGTGAGAGAGAGAAATCAGAAAATGAGAGAGATGAAGGGGAGAGAGAGAGAGAGACAGAGAGATGAGAGAGATCACCGAGATGATCACAGTATGGCAAAATAGCAGACCAGGTAACCTTTGAGAGAGACAACAAGAAATCAAACCACCTTAGTGGTGCAGACAATCTTAAACGAATTAAAGCTCGATTAAGTTCGATTATACTTGCATATAGTCTGTCGTGTTGCTGAGGCAAGAGGACGTGTGTGTCGGTTTTTCGGAGCTGTGCGTTCTTCTCTCGTGTCTTCTGGGGCGAGCAGACTCGCGGTAAATTTTAAGGTTCTACTTGAAGTTAAAGTTGCCGGCTACGCTCACTTCACTGAACGTAGGAAACGAAAAGAAAAGATTTAAAGGAAAGAAAACAAAAACAAAAACGGAGAAAAGCTCCCGAAGGAGCCATGGGACCAGAAACTCTCTCAGACGAAGTGCTCTCTAGAGAAACTTTCCTGAGTCTATCTTTTATGGAGTTTCTTAACTTACACCTAATTCGCGTACGTGGACCAATCACTTTAGAGTATCTTGAGCGGGGAAAATTATCTTTGTCTTGTCAAGAGAACTTATCTGCATAGTTTATGATAGTATAAAAAAAAATTCAGCAGAACACTCTAGCAAGATGGTACACACAGAATAATACATTTTCCTGTAATCTCCTGTATACGGTTGGTTCAGTCAGAACGAGGCGGTTAAAGAGAGACCAAGAATGGCAGGTAAAAGTAGTAGGAATATAAAGTTACAATCAAATGCACGATTATAGGCATTTTAAGTTTGATTAACACATAATAAAATTGTCAGTACTTCCAGTATGGCATGTGAAGACATCTAAGCACAACAAGGAATACATTTAATACATTTAAAGGCACTTTTCTCTGAAAAGGTCCATGGATGGTGTTTGTGTGTGTGTGTGTGTGTGTGATTGTCATTCAGAGTTCAAGCTGCTTTGTGAACTCTTGCCCCCCCCACCCCCTTTCAGGGGGAGTCAGAATGTGTGTCCTGTGAGGTGGCGAGATTTGAATCAGGGGACTAGGTCGACCATTTGCTCGACAACGCTCGGCTTGTTATAAAGATGTCATGCGCCACGGGAGACCACAGCCAGAGCGGCGCCCCCGCTGGTCAACATGCCCCAAGGGGGTCGTAAACAGAATGCTCTTTGTTTACTCAAGAAGAAACGAGCTGTGTTTGCAAATCAGGATTCGCTAATTCAGAACATCTGGCCGGATACCCTGTCAGTGTCGTTACAATGTTACGGAAAAGAACCATCATGACAGAAATTCCAAAAATTATCAATTGTAAACAATGCACATACTGAGCGGTGTATGACATCAAAGCTCAGCGAGAGCAATTAGAGAACAGACAGCTCTGTATGCTTTGGAAACGCTATCATGGTCATTTGATGTAATAAACCGATCGGTCTGTGCAGCGCCGCTTCAAGTGTCCAAGTCAATAAATAAAAAAACGTGAAACATGAAAGTGATAACAAAATCAACCGTGACACAATCAGTACATTTTACATTAAAAATCAAGCACTTTTGTACATTTACTTGAATAAAATTGAAAAGGAGTACTTAACCCTCTTAGGTCGGCAATCACACCGGCGTGATCTGCTTGCTTTTTTCCTTATCAGTTGAATTGAGACCCGAAATACTCTTTTGACTTTGATTTTACAAACAAGTTTCATACATCAATCGATTCTGTTAAATGTGTATTATTTTTGTGTATACTCACACTAAAAACAAAGTGTTGTGCTTTTTGCCAAATAAAGAAAAATAAACACGAAGTGAGTTCTGCCTTCTCTCTGTCAGTGTAGTCCATTCTGAAACGCGTCCGAAAATGAACAATAACTCAGCGAATAATCAGTCAATCAGGCATACAGACACACAGGCATGAAGCTTGAATTCTCTTCTTTTAAATGAAGTAATTTATATAAAAAACAAATATTCTCAGTTCATGTAATCTGTAAGAAAAGAGCGAGATGTCAGTCGTTCTCATCTAATTATTTGTAATGTGACTCCGCCCACGGAGAGCGCGCGCTATTCAAACACAAATGACTGAGGCAATCTACGCAAACCTGTGAACGCCCACATATCAGCTCGAGAAAACACAAGTTTAATCAGATCATTACTTGTTTACACAGTCTCGCAGCGCTGTGAGGAATAATAATAATGGAAAATGTACCTCAGAAGTGCGGGTATTTCGAGGAGCAAGGATCCGACTGAGTTAAGGAATACTGTAGTAAGTTTTTTCCCTTCTCAAGTGATTCGCGTTTCTGTGTGTGAATGAATGAATGGCAGAGATGCGCGCTGTTTACCACAGCTCGCAATCTGTGTGTGAATGAATGATGATGTTTAGCAAACTGTATTGCTATACTGAGATGAGTGAAAATCGACTGAAATATGTTGAAATAAAATGTAGGCTATTTGTATAAGCAACGTATTAAACTGCAAATTAACATTTATATGCCCTAATATTTCATAAAAACAACGTTACAGTCAGGCGAAATATGAAAGACAACATTTTGTTGACTAGATTTGGGTACAGTTTTTACTGTAGAATATACTGCCACATCAAATAAGCTTTTGTTTAGCAATTTCTGCTCATATGTTATATATATATAAGGCCTATATATATATATATATATATATATATATATATATATATATATATAAATACTATTTTTGTCAAAAATAAAGTCATCAACTAAGATGTTAGCTGTTCCAATGTTGGCTATATTCAAACTAATGAATACATAATAAAATGTAGGCCTATAATCATTTTTTTACAAAGAAAGAGTACACTTGAAATATTGTTGAAATTGTAATTATTGTTGTAATTGTAACCTTTTTAATAAAATAGCAAAAGATATTTACAAGATAGATGTAAGCAAACTCTTAAATGGTCAATATAAGTCTTCTTCTAAATATATCTTTTGTCCTTGCATTGTGGCTCAGTCAGTGTCACACCTGGCTCATTATGCAGAGTGGGTGGGACATTGTATTCTCAGGTGTAAACCACTCCTCGTTCACGCCCCCCTCGCATATTGGCTTTCCAAGCAAAACCTGTTTTGCATCAATTTAAATCAATGTATTGTTTTATGTGAACGATAAAGCAAGATTATTTTCACATAATTTTGAAGCCAGAACTCGTAGCAACAACATCCATTAGTCAAAAGTCTTATTGACACATATTTAGTATGAGTTTTGTGGTCTTATTTCAGCAACTTTCATTTTTATTTTTTTCAATAACCACGCATAAACATTATTCTCTTAAAAATACAAACATCTACATACACAATGCTTACATATTATGGTAGCCCTGTTTGTGCTATATAGAGTGAATTTACACCTTTGCCATTATCATGTTTATAAATAACTGAAAAAAGCACAAATGTCAGGGCATGTCAAAACATCCCAAGGGCCCCAAAAACACCCCAGACCGGCGCGTTTTGCTGGATTTTCTTCAAATAGTAACACAATAGACTTCCGTCATTTTTGGTCATACAGAAAAAAGAAATATGAAAAAGGAATCTGTGAGATGTCTACTTTTGTATGTGTCCACTTACAATCAAAACAAAACATTGTGCTTTTGTAAAATAAAGAAAATAAACAGGGTGTGCTTTCTGCCTCTCCGTCTCTGTGAACTTTTTTTTCTTGAGCACATCTATAAACTGAAACAAAACTCAGCGAATACTTGTCACACATTTATAAGCCATATATCTTTATAAACATTTATGTGTGTACTTTTAAATGATCAGATTCAAAATGAAAACAAATATTCTATGTTTAAAGGGGACCTATTATTCCCCTTTTCACAAGATGTAAAATAAGTCTCTGATGTCCCAAGAGTGTATATGTGAAGTTGTAGCTCAAAATACCCCACAGATCATTTTTTACAGCATGTTTAAATTGTCACTTTTTGGTGCTCAGAAAAACATGCTGTTTTAGTATGTGCCCTTTAAATGCAAATAAGCTGTTGCTGCACAGCACAGGGGGCGGAGCTTCATGAGCTCACTCTCAGTCTCAGGACAATTTCATCTCATGGAATGATGATAATATCTACCCCAATAGTTTTACCCCAGAAAATCACTGTAAGAGCTGAGTAAACACAGTATAAGAAGTGTGCAAGTACATGAACGAATTTCGGTAGAGTTGAGGGAGCTTTTTCTTTGAAAAAAAAATAATTCCACCTCATCTTCAGCAGCTGCCTCAGATTTCGGGAGTAAATAGAGAGAGCTATGTGGATTAATACATCTAGCCACACAACACCTACAACGCTTGGGAGACATTCTCGTCAGTGCAGCAATGGCGGATGTGTACAACTCGCTGTGAACTCGATCAGGGCATGTCTATGTTAAAACGGCAGTGTCTGTCAACACTCGTGGGCGGGGCCTGTGGCTTTAGTGACGTCACTAAAGCCGCATTCTGAAAACAGGTCGTTGGGAGACACTGCTGATGATTTATGGGGATTAATAAAAAAGGAGTGAGTGGATTTTTATGACTATTGGGTAGTTGTGTACTCACACTGCCAACACACATTTATGTCCAAACAGCATGCAAAAGTGAATTTTGCATAATAGGTCCCCTTTAAGCAATTTGTATTAAACGAACAAGATGTCCAGTTTCTCAAACCCTTCCTCATTATTTTTAATGTGACCACGCCCACACGCACAAAAGAGACTATCTGCATTTACATGGACACTTATAATCGGATTGACGGCTCAGTCGGACTAAAAAACCTTCATGTAAACACCTTAATCAATCCGAGATAGTGACACAGGGCATACACACACCTACCAACAATGTCACTACCACCACACAAGCGGCATGCACCACACCACCACCACAAACAGCTTGTTCCACTACTCTGCTTCGGCCTAAAGAAACTGTGCAACATATAGACATATATACAGACCTCTCCGGGTTTATTAGTTAGAGGCCAGGAGGGCACCACTTCCTCCCCAAAGAGGGGGGATTGGTCATTCGAAGAGGAAGTTCCTCCAGTAGGCCTCCAAGAAGCGCTCCAGCCCATACAGGCAGTAGAGCCCCAGCCCATGCAGACGAATGGAGCCCCCGCCCATACAGGCTTTAGGGCCCCAACCCACACAGGCGGTAGAGCCCCAGCCATACAGCCAGTAGAGCTCCCCCCACTCGAACAGAGACCTTTCAAGAGAACCCGTAAGGTGTTGCACTGTATTTCCCCTCCAGAGGAGCCCTACAGGCTCCGCCCTCTGCTGATGCGGACCCAAAAGAGTCGGCTGGTCCGCATCAAGCGGAGGAACCTGTACTGGGCCTTCTGCCACCGATTAGTGAAGGGGACTCATATCCATGTTCCTATCAAAAGGCGGGGTCGCCTCATTATAGCGACCTTCTCTTCTCTGACCACTCTGACCAATCTTGGCAGCACTCTAGGCAGGCCGGGGAGTTGAACCTTCCGCCTCTGAACCTTCATCGTCTGATAGACCCAGACTTGCACCCATATCGGCCGGCAAGCATAAGACGCCATCGCCACAAACTGAGGGTGTGGGGACAAAAGCTCCCACACCAGCATTGACTCCATTGTGTCCTAACCGTAACATTAATACAAGACGTAAACTGACTGGAATCTAAAGGTTAACAAAAAATATGTCATAATCGGAACCTTTCTAGGTTCCCGGCGTCCAACTGCCCCGACCTGCAGATAGAAAGTTACCCGGGTGCTAAAATTCATCATGCGGGTGTACTGATTGAGAAGGCTATAATTGAGGTTGAGCCAGAAAAAAGGATCGTAGCGTTTGGTCTCAACAAAAGACAACAGAGGTACCACATGACAGCCATTACTGAGCTACAGAAAGTGTACGGAGCAATTAAGAAGAGATTGCCAGGGACAGAGATCCTCTTCCCTCTCATAAATTTTTCGAGAACTCTTACTTTGGGGGAACAGGGAATGATGGAACATCTGAACACACATCACAAATCACTTCAATTTCATACCTGCACTTCCATCAGCACACTTTCACGTTGAGGCAGATGGAATTCACTGGAGATCAGTGACGGCGAAGGTCATTTTAGAACTCTGGATGGCAGGGTTAAACTGGTAAATAACTTACCATTCGTTTTTTTTTTGCATCAAGCCCACATTGGCATAACCCACGGCAACTTAGCCCTCTTTTTTATATTTTTACACATCTCTCTGGACATTATTTTGGTCTGTCCTTGTTTTTGTGTTCGAAGCGGCCAGTTGAACAATGGCCAGTGCACAACCAGGTTCAGACCTCAGGTATTTTTTTCACTTAACCTACTCTCAAACCTAATGGCTCCAAACCTTATCTGAATAGCCCGGATGAAGCCCAGTCAAAGCAACTAAGGTGAATCCACACCCAGCCTAAACCTAACCATTTTAAACCTAATGGCAACAGACCTAATAGCTTCAAACCTAATCTGAATAGCCCTAATAAAGCCTAGTCAACAACTATGGTTAATACAAACCTACTCTAAACTAACCTGTTTCAAACCTAAGAGGGACAGACCTAACGGCTCCAAACGGGAATAGTTCGAACTAAACCAAATTAACAAACTAAGGTGAACGCACCTAACCATCTTAACCCCCTGGGGTCGACAATCGCGCCGGCGCAATAGGCTCGCTTTTTTTCTTATCAGTGCAAAAGAGATTCAAAATACTCTGTTGACTTTGATGTTGAATACAAGTTTCATACATCAATCGATCCTGTTAAGTGTGTATTATTTTTGTGTATACTCACAATAAAAACAACGTTTTTTGCCAAATAAAGAAAAATAAACATGATGCGAGTTCTGCTTTCTCTCTGTCAGTGAACTCCATTCTGAAACGCGTCCGAAAATGAACTGTAACTCAGTGAATACTTAGTCAAACAGGCAAACAGACACACAGGCATGAAGCTTGAATGCTCTTCTTTTAAATGAAAAACAAATATTCACAGTTTATGTAATACGTATGAAAAGAGAGAGATGTCAGTCGTTCTCATCTCAGCTCATTATGTTTTAGGCCTAGTCCACACGGACACAGGTATTTTTATAACCGGAGTTTTTCCTCCTGCGTTTAAAAAAAAAATCCCGTCCACACATGCTCGGTTTAAAATAAATCTCTGTCTACATGAAAACGCAAAAACACGCTATCAAGCGCTGTCACGAGCATGCCACACCAGCAGGTGGCATATTACCCTAATCGTAAAGCCACGTTGGCCAATCAGAAGCCTAACAAAAAGTTATTCCCGGTTCCGGTAGGCGAACAACATGGCGCAGAGAGGAAAGGGGGAGTCATATGTTTGGACTGATGATGAAGTTGAATTGTTCCTTACTGTCACACTTGAATACAAAGTTAGCAAAACTCAGGAAAACGTGGACTGGGAGTCTTGCCAGTCCAAGTACGCCGACATCCTAGCGCTGTTTCTAGAGCAGTACCCTTCTGAGACGTCCCAAGAGTTTCCTCATCGTAAAGAGGATATAACTAGGACCATCATCACCAACAAGCTTAAGGCGATACGGGGTAAATACAGGCAAGCGGTGGATTCCGGTCGGAAAAGCGGCCATGGCAGAGTGGTTCTACTTTATTTTGAGCTATGTGAGCAGATATGGGGTTTGTTCTCCTGCAACGACTACCATTCCATCTGGTATAGAAACGACGGATGTTGATACGGCCTCTCATCGCAGTTCAGATTCTGCATCTTCTACACTTGATCTCTCGGCTGCGGAATTGTCTCCTGTGTCTGATCAACTTCAAGACTCTGATGGCAGCAATTTGGCCCCCTCAGTGGTGAAGGAGAGGAGAGCTCTACTTAATGTATGTATCCTTAATCGTTGACCATTAAGAAGTACATTTGTTTATAAAAGTAGAATGTAGATTAACTAACCGGTGTGTCTGTTGCAGTGGTGGAATAAGTACCGGATCATTTACTTAAGTAAAAGTAGCAATAGCACAGTACAAAAGTACACTCTTACAAGTAAAAGTCCTGCATTCAAAATCGTAAAAATACAAAGGTATAAGCATATAAGTTTCAACAAAAGCATGAAAAGACTAAAAATGCTGAATTAATTTCAGAAAACAGAACAGATATTTTATTACTGGATAACTTATCAATGTGTTAATGTGTTCATCATGTTAATGTTACAACTGGTAAAGGCAGGGATCATCTTAAAGGGATAGTTCACTTTAAAATGAAAATTCTGTCATCATTTACTCACCCTCAAGTTGTTTCAAACCTGTATGAGTTTCTTTCTTCTGCTGAACAGAAAGGAAGATATTTTGAAGAATGTCAGTAACCAAACAGTTAACTGGAACCATTGACTTACATAGTATATATTTTTTTCCTCACCTGTGCAGGGATTCAGACCGTTTTCATTCACACAAGCACTTTTCCAGGATGACATTTGAAGTTCTTGACAAAAAACATTAGAACGCTGTTGTTTGGGCTGCATCTTTATATTTTATATTTATTTATTTATTTTTTATTATACTTTCACTTTGTGTTCAAAGACTGTTGAAGTACACCTGTTTTTGAGGTGTTAAATGTGTTACATTTGTTGTTAGGCGGCTTCAATATTGTATGTAGAAAACAATTAGTGTAAAAAAAGGTCTGTTTTGTTTTTAATGGACTAGTTTGTAGTACAAAAGATTTTCTGTAAAAGAAGCCCACCTACTTTTAAGTTATGAGGTCAGGTCATGCCATTAGTATTCTTTAAGTTACCAGTGTTGACACTGGTAATGCTCTTTAAGTTAATTTGTTAAATTGTGCTGAAACAATACTCAGGCAGGTTGTGAACTTGTGACTTTTTGTGCAGTGCCTGATTCAGTCCCAGCAATGTGAATAATGTATTCAATACAAAGAGTTTGAAAATTGTACATGTCTGAGTGAGTGTTTATTTAACATAAGACAATGCCGTGTGTGAACTGTAGATGCTGTAAACTCACAAGGACATGACAACCACATATATAATTTTCATATAAAATTGCCTTAATTGATTTCCTGCAACAAAACAACAACTTTTAACTTAAGGCACTTAACAGTTTTTCACATGTTCAGGATTACACTTTATAGGCCATAAGCAGGTTTGACTGGCATGTAACATACCCTCATGTACTAGGCAGAGAAGACAGTGGCCAACAGATAGAAGTCCGCTTTATGGATCAAGAAATTCAGTAAGAACTCTCCTGACCCTTTTCCCTTCTGCTGTGATGCAGTCGGCTCTGAAATAAGTCTGTGTGTCTGGCTGGTTGTCCTTGTCATGCTGAATTGCCTCATTGACTCTATTCTCGTCCATCGTCTCCTTGGTGGCCTCACAGTAGTTATGGAGCACAAAACAGGCATAGATGACAAAGGGAAGGTCGTTTAGATTAATGTCCATCGCCCTTCTCAATGCTCCAAATCGTGCTTTCAGTCTGCCAAAGGCGCATTCAATAACCATTCTGGCTCGACATAAGGAGAGTCCAAAATACTGTTCCTGAACAGTGCTTCCCCCATTTGCATACTCTCCTTCATCAGGGAAGCAAAGGATACGCTGGGTCCCCAAGAAGAAAAACTGGAATGGACTCCTCATGTTCTAAAATTTGGAGGGGATCGTGCCATTTTTCAAATGTGTGTTTAGCATTGAATTTGCAAACATACGGGCGTCATGGACACTACCTGGCCATTTGACTACGACATCAATAAATTAATATTTGTAGTCACATGCTGCTTGTATGTTAAGAGAAAACCTCCCCTTTCTGTTCAAGTAATCCATAGCATTTGTAGATGGCTGCTTAATTTCTATGTGGGTCCCATCCACGGCACCAATGCACTGAGGAATGCCATGGGCTCGGTGAAACCCCGCTACAAGTTTGTTTACTTTGGACTCAGTGACAGGTAACTGTATATACACAGGGCCCAAGTGGACAGTAATTGCTTCACATACATGCCTTACTATTTTCGACACCACCTGTCTTGACAATCCAAAGGCGTTTGCCGTCTTGCGTAATCTCCCCTCGTCTGCTAAATAGTACAGTGTTCAGGCAACTTTTTTGACAACACTGACAGGCGATCTCATTACAGTTGTCTGCCCTTCAATGTGCGGGCGAAGTAGCTCACTCAAAGTCAACAGCGATGTCCTCGACAAACGAAATTCTCTCTCCATTCTTCAGCAACAACCACTTCGTTCTCAAAGCTGTCCCACCAACTAGAGGTCCGACCAGGTCTCGTCCAAAACCGGCGACGGTGACGGCGGGGTCTGTGTCGCGGGAGTGTTGTCATTAGCAGTGCCCTGCGTAGAATTTCATTCTGACGCCTCTGTTCCGCAATATAGTAATAGAACTGAGCATGTATCTGTGTACATGTTACAAGCAGCCCTGTTAGCACAGTTATTATCAGCAGTATGTGGGCTACGTCCGCCAATGCACAGAATCGTCAACAAAGCAGTCAGCGGCGCACAATCTGACGTCAAACTCAGCAGATAACGGCGCACACTCTGACGTCGCAAGGCAAAAACCCCGGTTTTACTGTCTACACTACAACACTGCAATCGGTGTTTCAGAAAATCCTCACCCTGGCAGGGGTTTTCAAAAATGTTCGGTTTCAGTGACCTGATACTGCGTTTCCGTGTGGACGAACGGCCGAATCGCGTAAAAAAAGTCACGGTTATAAAAATACCCGTGTCCGTGTGGACAAGGCCTTAATGTGACTCCGCCCACGGAGAGCGCGCGCTATTCAAACGCAAATTATCTGAGGCGATCCATGCAAACCATTTTGCGAATCATTTCGAGGAGCAACAGATCCAGCTGAGGAATAGGTCAGTTCAATATTTGCTTTGTTCTAATCGCAAGTGTCTGTACACGCAAAAAGACTGTTTAAATATGAATCGCGTTTCTGTGTGTGAATGAATGAATGCACAGATGCGTGCTGTTGTGTAGCTACTACAGCTGGCACAAATACTGTTTAAAAATGAATCGCGTTTCTGTGTGTGAATGAATGAACAGCTTTTACCAAACTCTATTGCTATACTGAGATGAATAAAAATCGACTACAAAAATCGGATAGATTATAAAGTTTTTACTGTAAAATACTGCCACATCAAATAAGCTTATAATGTTGCCAATTTCTGCTCATATGTTATATATAGGCCTATATATACTATGTTTTGTCAAAAATAAAGTCATCAACTAAGATGCTATTTTAGTGTTTGTTCCAATGTAGGCTAAATTCAAACTAATGAATCCTTAACTTTGAAATACGTATGATAAAATGTATACTTTAGTTTCTACAAAGAAAGATTACAGTGGAAATACTGTTACAATTTTAATTGTTGTTGTAATTGTATAACCTTTTTAATGAAATAGCAACAAAAAAATTATATATATATATATATATATATATATATATATACACACACACAAAGATAGATGTAAAAAAATCTTTAAAGTCCCCATGAAATCAAAATTGACCCCATTTACTTTGTTAGCGCATATTACTAGTGTTGTGGTGAACAATTAATCCGTGCAAGTAAATATAAAAAATATTAAAAAAATTACCATGGTAATCTTTAATCAAAATCTGAAAAGTTACTTCCGGGTCTGGAATGGCGTCTTTTTCTGATGACGTGGGTTTGACGGCTTGGTTTGAAAATGCTTAACCACTCCCCTCAAACCGTTAGTCTGCTATGAGCAGAGATGGAGAGGAGGAGCGCTAGAGTAAAACCCTGCCCTCTGTTCAATATTCTGTTTTACTTGGAAATACGTCATAACACTGGAGAAAAGTCGTTTGCAACTTCCGGTTCACGGGGACTTTAAAAGGTCAATATAAGCCTTCTCATTAAATAATTTTGATTGTGTTTTATTAGTGACACATTTGGGTAGAGAATATATTCCAAATCTGAAAATACAGTATGAGAACAATTAACTGCACAATTACTAGAAATGTTTACCTTGGATATTATACAATTTGCAAGCACAATTATATATATGTGTGAACTACTAATTATTCATGATGGTTTTGGATCGTTTACGCCCACCCGCATATTGCCTTTCCAAACAAAAATTGTCTTACAAAATTTAAATCAATGTATTGTTTTATGTGAATGATTAGGCAGGATGATTTTCACATCATTTTGAAGAAAAAACTCTAGGCGACAAAATGCATTATTCAGAAGTCTTATGGACACATACTTAGTATGTGTTTTGTGGCCTTATTTCAGAAACTTTAATTTTTAGTTTTTTCAATAACCATGCATAAACATTATTCTTTCAAAAATACAAACATGTACATACATGTTGCTCACATATTATGGTAGCCCTGTTTGTGCTATATAGAGTGAAATTATACCTTTGAGATAGTTTATAAGCAACTGAAAAAAGCACAAATGTCAGGGCATGTCAAAACATCTCAAGGACCCCAAAAACACCTTAGACCCCAGAGGGTTAAACCGAATGGCAACAGACCTAATGGCTCCAAACCTTATTTGAATGGTCTGTATGAAGCCCAGTCTAATCAACTTAGGTAGACCCACACCCAACCCAAACCTAACCATCTTAAACCTAATGGCAACAGACCTAATGGCTCCAAACCTAATCTAAATAGTTTGATTAAAGTCTAATTAAAGAACTACGGTCAACACACATCTACTCTAAACCTACCCATCTCAGACTTAAAAACGACACAGTCAAAACAACCCACCCAAAAAAATTCAAATCCACGAACCAGAGGAAATACAAATGGTACAACCCGGGAGGAACCCTCCTTAAACTTAAGAAAAACAACGAACAAAATAATTACAGAAATTAGAATGACCCTAGGGAACATAAACCTAATGACAAAACTACAAGGCGGAGGTCTTAACCCTTTAGAACCTGAAGCTAAAATAGGTGTTTTTCACATAATTTGATTTTTGGACTGTAAAATTCTAAAACAATGTGCTATCTTCATGTGCAAGGTGTCATCTTTTTCAGAAAAAGATAAGCTTTCAACAAATTACAGTTATTGACCATTATTGTGTGTGGTGAGTTTGTAAATAGAATTTAAATAGACAAAAAAAAAAAAAACGAGAATAAATTTACTGATTTTTATTTAGAAAAAAAGCAGAAAAAATCATGAACGAAAGAAACTAACACTTTAAAGTTGAAAAATGAACTATAATACATATATACAAGTCTTTTTTGTGACATTGGGTTGCACAGTTTTCATGTAGGACACTTTTTTTTCATACACGCACACATACAAATGCACGCATTCATAGGCATGCACACGCACGCACTACATGCTTACATGTACTTTCTTACGAAAGAAACTAACACTTTAAAGTTGAAAAATTAACTATAATACATATATACAAGTGTTTTTTGTGACATTGAATTGCACAGTTTTCATTTAGGATACTTTTTTTCATACACACACACATACAAATGCACCCATTCAGGCATGCACACGCACGCACTACATGCTTACATACGTGAAAGAGTAACGGCCATCCGCCTCCCAAATTTCATTAAAAATCATCCCAATCCCCTCTTCTGCTGTCTAACACTTCTTTCGCCATGTATTTGTTCATTTCTTTTATTATTTTATGCAATCCAAAACACTCTAACCTGCCGCGCGTCGAATCTCTCAGTTAAAATCCTTCCATCCCGCGCTGCTGTCATTTGCAGACAGAAAGCATGACATTATCGTAATAAGCCATATATTGGCAAAAAGCGCATGATGTCTACTTTCAGGAACTATTTAAATTATTTTGATAGTGCAAACGGTTGAAGAGTTACAGTGACATGAATACAGCTTGGTTGGCTGTGTCGTCGACGACACATCCGGTTTTAAAGGGTTAAAACCCGTATAGACATATAAACATTAAGGCCAAAGACTAAGATAAGTTCTTGGACTACCAGGCAGGAGTCAATCACAGGTTCAGGTAAGATCAAACAGGCGTAGGCCCGTGCATTTTCTCGGTCTCCCTATTCCAAGCCTTCTTAAACAAATGTTTGAGTAAGGGTGCCGTTGTAACTTCCCCAAAACCTAACCCTTTCGTTTTCTGGCATCAAGCCAGAAATTATATTATGCTGAAGGTGCTTGGTGACAGTGGGAGGGGCCACGCCCTCTGAAAGCTATAAAGTTGAGAGGGAAAAGAGACAGTAGTCATTCGAATTCGCCTGATGATAACCGTAGGGAAGTTCGAAACGCGTCGCGAGATGGTCCCTGAATGACGCAGACTGTAAAAACTAAAATGGCCTCCATCATTTGGTGTGTGGGTGATGTAGCAGAGCCAAATAATTTTTTCTCTTCGCCCAAACAGGCACTGAGTTAGTCTGAAAAATATTTAACCCCCTGAGGTCGGCTATCGCGCCGGCGCGATAGGCTCGTTTTTTTCCTTATCAGTGCAAAAAATAAATAAATAAAAAATATTAATTTTTATCTTATATGCTTGTGTTATACA
The DNA here is from genome assembly GCF_963993115.1 of Abramis brama. NCBI lineage: Eukaryota > Metazoa > Chordata > Actinopteri > Cypriniformes > Leuciscidae > Abramis > Abramis brama. The sequence continues at coordinate 39,915,967 of NC_139975.1, forward strand.
TCAATTGATCCTGTTAAGTGTGTATTATTTTTGTGTATACTCACAATAAAAACAAAGTGTTGTGCTTTTCGCCAAATAAAGAAAAATAAACATGATGCGAGTTCTGCCTCCTCTCTGTCAGTGAAGTCCATTCTGAAACGCGTCCGAAAATAAACCATAACTCAGCGAATACTCAGTCAAACAGACATACAGACACACAGGCATGAAGCTTGAATTCTCTTCTTTTAAATGAAGTAATTTTTATAAAAAACAAATATTCTCTGTTTATGTAATCTTTATGAAAAGAGAGAGATGTCAGTCGTTCTCATCTCAGCTAATTATTTTTAATGTGACTCTATAATCGCTATTCAAACGCAAATGACTGAGGCGATCTGTGAACGCCCCCATATCAGCTCGAGAAAACACATCAAGCTTATACAGATCATTGTACTTGTTTACACCGTCTCGCAGCGCTGTGAGAATAATAATAATAATGGAAAATGTACCTCAGAAGTGCTGGTATTTCGAGGAGCAGATGCAGCTGAGCTGAGGAATACTGTAGTAAGTTTTTTTCATTCTCAAGTGAATCGCGTTTCTGTGTGAATGAATGAACGGCAGAGATGCGCTGTTTACCACAGCTCACACACTCGCGTTTCTGTGTGTGAATGAATGATCTGCTTTTAGCAAACTGTATTGCTATACTGAGATGAGTAAAAATCGACTGAAATATGTTGAAATAAAATGTTTTTGTATAAGCAACGTATTAAACTGCAAATTAACATTTATATTCCTTATAATAAAAACGAAAGACCTATGTTACAGACATATGAAAGACAACATTTCATTGACTAGTTTTGGATAGATTATATATTTTTACTGTAAAATATCTGCCACCTCAAATAAGCTTTTGTTTGCCAATTTTTGCTAATATGTTAAATATAGTATGTTTTGTCAATGTAGGCTATATTCAAAGTAATGAATCATTAACTTTTAAATATGTATGATAAAATGTATACTTTAGTTTTTACAAAGAAAGATTACACTTGAATTGTTGTTGTAATTGTAACCTTTTTAATAAATAAAAATATATTTACAAGGTAGATGTAAACAAATGTTAAAAGGTAAATATAAGCCTTTTCTTTAAATAATTTTTATTGTGTTTTATTATTGACAAATTTGGGGAGAGGATACATATTCCAAAACTGAAAATACAGTATGAGAATTAACTGCACAATTACTAGACATGTTTTCCTTGGATGTTATACAATTTGCAAGCACAATTTGTGGAAAAATAAAATAAAATTGAGATGCTTCCAACTGTGAACCAATGCTCTTGCATTCTTTCTTGTGGCTATAGGTGACACACCTGAATGAATGGCTCATTAAGTATGCGGGCCCCATTGTCTCCTGAGGTGTGAATCACTAAATATTCATGATGGTGTTGAAACGTTGACGCCCTTTGTGCATATTGCCTTTCCAAACAAAAAGTGTTTTACAAGATTTAAATCAATGTATTGTGTTATGTGAATGATTAGGCAGGATGATTTTCACATCATTTTGAAGAAAAAACTCTAGGCAACGACATCCAAAAATCTTATTGACACATATTTAGTATGTGTTTTGTGGCCTTATTTCAGAAACTTTAGTTTTTAGTTTTTTCAATAACCATGCATAAACATTATTCTCTCAAAAATACAAACATGTACATGCACGTTGCTCACATATTATGGTAGCCCTGTTTGTGCTAAATATAGTGTAATTACACCTTTGCCATTAATATGTTTATAAGCAACTGAAAAAAGCACAAATGTCAGGGCATGTCAGAACATCTCAAGGACCCCCAAAACCCCTTAGACCCCTTATGCCCTTCTTCACTAAAACCTTCCCTTTCGTTTTCTGGCATAAAGCCCTCATTGGCGTACCCCATGGCGATTTAGCCCTCTTTTATATTTTTATACATCTCTCTGGACATTATTTTGGTCCATTCTTGTGTTTGTGTTCGAAGCAGCCAGTTGGACGATAGACAGTGCACAACCAGGTTCAGACCTCAGGTTTGAACCTTGGATATTTCATTTCCCTAACCCATCGCTTCATCAATATAGATCTACGTCTGCACCAATTCTTGCTCTAAACCTACCCGTAGTAACCCTGTGGATAATAGACCTGGTCGCATTAATGTTTGGATTGGGCATCGCTTTATCAATCTAGATCTAAGCCTGTACAAACTCCTGCTCTAAACCTACCCATTATAACCCTGTGGTTTATAAACTGAGTCGTCTCAATAGGATTTGGCATCGCTTTATCAATCTAGATCTAAGCCTGTACCAACTCCTGCTCTAAATCTAACCACAGTAGCCCTGTGGGTTATACACCTAGTTTTGGAGATACCCAGTCTCCTTTAAATCTTAGCCCCAAAGTTCTAATAAGAACAGACTCCAAGCTGGGAGCAATGGTATAGTCTAACATGCGTCGCCCCGTGCTTTCCTCAGACTCCCTACTTTCCTGGACTAGTGCCAGGAGGGAGGGAGCTGTTGTAATTTTTCAAAAACCTAACCCCGCCAAAGCCATCGGACTTGACATACCAGGGATAATCCGGATAAGTCGGATGTTTGGGGCTAACCTTTTTGCAAAAGGACTACTTTTGATCAAATTAGATCCACTCTGGCCACACAAAATATGGTGTGGGGATGCGATGCTGGGCCGGGATTATCTGACAGCAGCTTTCGGGTTGCTGGAGGGTTCACCGGTCTGGACTAGGTTATCAAAAACCTCACATTCTGAGTTAAAGGTCCACTTAGGGCCAATCCCAATTCACCCCTTGGCCCTACCCCTTGGCCCTACTCCTCCGTTTTGCGTGTGCACGTGAAGGGGTAGGGCTGTCTCAATTCTCTTTTGGTTGGAGGGGTAGGGGTAAGGGGAAGGGCCAGATAGCCCTTGAAACGAAGATTTTTCGGGACCACACTTCAAACGAAGGGGTATGAGAAATGTACCTGCATACACCGGCTACAGAGGCAACATGACTGCCAATAATCATTTTCTTTGTCACATTAAATCTTGTGTTCATATTTACGGTCATGTTCTTCAAAGAAACGGTTGCAAAAAAATCGTTAAAGTTCGTTAACAATATGGCGCGTGTAAAAAGCAAAAGTTTGAAGCGAAGTGGACGCGCGAATGAGGCGAATTCGCGTCCACCGCGCCGCACTAAACGCCTCATTCGTGCCGCAAGACCTCCAGACGCATTGAAATCACTCGCGCCTGACGCGCTATTCGCGTCCGGTGTGAACGCAACATTAGGCGTTGAATCTCCGTTTTTTTTCTGCAAACTTCAGAAGAAAAATACAAAAAATAGCTGTAACTCACGCAAGACTACAGCTGACGACGGCATCTTGGAAGTTTGTGATAAACATTGGCGCATCTCCTGTGACGTAGGCGCTAGCGACGATGTATAATGACATGTAACGGTGTAGTAGTGGTGTCCCATTTCTTAGGGGAATATTTTCACCCCTACGCCTTGCCACTCTGTTTCAAGGGGCAAGGGGTAAGGGTTAGGGGTAGGCGAAGGGGTATAAAATAGAATTGGGATTGGGCCTTAGAGTTCAGTTTACATAGGAGGGGAGTTTATGAGGACGATTGGTCAGTATGTGACATGTTGACTGGAATGGTTTTGCTGGGCTTTCTTTCACTTTCTGATTTAGTTGATGCATTCAGGTGGGGTGGGATCACAGAGGCTCCCTCCGGCGCCTTCCTCGACTCAGAGAGTTGGGGGGGGGGGGGGGGGTACGGGATGGGAGTGCGAATACGAGCCCAGACAGGCTATAAGGGAGGTGTTCGGAGGTGTTCAGGGTATTGTATAAGTTTGTTAGGGCTTATCACCATATGACGGAGATGCAGGCAGCTCCAGATAGGGACAGCCCACCGGCCAGGCTGGAGAGAATGGCCCATCATATTTCTTCGGGAATCCAGCCTACTTTCCCAAAGGTCGCCACAGAATGGCTGATCTTTGGGAATGGCAAGAATTGGTTGAATACGGGCATTGACATCTTAGGGGATCATTATCATCAGGCCCTAGAGACGGCCAGAGTGGCGGTTGCACATGCCTCCAAGGCACGCTAGAGGGAGGCACTGGAAATAGCCATAAAGTGGGCCCACCGAAATGTAAGACGTCTCAGGGAGGACACAGAGGCTATTACCCGCTTGATGACACATGCCCGGCAGGTGGAGGGAGCAGGAACGAGTCAAGCGCCAGAGGTCAGGGCACTACAGGAGGGGAGTGCCGGACCTCCTTCCTCAAAAATTCGAATCCAAGGGCAGGGCGCACAAGCAGGTGTGTGAAAGGTGGAAGAGACATCATCGGTTCTAGAAGGGCGCCGGAAAGTGGCAAGCCAGCAGACCCAGTCAAGCCTAGCCGCCCAGGCCCAGGCTCCAGAAGTAGGACCCGAGGAACATGCCTCCCAGGAGGTTTTGAAGTTGGGGGACAGTCCAGAGTGGTCCCTGGTTGAGGTGGGGAATGTAGAGAAGGGGAACGAGGAGCAGGTATCCAAAAAAACAAGCCCAAAGAAGGGGTTGGGCACAAAGAAGGACAGGGCAGTGGGATTGATGCCCTCCATGACTCCAGTATGGTGTCGGAAGGCCCCAGAAGCAAGACAGGAAGCTCCAGAGCCCATGGAGGTGCAGGAGTCGGGGGGTGGCTTCTGGAAGAGGACAGGGTTTAACAGGCGAGCCCGGAAGTCCCTCAGGCAGGGACAAGCAAAGGAGGAAAGGCGGACCCCCGAGAAGGGAAAGGGGCCGGGGAGAAAAGTTGGAGTCTCCACATTAGACACAGTTCCTCCGGGGACAAGTACCGGGATTGGGCTCTTGTTCCAGAAAGGCCAATATTGTTCCTGGGGGACTCCAACCTGGCAGAATGCCCCCATTAGAGAAAGGTAACGTCAAGGTGGACTGTTATCCCGGGGCTGATCTGGCCCAGGCTTACCATGTTCTGAAACATAAGACGCCAATATTCAAAGGAGCACAGCATGTGGTTCTGGCGTTTGGGCTAAACGATAAGGGCCAGAGGGACTCGTTTAAGCTCAAAAAAATTTTGGAACGACTACAGGAAGCAGCAGCTCAAGCATTCCCCAACGCAGTCTTGCATTTTCCTCTTATCAATCTGGATAAGAGGTGGCCGGAGCATGTGGCAACCAGTATTAAAAATCTGAATGAGTCTTTCTCAAAAACGGGTCATAGTATCCCATTACTTCCGGAAGACAAGTTTAAGAATTTAAAAGATATAAACAAATTAATTCAAAAATAATATTAAAAACAAAACATGAAGTTTTACCCAATACTGAAATTTACATTTGTTGTTATCAGATCACAGCCGTGTTCGATGACATCACTGACATGGTACCACTGTAGGCTGCTAGCGTTATGTCAGGCTACTCTACTGCTACTCTCACTGAACTGACTGATTTTGAGAGTATGTTCATGTGTGATCGTTTGATGCTGTCATTTTCTGTAGTCTACATTTATATTAACATTTACATAAAAATGTATTCATTTAGTAGACGCTTTTATCCAACACGATACAAAGTGAAACAAACTGAAACAGTCATCAGGGCAAATGCTTGTTTTACTCAAAATATTGCCATTTCTGTTGGATGTGATTAGAGGAACTGCTTATTTTTCATTCATTCTTGAGCTTCGGGAGATTATTCAAATTTTGTTTTCACCTGTTATTTGCCTTGAGACTATTGACAAGTTGAAAGTACTTATTGAACAGCATCTTAAACATTTTAAGGAACTTTTCTCAGAGAACAACATTACACCTAAATAACATTACTTGATTCATATTCCATCCCAGATTAAACTGTTGGGACCAATGCTACGTCACATGTGCATGAGATTCGAATCCAAACATTGTTTAAAAAAAAAAAAAAAATGGGTTTCAAAAGTAAATTTAAAAAATGTCTGTAAGTCCTTGATTAAGCATAACCAAATGTTTGAATGCTGTCAGAATGTAAACAGCTCCAACCACCCTATTTTTACCAGCGAATGTGTATTGGGACCAGTATCAGAAATAAAAAACATGCCATATTTAACAGGAAAAGTAAGGGACTACTTTGGACTTGATCGGATATGCTTATCCCCTTGCCCGTCAGGGATCACTGGTGATCCCGGATTATTGTTGTTCAAAATTCATTACTCGTCAAAACATCACACTCTTACTTGATCTGGACAAACTCAGCATTATAAGAAAAGTTTAAGACTCCAGCTTCGATATTTGACCACTGTTTATGATTAAACTGGTTTGCAGTGACATTCATTTCTTAATTTATGCCAGGAGTGCAAAATAATTAATCTGTAACGTTCGTTATTTTGAATAGAAATCATCACTCACACAACATTCATTCTCGTATTCTCTGGTTTATTTGTGGTCAAATACAATGGTGTCCAATGGTGCGCATATTTGGAGAAATAATTATTAATTATCACATGCTAGTAAACTATTTCGTCATACAGAATAACATTCCTATTCATTTTCCACTGAATTATGCGATCTGAAGAGCTCAAACAGCGAACGGAGCTATATGTGTTTCTCCTCTTCCTGATTTGTGTCAGATTTGACCTCGAAGCTTGATCATTTTTCTGTACAGCTGTCAATCATCTCAACGTGACCTCTTCTGCATGACGCGTCCTGTCTACACTTCCTCATTCTGGACATCCGTGATAACAAAGCGAAAGTGACATCTCTTCACCTGAAACAAGAAGCTAATAAATGCACGATTGAAGTATTTGTGTTTTGTGTGTGAATTTCGTGCGATTTGGGGTTTCCATATAAATAAAGAATGTTTACAGAATCATGCATATGCTAGGTAAGCATAGCCCATAGCTTCATCTAAATTGCTAAATATAACATATTTCAAAATCTTTTTATGACTTAAAACCATTTTGAACCGCGACCGGAATATGATACAAATACTCAATGGTGTTTTAAAGTGAGCTTTAAATAAAAGTTTAATATTAATAAATTAAATTGTGTCATGTAGCTTGAGGCTACCTGTTGTGCTAATGCACCTGCTGCAGCAGCTTTCTATTCCATACAATCATTTTTTTAAAAAGTAATTTGCATTTAAAGTTCCAAGAATAGTTTTTTATTGTTTGTTTTCTAACAAGACTTAAGATAATAGGAGGATTATTCTTGTTTAGTTGGATGAGAGAGGTTTAGATGGCCAAGCATTATGTCCACCAGCCAGGTTCATCAGCCCTGAGGATATCAACAGAGTTGTGGACTTCATAAAAACTATGCAGAAGAAAATGCCATCATTGCACGAGTACACCGAAGAAAATTCCTAGTCTGTGAAACCTTTCATTGACAATGGCAATAAAATCTATATCACATAGCACATCCTGTTTTTGATTTGAACATTCTCTAGAGTTTATCTTATTTTTTTATTCAGTGTACATAAGAGTTGCCTATACAGTTTTATCGGTAGATGCTAAGAGACATTTATTTATATATTACCTGTTTGCAATCTTTGATGGCACATTTACCTTTTTGCTCCCCCCGTGCTTTACAGCTTTACAGGGGCTATGGCTTATCTAAATGAGATGTAAATGCGCCCTATTGTCACTCCCAGCAGGAGAGAGAGGTGAAAACGGCACAATCTTTAGAGGCCGTTTTCTCCCCTTTGAGCTTTTTTGAGTGCCTACCTTTAAATTTGCTACAACTTCTCCAAATATTATCAGATTTCCATGTGTTACAGATCGTTGGAAAGCTTGGAGACCAGGGCCGTGCACAGGGGGGTGGCCCGGTGGCTAGAGCCACTGCCCCTATGCCCTCATCGACTGAGGTGCCCCTCTTCCCCATCCCCACCGCTCCGCTCAAAGCATTCCGCTGATTCCGCTAATCCGCTCCAGGTTTTCCCGCTCGCTCCGCAGCATCACTCACAGTATACGACAGTTCACGAAAGCTGTCGCATTAACAGGTAGGCTATGCAAGACAGTGGTTGAATCTGCGAAATTAGTCATTTGTTTTTGTTGTATTTATGTCGGTAATGTTTTGCTCTTGGTCTTCTGGCTTCTGGCTCTTTCTTTGATTTATATCAACCAGGGCTGGACTGGCCATCGGGCATACCGCGCACTTTCCCGGTGGGCCGACGTGCTTTTTGGGCCAACACATCTCATACTCATGGGCCGATACATCTCATACTCATAAAAATTATTAGGCTTATTATTTTTTCTTTTTCTTTTTAACGGCCTATAAAATTTGTACATCGGCGGCCCATTCATTTTGTTTTGTTTTGTTTTGCTTAATTGGCGGTGCCGGGTTTGTGCCAGTGTAATGCATTGGTCAGAAAAAGTCAGCGTTAGGTTTTTTTTTTTTTTTTTTCTGACAGACCAGCCCATGAAACACGTAGATCAGCGGCCCATTGGTTATTTTCTTGATTGACACTGGGCTGGGCCAATCACATCTTTAAACGAGTGAGCGAGAGTGCAGCAGTGTCAGTGTGTATCTGTCAAAATAGTCAGCGAGATGGAGAAGAAACGGAAGGAATGTGCAGAAAAACAGCTTGAAAAAATGGAAACAGGCCCTTGAAGCAGACACTGTAAAATGTGTCAAAATAGACACTACCGTTCAAAAGTTTGGGGTCAGTAAGATTTTTTAATGTTTTTAAAAGAAGTAGCCTATCTTCTGCTCACCAAGGCTGCATTATTTGATAAAAAACAAACAGTAATATTGTGAAATATTATGACAATTTAAAATGACTGTTTTCTATTTTAATATATTTTAAATTGTAATTTATTCCTGTGATCAAAGCTGAATGTTCAGCATCATTACTCCAGTCTTCAGTGTCACATGATCCTTCAGAAATCACTCTAATATGATGATTTGATGCTCAAGAAAAAATCATTATTATTATCAATGTTGAAAACAGTTGTGTACATTTTTTTTTTCAAAATTCTTTGATAAATAGAAAGTTCAAAAGAACAGCATTACTGTATATTCACATAGAAAACAGCTGTTTTAAATTGGAATAATATTTCAGAATATTACTGTTTTTGTTTGCATTTTTAATCAAATAAATGCAGCCTTGGTGAGCAGAAGATACTTCTTTTAAAAACATTAAAAATCTTACTGACCCCAAACTTTTGAATGGTAGTGTATATTTTCTGACCTTCACAGCTCCAGTGGCAGATGATGATAGTGAGGAGGATCAGGAGAGAGACGAGAGAGTGTAGAGCCTGCGGTATTAAAGCAGAACTACTTTCAAAACACTTTGGCTATGTCATGAGTGTAGGAACCCATAACCCAGTTACAGATTATTTAGCACATCTGCATAGTTGACGATTACCGCAATTCACTAGAAATCTAATGAGAGGCGTTTGTAAACCATGTTTTCCGCCAAAATAAAAGCTTGAAGCAGTTTGCGTCAAAATAAAATATCATGTGCTTATCTCTTTCAAGTATAGAAATTGGTACAAAACTAATTATGAAAGTTTCCTTTATTGTTTTACAAAATATGGCTATTACTGTCATTGGATTAATATTATAACTATTATTATGTTTTACCACTAAAATAGGTTTGAATTTTTCTTTGTTTAATTTGCACACTGAATATGGGTTGGAGCTTTTAATTTTGAACTCTCAAAGTGCACCAGATTGATGAATTTAACATTAAAATGCACAAAATTTTCTTACAGGGGGGGCATGCCCCCAACCCCCCCTAGAAGGACAGAGGTCCCACCACAGTTTTACCAAAAATCCTGTGAGAAACACTGGTATTGCTATGCCAGTGCAGCTTATAGCTTGTTTTAGGATTCATCACTAGTATTAATAAATGTCAAATTTTTACTTATTTCATCTGTTAACTCTCACTTGTTCATATACTCACTCATTACATGGCATTAGTGGTTTTAAGGAATTGGAGTTGGTATGCATATATTTAAGGGCGTGCAAAGATGGGTGCTGTTTATGATCATATAGTGGGCCAGTCTGGGCCAAAATGCCAGGGCCGATTTATTTTATTTTTTTGCCCCAGTCCAGCCCTGTGTACAACATATCCACGTTCTTAGAATTAGCTGCTTGTCTAATCAAATTATTGTACTCTTGATCAGATCTAATAAAAGTAACTAAATTTTGGCACACTAGTGTGCCACCCCCCCCCCCCCCCCCCCCCCCCCCAAAAAAACAAAATAGTGCCCCTTTTTTGGTTTAGGCCACTGCCCCTTAAAATGTCTGTGCACGGCCCTGTTGGAGACTACACTTTCAGAATACGTGACTAACTCAAAATGCCCCAGAACCGACTTGTGTCCCTACTTTCCGTGATCAGTCACATATGTCCCTATGAAATATTACCTTGGAGATGTGATTGAATAACATAAAGCCTCAAATGTGTGAGATTATGGGTGTGTTCTATAAATTGCATACTGTATACTTTTGGCTGTATACTTTTTTTTTGTCTTTCATTTATCATTGTGATGTTTTGAAATATTCTTGGTTCAATACAAGCTAAGCTCAATCAACAGTAGAATGTTGTTTAAATCTTTTTTAAGAAGAAAATGTTAAATCTGTTATTTTTGTGCTCATCAACATTACACAACAAATGCTGCCGATAATCTTAACCTGCATTGAACCCAGAATATTCCTTGTATAAAGAGATTGTGTAAATATGCTCATGTAAAGTGCTGTCTGTTTTGACAGCCACAGGGATACAAAAATCTGTTTGTAAATTATTATTCTACATTAAACTATTTGTGTATTAATTTATTAATTTACATTAAATTAATTGTTGTATGTATTTGTTGATATGAAATTTAGTAAATCAGAATCAAACCACTTTTTGACCATGTGTTTATGTTCACACAAGCAGTTTGTCTTAATTGAATTTTTAAATACCTGAACAGACACAAACCTATGAACAGAAGATGACTAACAAAACAAAATCATACAAAATTTTGACCTTTCTTAATTAAGATTCTTGAAATTAGAATTTGTAGGGGTAGTATTATTCTTAAAATTAGTACAAATATCTAATTGAACATGCACAAAAACTTGCACTTTATAACTGCCACTTGTTTCTTGTAAAATTTACCTCAAAATTAGTTAAAATGTACTTGTCAAGACCAAAGAAGACCAATTTTATTATATTAAGATTTAAAGTCTAGTGTGCAATGCATTTTCTAAGACTTTTTATCTTTCATGGCAAAAAACAAGATGTATTTTCAGAAATAAGTTTTTTTTTTTTCTTAGATTTCAGTTTTTGCAGTGTAATCTTTTTTCTTTCTAACTAATCTATCATTCTTTCTAACTAATCTATCTATCATTCTTTCTAACTAATCTATCTTTCTTTCTTTCTAACTAATCCATCTATCTTTTTAAATAATCTCTTTTTCTTTCTAACTACTCTTTCTTTCTTTCTAACTACTCTTTTCTTTTTTCTTTCTCTCTTTTTTCTTTCTCTCTTCTCTCTCTCTCTCTTTCTAACCTATCTTTCTTTTTCTTTCTTTCTCTCTTTCTTTCTTTCTTTCTTTCTTTCTAACTAATCTATTTTTCTTTCTTTCTAACTAATCTTTCTTTCTAACTAATCTTTCTTTCTTTCTTTCTTTCTTTCTAACTAATCTATCGATCAAAATTTAAACTAAACTTCTAACTACTTTAAACTTCTTCAAACTCTCTGGTCTGGCTTTCTCAAGCCAACTTAAAGTTTGTCTCAACAAACTTTTTTTTCTAGTTCTAGTTTTCTAGTTTTTTCTAGTTTCAGTATTGTGATTATGAATTCGTTCAATGTTTCATTTGAATTGATCTGTTACCAGTTTTCAATCACTCTCAATGAGCCGCGGCGCGGCGGCAGATTACGCAATAGAGAGAATAAACTGACACTTTGCAAAGTCTGTGATTGTAGCGCCTCTTAGCGTTAAGAGGCTGCAAATACACACCCGCAATTTATCGCCGCGGGAACGGCGAGTGGGGAGGCTTTCCACTCCGGGTTTGAAACCGTGCTTGAGACCAGTCAGCAAATAATTAGTAAAGTTAGCATCAGGGTGGTTAAACAATTTGGCAGACAGATGAGAAATATTCACAGGAGTCAACAGGTAATTTTTTTAATCTTTATTTTGTGATCTTTTCACAGGGCATATAGTGCGGGAGTGAGCACCGCCGCAGTAGTTGCAAAGGTGCAGGAAACGGCAACGTTGTCTTGAGCATCCCCAGGGGTTGAAATTATGGCAGACTTGGTCGCAAGATTTGGAGGTGGACTTAAAATCTTTGGATGAAGAGTCGAAATATACTGTCGTGGGACGTAACTGGTAGATTTAGCAAGGGGGAATTAAAGGGTTAACCAGAGGACAGCTTGTGGTGGAGTGAGCGAGTGATCTGCATACTGCACAAGAGATGTTGCGGCAGCCCAGGAACACTCTGTTGTGGAGGTCTGTGTCCAGTGCACCCCAGTAAGGACACTGGTTCCATTGAGCAACGCAGACGGCGCATTTAGCTGAGAACAGTTTATGGTACATATAGGAATGAGACCCTCCGTAAGATAATGCAAGCTCAGCAATTATCACGAGACAATCGCTTAGCTCACGTCTCCAATGGGGAAAAACGGCCACAATTATTTCACTGTAACGGTTGAATGCGATTGAAAATTCAGTGAAAGAAAGGAGGTGGGATGTATTGTTGGCGGAATTTTTTAAAGTAACTGAAAAATCGCCTACTTCTATTTGATGATCTGAAGCGGATTGAGGAAGTAAAGATAGCAGGGAAGATAAATCAATAACTGAGAGGATCTGTGTTCTGATGTTGTTGGCTATTGGGGTTGGTTCTAAGGCTGTAGTGTTTGGTGGGATGGGCATCGGTGTTGCGGAGGAAGAGGCAGTGTTAAGAGGAAGCTGGGCCAGCAACGAAGCCATTAGCGGAGGCAGCCTCATGCTCGGCTCGGCCCCTGGGGCCGGAGGAGGAATGGAGAAGTTTGGAAAAGATGGAAATTGCGGAGGGAAAAGATGCTCCTGGGCCTCTCGCTCGGATTGGCCCCTGGAGCCTGGGGAGGAACAGGGTAGTTAGAGAAAGAGGGAAATTGGTGGAAATAGGACGTCTGGGCCTGCACCGATAGTGGAGGCATCCTCATGCTAGGATTGTATCGAGGGGGGCTGAAATAGTCGATGGATGCGCTGTGCTGGGGAAAGCTGCGGTTTGTAGCTGGGTGGAAGGAAGAGGAGAGAGAGGCCTAGCAGCCGGAGAATCTGGGGCGCAGCTCAAGCTTGCTGAAGGCCTGCGACGGCGGCCTGGCACTCGAGGGAGGCTCGGTCTAGCGAGGTGGGGAGACTCGTGCTCGCTTTGTTGGCGATCTTGGATGGAGAAGTTGATTTTGGAGATGAAAATGTTGGTTGAAGGGAGACATACAAGTCGTACAGTTGGGCTTTTGTTAATCTCCTAGAAAAATGGACATCTGTCTTAGACTTACTACTCTCCATTTCTCTATTGCAGGAATCGTTGGGTGGGCTGAGGCATAAGAGGACGCTTGAGATGCTGGTGGGTGTCTTGCTGGAGGAGGCGAGGGTAAGCCTCGGCGTCGTGGAGTACGGGAAGTGGCCCGAATAGGCCGAGCGCGGGTGCTCCTGACATCGGTGGACTGAGGTGTAGAATCCTGGGAGAGAAGAGACTCGTCATCAGACGGGAAGAGCTGAATCTCTGACATTATGGCAATTTCGTAGGACCAAATGCTGAAAAACTGTCGAGGAACATTGGTGAGTCAAATGAGTATACTGTATTTAGGTCTCTAGTCATGCTGATTGGATAGACATGTTGATTACTGATTGTTGACAGCTGGTTGGAATGATGTGATAATTGGATCAATTATTTGAACGTGCTCCTCCCGAACTTTGTTAATAAAACATCATAAAGTGTTAGTATTACCTCATTAAATTAACGTTTAATTTGTATATATTAATTATTTTGCATGAAAGATTTAAATCCAGAAAGAAACTACACCCTGAAAGAAAGTACACCTCATCATGTTTTTGAAGTATAATGGGTCAAAAAAATTATCCAGGTTTATGCATGTATGTATTTATGCATCAGCAATGACACAAGTGAACTATAGCATTGTTTTCAAAACTCAGTTAAAATACAATTAAAATATATTTTCAAAGTTTGTTTACATAACTCAACAGTCAGTTGCCGTTTGTAGCAAATGGCAAAATGGAAATATATTTAAAAAAATAATAATAATTTATAAAAAATTTTTTTTATAAAATATAATTATAAAATACAATTCATTATATATATTTGGATTAGTTTTAGAATTGACTGTAGCAGAAATAATACTACAATTAATTAATCAGTTTACCCAATGAATAGAAAGCATAATTTAGCATAATTTTCTAAATAATTTTCTTCCTGGCCAAGAGAGAATAACCTTTTCCAACTCAATTTCTAAATTAAATAAAGTACAAACAGGGTAATAGCATATAGATATAACTAGATCAAGATGTTTAAGTGACTTTGATTTTGTGAGCGCCACACACAGAGACAATAACGCGTGGATATAATGGTTTAATAAACGAAACTACAGGTAGGCTACACACACAACTAAACTAAGCAAAAATTGTATACAGAATCAAGAAAGTAAAGAAAAGTTAAGAAAGAGAGAGAGAAGAGAATGGCAAGATTACAATCAGTCAACCACAACCTACGAGGAACATCAAAGAATCAGGGTCACCTTAAAGCCTGGAACACACCAAGCTCATGGTCGGCCGTCGGGCAGTTTTTGAGCATCGGCCGACTAAGTTTTCTCAGTGTGTTCTGCATCATCGGCTGAAATTGGTCCTCATCTGCTTTTTTTTTTGGCCAATTTGAAATCAGCATTGGGCCGTCGGTGAGAGAGAGAACTACAGTCGACTGTCAGCTAGAATCTGTGTTCTGCACCTGCATGTTAATGAGACAACTGTCTATTTCTGCAGATATTTTCATCTATATTCGTCATTCAAAAAGGGAAACCGACGCTGCAGGCTGCAGATACACAAACCATAAACAAAGCAGTGCGTGCTTACCGTTTTGAATATCAATCCTTCTAAACACTTTCTTTATTCCACTCCGCTCATGTTAATATTGAAATATTCGCCAAGGAACACTCAGGTAAAATGACATAACATTAGAACAGCCTTCTATCTGTGCCGTTCTGACTTCTTTGCTCTGTGTTTTGCTATTATTCTCGTGCACTGAATTAGAGTTCTCTCACGTGTTCAAGTGCAGCTTTTCCCCCCGATGCAGGCGACGCAAGGCGACAAAACATTCATCAGCGCTAGTTCATCGGCGTTGACTTGGTGTGTTCCAGGCTTAAATAGGAGCACAATAACTTTGAAATGCATCTAAAGGCTGTGAACGGTTGCTGAACAAGTCCAGATGTGGTATGTTCTGGAGATTCTTGATGATTTTGCCAAGAGTGCGCTGAAGTATTTGTTTGGATTCTTCGGGGTAGTCCATGTTGAATCCAAAGAAGTTAACTTGAAGATGAAGTTGCCGGAAGGAGACAGGAGACGTCTCAAGAGATTGAGCAAAGATCTGAACTAATCAGACACTCTTAAAGTTCCTATCAGTTCACACCCATTTGGTGAGGTGACCAATCAAAGATGACCGGGAGAAAGTCTTTGTTCCATCTTATCCCTATTTGCATGTTTATGGTGGCATGGAGAATTTGTGCACTGTGCATTTGTAGTTTTTACACAAAGGTATGGTAAATATTTGTACCCTAACATAACTAAAGAATGACATGCATAAAACACAGGAGAAATACTATAAACATTTGGGAGTTTGTGGTTAAGAATGGAGTCAATGTCCTTGTGTATTGGAAGTTTATCTCTATAGTCTTTGACCAAATGGCTTGTGCCGTCTGGACTCTCGTACTGTCTTTGAGGGTTGCAGACACAGTCTCTGCTAAGATCGTTCAGGGTAGCAGAGGTGATAACAGTCTTTGAAGAGAACTGGTTTGGGACCGATGACTTAGTTTGAAAAAAAAGGGGAGAGGGGGAAGGTTTTATGATGTCTAGAGCATTTTGATTACGCATTTTTTAAGTTGTTTCCTTTAATGAAGAAGAATGTTCCAGCAGCGATTCCCAGCATCCCCAGAGTCAGACCCACTCCACACAACACGGCTGGACCAACACTTGGGAGGGCAACTTCAACATCTGGAAAATACATGCATAGGTGAATGAATGAATATGATAAAAGCTGAACACGCATACACACACACACACACACAATATATATATAAACTGTACTAAACTGTACTTGTCGATTGATTCTATTTGAAAATCAAACTCACCCCATATTTTGGTCTGAGGTTTACCCTGGAGGGCTCTGTGGTTTACCGTGCAGCTGTAAATGTCTCCTTCAACAGGTGTAAACTTAAAAGTGGAGAACATGTTGAAGGTGCCATCTGTCTTTGGATGGTACTGGCTTAAACTCGTGTCCTCTGTCACATTAACATTATTCTTAGTCCATGAGATGCTGACAGATGGAGGATAGAAGTCAGTCACATGACAGATGAGGGTGTTCTGAACACCCAGTTGTACATCATCCTTTGGATATATGGATGTATGGGGTGCATCTAGAAACAGATATCTTTATTAATGTATTCTTTAGTTGCTGTTTAAAAATATATATATATATATATATATATATATTAGTAATCATTAAAGGTGCCATTGCATGGATTATTTTATTATTTTAGAATGTTTCCTGGGGTGCCCTTATAATGTTAGTAAGTTTTAGATCAAAAGTTGTTATAATTTAGAAATAAAAGGCATATTTCCTAGCCTGATTTTAGCCTCTGATTTGAACGCTCTGTTAGAAGGGGCGTGTCTGTGTGAGACTTAAGTGTAAACGCCCACTGCTGTGATTGGCTGTGAGACTTCAGTTTAAACGCCCACTGCTGTGATTGGCTGACATGCTTGCATATGGAATAGCTAGCATTACATGTGGAACTCTCTCGAATACTTTTACTATTACAGCTATTATACGTTTTTACTATTACAGCTATCGAGATTAACGAATCGAAAAAGGTTTTTAAGTATTTAGATCTATTCCCTTCACAAAGGTTGCAGTGATGAGCATTGCGCAGATGACAGCCTGTTGATCGTGTGAATGAAGATCTTATCATTGCAACGCAGTTTCTGCACTCTCACTAATGATTTCACCAATGCAAACATGAGGTACGTACAGTAAGAGCTTCGTTGTGCAGTGAAACAGCGTCATTGATTTCATAACGAGTTTTGGCAAGTGTCCAGATAAACTCGCGCTGTGTGATTGACAGCTTGGGCAATTGGAAATGGATTGTTCTTTGATCGCTTTCTGTATATATTTTAATCACAGTTTAAGTAAGATTATTTTCATCCTACTAAGAGAAACGACATGAAGTTGATCGTTAAGTTGAACGACTTTGAGAGAAAGATGATCTGTCTGAACTTGAACAATTACACATCAAAAATTCACATAACCCACTGGTTCTTCAGAGGCTCGGATGAAGGAACTAAAAAAAATACTTTTGTGTTCATTTGTACATCCAAACACTGAGCAACTGCCATGCTTCGCTCGTGTGCAAGCCATGATGTCTCTCGAGGAAAAACCAATATCGCGCTCGCGCAGCTCATTTTCTCATGGGCGGGCCAAATTCTTTTTGCGGGCAAAGCAGAGAAAGGGGAGGTGACCTTTTCACCTTATGATGACATGAAGAGAAGATTCTAGATTCGCCCGTCTGAGCTTTCATTTTCTCAAAAATACCCAGGGCTTGGTTTACACCCATCAAAACGTCTAGCCACTGGGGGACCATAGGCAGGCTAGGGGAACTCATATTAAGGTTAAAAAGTTTTCATGCAATGGGATCTTTAATCTATATAAACAGTTTAGGCTAAACGTGATGACATTGAATACAATACATGTTATTGGACTGTAGTTCATTTCATTTGTTTCCACACAGATTAAAAATAAACAATGTGGTGAAATTTTAGATTATTTTTCCATGTGTCAAAGGTTTATAAAGAGATTAAGTAATGATTAATAATAAGAAAGATGACATGGGTCAAAATAATGAACATAAAACGTCTCAAGTTAATCCTTGTTCCCTGAGAACAGGGAACGAGACACTGTGTCCAGAGACATGTTTGGGGAAAGCCTCAGCGTGACTGACTGAAGTACTGTATAATCACAGCAATCGTATTGGCTGGCGACTATGAAGGTAAAAGTGTAGCAATACTCGAGAGCACGTAGATGTGAATTTGAGAACTTGTACAATAAATATTCGTACTTGTACATGAACATTTACACTCACAGCTTCAATGTGAAAACCTGTAAAATAAAAATCTGAAGGTGAATGTTGAAATTTGCACTCGCAGACAATAGTCACAAACCTGTCTTCTGAATTTGAAGCTGCAGACAAGTAGTCACATATGTGACCCCGCCTGTGAAACCCCGGCTAAAGTCGCAGAATCGAATTATGAGTTAACGAGCGTCAAAGTCGTGTAGCCATAAAAATGACAAAAATAGTCCATGTGTGTTTATTGCTGTAAATGATAGATTATACCAATGGTTTTGAGATGCAATACTTGCATTTTCATTTATAACATGATAAATACTGAAATTAATGATTTTATTGACACTACGTTATACTTTTGGGCAAAAAAAAAAAACCGGACGTGGGCTTCCTAAACATTGATTTCAGTCGTCTCTGGGTTTATTTCGCGCAACAACACTGCTGATTTGTATATCATTCGGTTCAGGAACTTCTTTTCTGTGTCTTTTCTATTAGAAAGAGTAAAACCAGACTTTAATATCAATCCGCGAGCGCCGGTAATCAGGTCAACACAATGAAAAAAAAAAGAGAGAGATTTAAGCCGGGTTTAGATGTCTGTGGTGATTTTTTCTTGTCATAGCCAATCTTTTAAGAACTGCTTATTTGTTTTGTAGCTTAGTATTCTGCCAATAATATTAAACTTATTTTAAGGACATTTTTGGCCTGCTACGTGTTATTTGCTGGATGGATAACGTTAATGCATTGTTTTGACATCTGACATGGCCATGGCTTCGCCGGCGACACCGAAGTATGAGCAGGAACGGAAAATAGCTGCTTGCTTAAACAGCTTGCTTGATATTAATCTCGGTGGAATTGCCCCAAATTATGATTTAACTGGTTTTATTGCAGATTATTTTCTGGAGGATGATTGTGATGATGAACAGGACACATTCTTTGACAAAACTGATGAGGAATTTGATGTTAAGTTTTTGTTATTATTTTTTTAATGCTAAATATGTAAATGTATACTGTCAGTGTCCAGCCAATGCAATGCTAATACATATATGTGATGCAAAAATAGTGGATTTTAATGTTTATTACATTTGTTGATTGGGATTGAGTCAGTTTAAATTAATTACGTTTATGGCATGATGTTTATTTGTTTCATTACACTCTGAATTGAAGTCTGCTTACCACCTATAGGCTGTTTCTTATTCCTATATGCCCTCCCCTCAATTAATCAGATCCAGTCTGACTAAACTGAAAAACTATTTTCTGATATTTTCATATAAAATGCTTCATTATCCATTTTAAATGTGGAATTAAACCCACTTCCCATTCGTGCATGTTACGCAATCATGTTTTTAGGTATCTTGCTTTGAATTGAAAAAAAAAAAAGATCTTTGCTTTTTCAGGCAGTGACCAACATGATGAGGAGGACAAGCCAGTTTTGGTGATTGAACCCCAAGCTATTTGTCTGGCGAACATGAAGAGGGAACACCAGCAAGAAGAATTTGCTTTGAATGCTGGAAGTCCAGATGTGAAACTGAAAATCAGTTTCTCTTGCAACTGCAAGTATTTCAGTGGGGAAAAGTGTTCTTTATTTTTCAAGGAGGGAGAGTTGCTGTCACTCAGGATTTTATTTTGCATCTAGACAATTTTAGAATGTGTACAAAGTTTGAGACTGACCTGTTAAAGGGATAGTTCACCCAAAAATGATTTACTCATACTCATACTCACCCTCATGTTATTCCAATCCTGTATAAGTTTCTTGCTTCTGTTTAACAAAATATAAGATATTTTAAAGAATGTTGGTAACCAGACAGTTGGCGGCACCTATGGAAGTCAATGGGTGCTGTCAACTGTCTGGTTACAAACATTCTTTAAAATATCTTATTTTGTGTTCAGCAGAAGAAAGAAACTCATACAGGTTTGGAACAACATCAGGGTGAGTAAATGATGACAGAATTGTAGTTTTTGGGTAAAATATCCCTTGAAATTTTATTTATTTATTTATTTTTTACTCCAGATTTACTCAATGTTACACCGTGGGCCAGTAAGAGAATGATAATTTCAGAGAATGAGAAATGTTATGTTATTTAATTGATATATTATTGACATTTCACTGATATTACATTTTACTAATAAAGTTATACAAATCATTCCACTGAATTGACATGGTAATTGTTGCTATGATCAAGCTCTTGTGGTACCCCCATTCGTTTCAATGTGTTTATGCTTTTAGCTTTTTGGACATGCACATCATAATAAATATACCTGTTTTACAAAACTTTAAGAATTTTTCCACTGATGTGTCATATATCACTAAAAAGGGGAGAATCTCAGCTTTAATATGTTATAAGGCACATATGCAGGATAACTATGGATCAAATGTGTTGCAGTTTTAACAAATAACTCAAAAATATGATATGAAAATCTTTGACATGGCCTTACTCAGTCAATATTAAAGATATCAAGGTTATATTTTCACAGAATGTTCTTTACATTGTGTAGGATGATTTTTTGTAGAAAACACTGAATCACAAAAAAATAACTTTAGCTGGGTTTTCACAGGCAGGGTCACATATGTATAAAATGCCATTCACAGAAATACAATGACAGACACAAACTTGTAATATATATTTGCATTTAATCTTACATTCACATTCGCAGTACAACCTCAATTAGGCACTTGCAACTTCTCAAATCTGTCACTGCAATTTCAAATTTCGTGCCTTGACTTTTGATACTCTTTTCGTGATATATATTGGGTGCAAAACTTGTGCACTTGAAACTCAGTGGCGGCGAGAGAGAAAGGGGGGCGGGAGCGGATTGGTGTTCAACAGAGCCGTTTTATTGGTTGGCACCTAGCCAATGAAATGGGACTTCTATTGTACGCGATGATGTCAAGAAACCCGCATCCTCGGGGACGCTCTGAAACGCTAACATGAAGGGCTTGACCCAAAGCCAGCTCAAGGCCTAGACACCACAACCCAACTTAGAGGGGGGTTCCTTTAAGGGAGTACGGCCCATACCCATTGGGCCCTAGCCTGCTACTTTCAGGGGGACCAGTGTCAACACATGTACCAGGGAGGCCGACATACTTTGTCAGCTGAAGCCAAAAACCAGTGTTTTTTTGTTTTGTTTTTACCAGAGACAAATAGCTCCTTCACAGGGCTATGGGAAGTGGAGGCCTCAGCAGGATGACTCTAGAAGAGGAGCCCTGCCACACTCACACCACAGTGGTCTCTACCGCTTTCTCACAATGTGGAAAAACGGCTCAGCTCAGATATGCACAGTGAAGAGTGAAGGGTCTAAGAACAGCTCCCTAATATGAGAAGAGACCTCTTTTCTAACTCTACCTGCAAAGGCTGTTTGCATGGAGGCCTCATAGGATGACTCTTTTAAGGAAGAGGAGGCCTGCCATTCTCACACTAGAAATTTCTATTGTCTTTCCTCTCACCATGTGGAAAAGCAGTTAAGCTTAGAAATGTTCATGCAAAGGATTAGTAGGATGTTAGGGTTAGTAGGCTCAGTAGGATGACTCACAAAGAGAGGAGACCTATCACATGTTTGAAGACAGGCCTGTCACTGACACTGAGGTCAGATAACTGAGGTCAGATAAATCCCATCACATAGAGACTCTTTTGTCCTGTTAGAACGGTGTTGTGTTAGCGGCCTCCCATCCAAGTACTAACCAGGCCCGACCCTGCTTAGCTTCCGAGATCAGACAAGATCGGGCGTTCTCAAAGTGGTATTGCTGTAAACTAACTTTAGCTGGACAATAACTTTATCCTAGAACTGATGTAAAGCCTAAACAATCTGTTACGGTAAGTTCCTATTATCACTATAAAGCTGCTTTGAAACAATCCATACTGTTAAAAGCGCTATATAAATGAAGGTGGCTTGACTTGACTCAAAACTTGCGAGACAATTTTTTTATGCTCAGTTAAAATTGCATTACTACATTCTCCGGTCTGGCAGTTCTACCAGGTGTTTGAAAAGGACAATAAATTTGCAACGTCTTTGCTTAGAGTGGAGACATAGCAATGACATTAACCCCACAGCAATGATATCAAGAAACTCAGGCTAGTGCATTTCTGTCCTTCACACTGGTGCACTTTCTTTCCTCCCTGAAAGCCCAAACTTAACATCCAAATTAGGGATGGGCGTTTGTCAAAAATATTGTATTCAAATATTTGGGCTCATAAAAAAGGAATCTCCATCTCCTCTTTTAGTTGGAAACATTAAACGGTGTGTAAACAAAACAAACAAAAAAACAGAACAAAAGCATTTAAGCAGTTGATGTGCCAATGCAGTTGAGGCCCCTACCACAGACCTGAAGCTGCATGCCCGTTGTACAGCCAGTGGCAGAGGCATCTCTGAAGACGTGCCTGGACCCACAGGCTGAAGGTTAGGCGACAGTGCAGGGTAATAGAAACCCGGTACTAGCCACGTTGTCACGCCCCATCTCAGGACTCAGTCGTGAAGCCAGTGCTGGAGCGGCCTCATATGAAGCAATCAGAGCAGCATCACAGCGGCTGCCATATGTCCCAGGAGCCTTCTAAAAGTTCTAGTGGGGCCACTGTTCTGCGTTTGAACGAATCCAAGCAGTTCAACACTGCTGTGCTGTTAGGTGGACCAAGTCTAGCTCCATACCGAGAAAAGAGATCCTCTGCATGGGGGTGAGTTTGCTCTTTTCCCAGTTGACCCGAAGTCCCAGCTGGCTGAGGTGATTGAGTACCATGTCCCTGTGTTCGCACAACTGCTCCATCGACTGGGCCAGGATGAGCCAGTCATCGAGATAGTTGAGGATGCAAACACCACGCTCTCTCATAGGAGCAATGGCCGCCTCCGCGACTTTTGTGAAGAGACAGGGGCGACAGGGACACCCTTATATCCAGTGACAGCTTTTATAACATTTTTCGGAGAGTGTAGTCTGGATATTTCTAGTAATCCTGAAGACCTTGCTCAGCTGATTCAGGTGTGTTTATAGGGTTGGAACTCAACTTTGCAGGACATTTACCCTCCAGGAGAACAAGCCCTTCACATTAAAAGTGTCATAGAATGGGAAACTTTATTTACCTTGGCATACAGTAGTTGAATAATAAGAGTTCTGTACATGGAACTGACATACTGTGAGCCTCAAACCCCATTGTTTCCTCCTTCATATGTAAATCTTGTGTTTGCAAAAGAACATTTTAATTCAAAGTTGTTAGTTTGCTCTGCCCATTTAACCACTGACAGTTTTTCTAGCCTGGGACAATATCTAGCAGGCTTTGCTCAGCGTTTGATACTGAAGAAGGGGGCAATTCCAACTAATGTTATATTTCCATTACAACCACTGTAGGTTAATAGGTTAATATGATTTCTGGCCTGTGTTGTCATATAAATCTACAAAATACAACTGTAGATACATCTATGTCAATCCCTTTCGTCGGGTAGTATTATCATTTAGCATATATTTCATCAACACATAACTCAGGAGCTACATAACTACAGATAGCTCAGGAGCTCCTTCTAGCTATCGTGATCTTCTCCACCACTTCAGTTTAAACGATTGTCATTTGACAAATCTAGTCAATTTGTTCAAATATATATTTTTTTTTTGAGAAATGAAGTATGTTTGTATTTCAGAGTACATAACAGCTCCTGCGTACAAATCTGTGAAACAGCCATTCAGAGCAGAGCTCAACATTTTTATTCATGACCCTTCCAAATAAGGTAATAACAGCCCATTTCATTCTAGGGGCATATCCTAGGGTTGTAAATGGACATGTAAAACCATATCTGGAGAATTTTTGCCCTTACCTAAGCCATAGTATCTTCTATGTAGATATCAGAGAACAAGTAAAAAATATTGTATCTGTTATGAATTGGAGGACGCAGAAGAATCCATTTGCAGCTTTATTAGAATAATCAACAGGCAGGGTAAATCAGGGGCAGACAGAACAACGGAGATAATCTCAGAGCAGAAACAGATAACAGGCAAGGGTCGAGGCAGGCGGCAGGAATCACAGTCCAATGAACAATCCGGGTCAAGACAGGCAGCAGAAGAAGAATCAGAAGTCGGTATAAACAATCCAAGGTCAGTAACAGTTCAGCAAACACAGGGAAAACGCTCAGAAATTGTACGCCGGGGCAATGCAATACTTCGCAGTGAACTGAAGAGTGACAGAGGTTTATATGGGTGTATGTGAATGAGCTGCAGGTGTATAAGATGAGTGCTGAGGAGCTGCAGGTGTATGTGCAATCAGTCCCAGGTAAGCGGCATGATGGGATGTTGAGTTTGTGATGGTTAATATTCTGGTTTGGAGTGCCCTCTGGTGACTCTCAGAGGCACTCCAGCTGGTGATCGTTACATAACCCCCCCCCAAAGAGCGGCTTCCATACGCTCCAAAAACAGTCCAGGAGGGAGGT
This sequence comes from Abramis brama, assembly GCF_963993115.1. Lineage (NCBI taxonomy): Eukaryota > Metazoa > Chordata > Actinopteri > Cypriniformes > Leuciscidae > Abramis > Abramis brama. Next base: position 39,940,629 of record NC_139975.1, read on the forward strand.
GGAGCGGAGGCGGATCCGGGGGCGGGATGGAGGGCCAGGTCCGTGGAGCAGAAAAGGACCTGCAGACTGCGGCAGAACGGATGGCCAGGGTGGAGCGGCTGTGCAGGCGACCAGGGCGGATCAGGCTATGCAGGCGACCAGGGCAGATCAGGCTGAGCAGGCGACCAGGGCAGATCAGGCTGTGCAGGCGACCAGGGCAGATCAGGCTGTGCAGGCGACCAGAGAGGAGCAGGCAGTGCAGGCGACCAGGAAGGAAACGACCCTTCAGGCGGCCAGGGAGGAGACGACCCTTCAGGAGGCCAGGGTGGAGCAGACGGTTCAGGAGGCCAGGGAGGAGACGACCCTTCAGGCGGCCAAGGCAGAGACGACCCTTCAGGCGGCCATGGCACAGGAACAGACACCGGCTCAGGAACAGGGACAGACACCGGCTCAGGGACAGGGACAGACACAGTGGCAGCGGCTATCTCTGCTGAGGCCTCAGGTTCAGGCGTGTCGGCGGCCATCTCTGCTGAGGGCTCAGGTTCAGGTGTGTCGGCGGCCATCTCTGCTGAGGGCTCAGGCGACATGGCAGTGGCCATCTCATCCGAAGACACTGGCTCGGCGGAGACCATCTTGTCCTGAGACACTGGTTCGGCGGCGGCGGCGGCCATCTTGTCCGGAGACACTGGCTCGGCAGCGGCCATCTTGTCTGGAGACACTGGCTCGACAGGACTGACGAGAAGCTCTGGGCTGGATGGGACCAGCGGCGAAGACAGCTCTGGACTGGACGGAACCAGCGGCGAAAGAGGCCTTGGGCTGGATGAGACCAGCGGAGACGGAAGCTTTGGGCTGGGCAGGACCAGCTGTGAAGAGGGCTTTGGACTGGGCAGGACCAGCGGCGAAGAGGGCTTTGAGCTGCCCGGAACCAGCAGCGAAGAGAGCTTTGGCTCTGGCTCAGGGGGTATGACGCTCTCAGTCTCAGGCTTGGCGGGCATGACGCTCTCAGTCTCGGCTGGACTGGCGAGAAGTGCAGGCTCGGCAGGAAGATACTCAGGCAGGAAGGTCTCGGCGAAACATGATTTATGCAGGATAGTCTCAGCGGGACGAGACTCATGCACGATGGCCCTTATGGCAACACGTACTGACCTCACCGGGGAATCGGCCACACTGGATAGCAGTCCTGGATGATAATAGACCAATCCGGTGACTAGCTTGATGGTTGGCGTGACGTGAACAGTCTCTGGATCGGCAGAAGTGACGTGAACAGTCTCTGGATCGGCAGAAGTGATGTGAAGCGTCTCTGGATCGGCAGACGTGACAGGCACGGTCTCTGGAAACGCCCCCTCAGCAGTAGAGGGCTCGGGGAATTCTGCTAAGACGTAACGAGAGTCTGGGGAATCAGTTGAGGTGTAGCAGAACTCTGGTTCAACGGGTGTGATAAGTTCATGGGAACCCTCATCCACAGGGCCCACAGAAGAGGATGAGCCGCTTATCCTCAGGGCGAATTCAATATATTGACATAAAGTCTATTGAGGGGTGTTGTCAGGCATGAGATAATTTAACATGTCCTCAAGCCCATATCGGAAACTATCCTTTAAGACTGCATCGTCCAAGTCTACCCCATGGCAGAGCTCACAAAATTCGTCAACATATTCCTCTATGGATCGGTTACCTTGGCTGAGGCGGAAGAGACTGATTAGTGGGTCCATGGTAGGTCTCGGTTCTTTCTCGGCTGCTGGATCTGAAGTGGCGAAGTATTCTGTTATGAATTGGAGGACGCAGAAGAATCCATTTGCAGCTTTATTAGAATAATCAACAGGCAGGGTAAATCAGGGGCAGACAGAACACGGAGATAATCTCAGAGCAGAAACAGATAACAGGCAAGGGTCGAGGCAGGCGGCAGGAATCACAGTCCAATGAACAATCCGGGTCAAGACAGGCAGCAGAAGAAGAATCAGAAGTCGGTATAAACAATCCAAGGTCAGTAACAGTTCAGCAAACACAGGGAAAACGCTCAGAAATTGTACGCCGGGCAATGCAATACTTCACAGTGAACTGAAGAGTGACAGAGGTTTATATGGGTGTATGTGAATGAGCTGCAGGTGTATGAGATGAGTGCTGATGAGCTGCAGGTGTATGTGCAATCAGTCCCAGGTAAGTGGCATGATGGGATGTTGAGTTTGTGATGGTTAATATTCTGGTGTGGAGTGCCCTCTGGTGACTCTCAGAGGCACTCCAGCTGGTGATCGTTACAGTATCAGTGCATTCTATGGCACCTTTAAGTCTAATTGTGATCTTAAAATATAGAGTTAAATATAACTGCAAGCAGCAATTATCGGGACCAAGCAGAAGAAGATGACAAGACATGCCAACATGGCTGAAAGTGTCAGACCAACTGCAACAATGAGCAATTAAAGACATTTAAAGAGGATTTTAGGCAAAATGGCTAAAAAAATCATATAAACAGTAAGTAAAAATATGATTTAATGTATTATAACTTTCGACTAATAAGTGGCGCAATTACAAAATTGATGTGATGTGGTCAGTGTAAGGTGACAATGACACATACAAAGTTTTGTGTCAATATGTCAAGGTATTGCAGAGATAAAGCTGGAATAGTCATTTTGGCATCATGCCTCAACTTTGCTGCTGCTGCGGTATACAAAAACGGTGTCGTCTATTGACACGAAATCAAAGATCGAGGAGTGAGGAGGCTTCATGAGGAGTCATGAGCGAGGATACACGGGTCTATCCTATGCGGAAGTGTTTTATCGACTAAACGTGATGCACGTATAAATTCTCCTCCCCCTTCACATCGGTCACAATCATTTTAATTTATACTTTACCTTTACAGTTTATATAAACCACACAGCTCACCTATTTCAACGGGGTATCTTGCTTTATTATTATTTATTGTGAATTTCTTAAATAACCAAACTTTAACAACATAAGGGCAGATCCTTTGAGCGCTGCTGATGACGCTATGAAGTGACGTTCGAGTGATCGAGTATTCCAGTGTATAAAAAAGCTTTCTTTCGATTCCTCTGTCCTCATTTTCTTTCTTTGCAGCCTTCCCTCACATCCTACAGGGGGTGGAGCTGAGACGCGAAGAAAGGAAACGAGGATGCACAAATAAGAATTGAGAAGCACCCTTGGTATCTATGTTCTCGGCGTGACCCAAGGAATCTATTAAGACCAGTGGCATTACAATAGACAGATTTATTCAAAAGTTATTAGCATTTTTGGAAATTTTGTTATAACTTTACCACAAGGTGGCGCTGTCCTGAAACTTTTTGAGTACCTTCGAGGCATGGTGCTGATGATTAATGCGTTCATAAAGTATAGCATTTTATATCACAGTACTGTATTGAAGTCAATGGGAATTTCATGTTTTGTTCTATTATAGCGCCACCAAGAGGCTCAATCCCACCATTTTTTTTATGTGTCCTCAGAGTGAGTCCATACATCTGTGTGTCAATTTTGGTGAAAATATCTCAATTCGCTTCGGAGTTATAGACATTTATATGAAAGAACACGTAAAAATTACTGACACCTGACTTTGATTGGAATTTACTTCCCCTTACTATCAATATTTTCGCATTTGGGTATTAGCATTCAGCCAACGACCTATGTTTCCAAACGTCTGACGGTGGTTTCGTCTCAATCGGACTAACAGTTTCGAAGATACTGGCAAATGTTTTTTATGGTTTGATATTTTTTATTGGAAAATATGGCACAATGAAAAATACATAACAAAGAGGTAGAAATGAAACAAACAAAAAAACAGCTAAGTATGGCTTTATTTTTAACGTACAAAATGTAAATAAACGAGTACACAAAGCAAACGAAGTACAAAGTTCAAAACATTCAGGCATTCACAAATTCACACAAGCAAAAAATAAATAAAATAAAACCAATAAATAGTAAATAACAATATTTGATGGCTGTTCCATCAATCAGGGGGTAAAGAAGGAAGAGATTTAAAGAAAGTTAAAAAGGGCTCCCATTTATTGTAAAACTTGTTGGAATCACCTCTCAAAGAATATTTCATCTTTTCTAATTTCAGAAAAAACATAACATCCCTTAGCCATTGAGCGCTGGAGGGGGCTTTTGTAGATTTCCAGTGGAGAAGGAGGTGTCGTCTCGCCAGTAAAAATGTGAAAGCAAAGATGTCTAATTGTTTTGATGTAAATCTATTGTAATCCTCTGGGCATCCGAATATGGCAATATGGGGAGAGATATTTACAGTCGTCACAAGTATTTCAGAGATAATGTCAAAGTACCTCTGCCAGAAGGAAAAAACTAACTAACATATGAGCTAGATTGCAGGGAGAGGTATGGCATTTGTCACAGCTGTCGGTGACAGTGGGAAAAATTTGTGACAAGCGTGCTTTGGAGAAATGGATCCTGTACAATACTTTGAATTGTATCAAAGTTAGACGGGCACAGGTTGAGCTAGAGTGGATTTTGTTGAGGGCAACATCCTACCAAGTGTCATGCAACTCCAACCCAAGTTCCCTTTCGTTGTCACTCCGAGTTACGTCGGATGACGATGAATGGGGTTTCGCTTAGAAAGCCTGTCATCTTCGAGTATATAAAACGAGCCAATGGCAATGAAATGCCATGGGTCTGCGGAATTTGCATAGCGTAAGTCCGCCCCACCCTGGGGGTATATAAGGAAGTACGCTGGCAACATGCAGATATGTTTTCGCTTCGGAGCCAAGAGTTTTCTTCACTCCTACAAGCCATTCTGTATCATCAGCATTGCCTGCTGCTGGTCTGTGCAGTGATCTGCCGACAGTGTGTGTGTTTCTCCCTGGGCGCTTCAGCACTCTGCTGAGCTTTTCCTCTCTCTAAAAGAGCTGCACGCGGCACGTCTTTTTCAAGACGGCTCGCCCGTGTATTACTGGATGTGGGCGCGTGATTTATCTGCCTAACGGTCACGAGCGCTGTTTCGCGTGTTGGGCTTATTCACGCTCGGCAGCGCTCGTGGATGAGTCATGTTTTCATTGCGGGAACATGACCATCGCAATGTTTATCGATCGAGACTCAAAGATCTCTGTGTGAGAGTCCCCTCTGCCACACCCCAATCTATCTCTTCCTCGAGAGGGGATACTTTGGCTGGTGGCCAGGGTGATCTGAGGGTTACAGTGTGGCATAATACCGACGAGCATTCCTCGGGCCACGCCCCCCTCCACATCGCAAACCGTGGGGCTTCCGTGTGTGCCTGGTTCCTCTCGGGGACCCAGTGTTTTCATTCGGGACTCCAGCAGATGGTGTCATGTCACTCACAGCATCACAAGGCGGGCTTGATTCCTCTGGAAATGAGGATTCGACTGCGTTGCCTCCCTCTGGAGTGTCAGCGTTAGTCGAGTCAGATCCAGAGCTGATGGCCATGCTTTCCCGGGCAGCTGAAAGCATTGGTTGGAGTGGCGCCGCCCTCCCCCCGAGCGATGTAGGCTTCCCGGATGTGCATCGGGACGCTTCCGGCCCGCGGGAGTCCACGTGACTTTTCGCGGGCGTCCTCCGCCTTCGCTGCACTCGATCGCGTGGCGATCATGGCCTGTATGTTCTCTGTCACTATCGTGGCACAGGCATGCAGTGCTGTGTGTCGCCTTCGCCTTCGAGGCAGTGCTGACTCGGGAGTTCTGTCAGACCAGGCTGCCGTGGAACGCTGGTCCTTCCCTGGCCAACACTGACAGAATGCGGAAATTCGACCACGCCCCCACGCAGGGACGCTATGCCTCCCATGTCTGGGCTGGTCGGTCCGCCACGCACACTACTGACCTCGCTCTACAGGCGACATCGGTACCTGCGTGATCCCGGGGCCAGGTGATGTCCACAGCTGTGGTCCAGGAATGGGCTCAGCCAGGTTGATGTGAGGGGGTCTGAGAATTCATTTTCTCAGCTCCCCTATGTCCCAGGCTGGGCTCCTCGGCGGTGTGGATGAGGACTGTACCCTACAGTCTTTGACCCCCCCAGAAGCAGACCGAGGCCTTCTGCACCGACGGTCATCCGTCCGTGCAGTCTCCTTAGTCTGCTTCCCGCTGAGGCCGCCTCCCTGCGGCCCCTCCCCTCGAGCCTCCACTGGCCCCGAGTAGGAGAGGGTTGCAGGAGGGCGGCACCACCCGTCTCCGCCCCTTAGCCAGCCAAACGCCAGGCTAAGCAGCACTCTCGAGACGGGTGGCTTGCTCGGCGGTGTGGTTGAGGACTGCGCCCAACAGTCTTCGACCCTCCCCTGAAGTGGACTGAGGCCTTCTGTGCCGACGGTCATCCGTCCGTGCGGTCTCCTTAGTCTGCTTCTCGCCGAGGCTGCCTCCCTGCGGCTCCTCCCCTCGAGCCTTCACCGGCCCCGGGCTGGAGGGGGATGCAGGAGGGCGGCACTGCCCGTTTCCGCCCCTTAGCTGAGTTAGGGCTCAGTTCTTCTCAGGAGTTGGTAGCAGGGCCACTCCGTCCCCCGGTGGAGGGCTGGGGGAGAATCTCTTGTTTCAAGAACTGATGCCCCTTCCTCCGAGCCCCAAGAGGTTGTGGATGACAGTGCACACCGCTCACGAGCCTCACCACTCTCGTCCCCCTCTGTCGCCAGACCCCTGCCAGAGCACGCCCCCGTGGGACGCTGGTCCTCCCCTGGCCTCCTCTGGCAGAGTGCGGCTAATGACCGTGCCCCCACACCGGGCCGCTATGCCACCCACGTCCGGGCCGGTTATTCCGCTTCACTGCTCCATCAGTGTACGTCTGGTTCGCTTGACCCCGCTGGTACAGCTTTTGGAGCTTTCCCAGACTGTCCCATTGGGTCGCGAGAACCATCAGGCTCGGCTACGTGATTCAGTTTGCGCGGTCTCCTCCCCGCTTCAGGGGAGTCCACTTCACTATGGTCAGTGGCAATGCCCCTGTCATGAGAGTGGAGGTCGCCACCCTACTGGCGAAGGGTGCGATCGAGATTGTCCCTCCAGCCGAAATGAAGTCCGGCTTCTACAGCCCCTACTTCATTGTACCGAAGGCAGTGATCGACCTGAAGGACCTGAGCCTCTGCAATCAGTGGAGCTTAAGTTCCTGTCAATGAAGACAGCGCTCCTGGTTGCATTGGCCTCCATCAAGAGGGTAGGGGACCTGCAGGCATTCTCGGTTGATGAAGCGTGCCTGGAATTCGGGCCGGCTAACTCTCACGTGATCCTGAGACCCCGGCCTGGGACCAGGCGGTGAACCTGCAAGCGCTGCCTTTGGAGGAGGCAGACCCAGCCTTGCCACTGCTCTGTCTAGTACGCGCCCTCCGTGCTTACGTAGACAGAACGCAGTGTTTCAGGACCTTAGACCAGCTCTTTGTCTGTCATGGTGGGAAGCTGAAGGGAAAGGCTCTCTCCAAGCAAAGGTTGTCCCACTGGATAGTGGACGCCATTGCTTTGGCTTACCAGCAGCAGGGTCAGCCATGCCCCCTTGGTGTGACGGCCCACTCCACTCGGAGTGTGGCATCCTCTTGGGTTCTAGCGCATGGCGCCTCGCTAACAGACATCTGCAGAGCTGCAGGCTGGGCGACACCTAACACATTCGCGAGATTCTACAATCTCCGAGTAGAGCCAGTTTCTTCTCATGTACTCACTTGAACTAGCCGGTACTAGATTCTGCTCAGGTGTCTTCGCTTGCTCGCCATTCCTCTCCACGGACGGGATACGTGCGATATTCTCCTCAGGTGAGCCTAATAAGCCCTGAGTCTCCTCCAGCACTGACGACGTCAATGCCAGAGTTATGCCGCTGGCAGCTTTCGCGCTTGGCTAGGTGCCTCCATGTGCATGGTTCCCCCTCTGGGCGACCCCCACATGTGTATTTCCACTGTAAGCCTCTCTGAGCATGTGTCTTTCCCTTGGCAAGCCACCTTGCCACCCCTGGGGTTGAAATATTCCACCTGCGGCTGGACACTCCAGTGAGTCCTTCGTCCGTGCCAGTCTCACGACAGGGAGCTCAGACTTACGCAGGGCACTGGAAGACAGTTGAGAGGTGGCGTGATTACACTGGGAAACCCATTCGTCGTCATCCGACGTAACTCGGAACAACCATTTTGTCTATTTGAATGGAGAAAAATCGATCATAACTCCAGTAAACTATGGAGTGCCGCAGGGATCTGTGTTGGGCCCTCTATTATTCTCAATATATATGATGCCACTTGGAAATATTATAAGGAAACATGGAATTAGTTTCCATTGTTATGCTGATGACACTCAAATCTATATTTCATCACGGCCGGATGAAAACGCTAAATTATCCAAATTGACAGAATGTGTTAAAGATATAAAAGATTGGATGACGCGTAATTTTCTTTCATTAAATCCAGACAAGACAGAGGTAATACTTATCGGTTCAAAAAAACGCCCACAGAACCTCTTACAATACAACTTTAACATCGTAGGATGTCCTGTTACTTTATCCTCTACAGTAAAAGACCTGGGTGTTATACTCGATTGTAACCTGTCTTTTGAAAATCATATTTCATATGTTACAAAAACAGCCTTTTTCGACCTTAGAAACATTGCTAAGTTACGTAACATGCTATCAGTTTCTGATGCAGAAAAGCTAGTTCATGCATTCATGACCTCGAGACTAGATTACTGTAATGCTTTATTAGCTGGTTGTCCTGCGTCCTCAATAAACAAACTACAGTTAGTCCAAAATGCAGCCGCTAGAGTTCTTACTAGATCAAGAAAATATGATCATATAACACCGATTTTATCATCACTGCATTGGTTACCTATAAAGTTCCGTATTATTTACAAGGTATTGCTACTGACTTATAAAGCCCTAAACGGCTTAGCTCCAGTCTATTTAACGGATCTTCTATCACCCTATAATCCATCGCGCTCTTTAAGATCAATAAATTTGAGGCTTTTGGTCATACCTAGGATATCCAGATCAACCAAAGGAGGGAGAGCATTTTTACATTTAGCTCCAAAACTCTGGAATAGCCTTCCTGATACTGTCCGTTGCTCAGACTCGCTCTCCCAGTTAGATTAAAGACGCATCTTTTCGGCCAGGCATTCATATAATATTTTTAATCTTAAAGTTCAAACTACAATCCGGCCTCTAGTTCATAAATGCCAGAGGAGAACTGGCCCCCGACTGAGCCTGGGTTCTCTCCTCTTTTTTTTTCTCTTTTTTTTTTTTTCATTAGGTCACCTGATGGAGTTTTAGGACACCATTAGGTCACTTGATGGAGTTTTTCAGTTCCTTGCCACTGTTGCCTTTGGCTTGCTCAGTTGGGGATATTTTGGGGATATTTAATTTTATTTTATCAATCAATAAATTCCACTAGAAACAAACCTTGTTGTATTATTTTAATTAATACTGTGAAGCTGCTTTGATACAATCTGTATTGTGAAAAGCGCTGTACAAATATACTTGACTTGACTTGACTTGACAACGAAAGGGAACGTCTCGGTTACGTATGTAACCCTCGTTCCCTGAGTAGGGAACGGAGACGTTACGTCTCCCTGCCACTTCCGCTTGAACGCTGGAACGCCTGAGTTCAGTCTCGGCTCCTCAGCGAAGACATATCTGCATGTTGCCAGCGTACTTCCTTATATACCCCCAGGGTGGGGCGGACTTACGCTATGCAAATTCCGCAGACCCATGGCATTTCATTGCCATTGGCTCGTTTTATATACTCGAAGATGACAGGCTTTCTAAGCGAAACCCCATTCGTCGTCATCCGACGTAACGTCTCCGTTCCCTACTCAGGGAACGAGGGTTACATACGTAACCGAGACGTTCTCCCTCCCAGGCAGCCTTAACTTTAGTGATGGATGAGGTATCATGATTCAGAAGTTTGTTATAGATTTCTGAAATGAAAGACTTCTGAGGGGGGACCGGAGAGAGAAATTCTTCCCACAATTGGAGTGGGGGAAATGAGGGAAAGGCTGGGAACAAGGATTTGGCGCAGTGTCTGATTTGGAAATAGCGGAAGAGGTGAGATGGCGGGAGTTGAAATTCACTAGACAAATCTGCAAAGCTACAGAAAGCACCGTCTCTATAGAAATCTTTAAAAGTTTTCAGGCCTTTGTCATACCATATAGAAAACGTGGGATCAGATAGTGCAGGTTGAAACAAATGTTCTTTTAGTAAAGGAGCTGAAATAGATGGAGAAGTACATTTAAGATACCTTCTAAGTTGGTACCAGATTTTTAGAGTGGAAATTACCAGTGGGTTATCTGTAAAGCCAGAGAAGTTAGTAGGTATAGAGGAGGTGAGCAAAGCTGGCAGAGAGGATGAGCCGCATGAATGTATCTCTAACTTGCACCATGGGGGATGCGTAGATTTGGACCAAAATGAGATTTTATGAATATGTGTTGCCCAGTAGTATAATTGGATATTTGAGAGAGAGAGTCATTAAGTTTAGCATTAAGTTTACATCTCTGAAGAATTGATTTACTAATTCTGGATGCCTTTCCACACCATAAAAAGCTAGATATATCCTTATCAATAGTTTTAAAAAAAGTGCTTAGATAGGAATAGAGGGAGACATTGGAAGAGAAACAAGAACCTGGGTAAAATGTTCATTTTAACTGTGTTGATCCTACCTATAAGCGATAATGGCAAGCTCCTCCATCTTTGAAGGTCAGACTTAATTTTAGAAATGAAAGGGGAGAAATTGGCAGAAAAAAGGGAGGTTAGCTTTCTGGTTACATTAACTCCTAAATACTTAAAACCTAAGGGGCTCAATTTGAAGGGGATGTCAGACTGACAGGATAGTATTCGCTTTTAGAGATATTAACTTTGTAACCTGAAAATGAGCCAAATTTCTGAATAAAGGACAAAATTACTGGTATAGAGCGGCCAGGGTCGGAGACATATAACAACAAGTCGTCCACGTAAAGAGAAAGTTTAAATTCCATTCCAAAACGTGATATACCAGAAAAAATGGAGGAGGATCTCAGATGGATAGACAAAGGCTCTATGGCCAGCACAAAGAGTAAAGGAGATAAAGGACAACCTTGTCGGGTGCCTCGAGATAGAGGAAAGTAAGCAGATTGAACGCCATTGGTGGAGATACTAGCTTCTTGTGGGGATGTATAGAGAAGGCGTATCCATGAAATGAATATATCACCCAACCCAAATTTATTTAGTACGGCAAGCAGGAAGTTCCATTCGACCCTGTCGAATGCCTTTTCAGCGTCAACTGAGATGACCACTTCAGGGGTTATAGTGGAATTTTTCGAGTATATTATATTTAAAAGGGTGCGGATGTTGTAAAATAACTGACGGCCCTTTATAAAGCCAGTTTGCTCTTCTGAAATCATGGCCAGAAGAAAACCTTCCAAGCGGCTGGCCAGAGCCTTAGCAAGTATTTTAGCATCCACATTTAGTAAAGATAGGGGTCTGTAAGAACCGCAGAGATCGGGATCCTTGTCTTTCTTTAAGACAAGCCTCCATAAGTCTGCTGTTAAAGTAAGGGGGAGAGAGCCAACCTGCAGAGACTCCTTATATACAGAAAGCAATATCGGGGCCAATTTAGATTGAAATCCTTTAAAAAATTCCACTGGGAATCCATCAGGGCCAGGAGCTTTAGAATTTTGCATGTTGTTTATAGCAGTGATGATTTCATCATCTGTTAGCGGCAGATCAATTATTTGACCCCGCAAGTATGCTTTGAGTGATTCCCATAGCAGTGAGCAAGAAATAGGATCAGCCTCTTTTTGATTGATCATGATAAAATCATCAATTGAAGATACAATAAAAGAGTTAAATTTATCATCTGATAAGAGCAGAGTGTTTAACCTCCATGGTGAGGAGTATCGGGATTGCGGGGAGAGCTGAATATCCAAAGAGAGTGGGGCGTGGTCAGAGATAACTATAGGATGATATTTAATCGTTGACACCTTGGAGATGAGTTTAGCATCAATGAAAAAACAATCAATCCGAGAGAAGGATTTATGCATATGTGAAAAAAAAAAGAATACTCCTTGATGGTAGGGTTGTGGAATCTCCAGGGATCAATGCAACCATTTTTAGCCATGAAGTCAGAGAGTGTCCTGGACATTAATGATGGGGTCAAGCTTTTAGGAGAGGAACGGTCTAACTTAGGATCAATAACGCAGTTCATTTCCCCTCCAAAGATAAGGAGGTTATCATGCAGAGAAGAGAGTCGTTCAAATACTTTATTCATAAAATCTGGGTCATCAAAATTTGGGCCATAGATATTGACTAGTAATACAGGAACGTGCGACAACGTGCCTGAAATTATTAAATATCTGCCACAATTTAGAAGTAGAAAATTGAACTGATTTACCAATTAAAATAGCAACTCCTCTGGCTTTAGAGTTAAAGTTGGAGTGAAATACCTCAGAGACCCACGGGCATTTTAGCCTGACCTGGTCTGTGATGCGCATGTGAGTTTCTTGTAGAAACACTATGTCTGCATTAAGCCTTTTCAAGTGAGTAAATACCTAAGATCTTTTAATGGGGCTTCCCAAACCCTTGATGTTCCAACTCACAAGCCTATTGTGTGAACTTTTAGGGGTTTGTAGAGGAAGAGAGTAGTAAAGCAGCAGTAGAAAGCATGGCTTAACTGCATTTGTGTTATGTCCTGGTTGGGAAATGTTACATTTCAAGCTCAACTTAAAGTAAGGATTTGTTTTCTTTCCAGTTATTTAAAAAGTATGCCTTGATGATGATGATATTGTTATTGGGTCTCATTCATGAATCACGAGCAGAACAAATTTTTGTGTAAATCGTGTGTAAAGTGGTTCTGGCGTAAATTTTCGTATTCATTAAAGGTCCCGTTCTTCGTGATCCCATGTTTCAAACTTTAGTTAGTGTGTAATGTTGCTGTTAGAGCATAAATAATATCTGTAAAATTATAAAGCTCAAAGTTCAATGCCAAGCAATATATTTTATTTAACAGAAGTCGCCTACATCGAACAACCAGTTTGGACTACATCCCTCTACTTCCTTCTTTAATGACGTCAGTAGAACAGTTTTTTGACTAACCTCCGCCCACAGGAATGCTCCCTCAACTCTACCGAAATTCGTTTATGTACTTGCGCACTTCTTATAACTTACTTAAGTAACTTACTGTTTACTCAGCTCTTACGGTGATTTTCTGAAGTAAAACTGACGCTTCATCTTGTACAATAAACTTTATTAAACTCATCAGTATGTTTGATCATCATTCGGACCTGGTCCGAAACAGCAGACTTGTAGGCTATTAATAAATAATGGATACATACAAGCAGATGACAAATACATTATAATAACCGTAGTTAAACTACTAAACTATACCTGTTTCATCTCTATACAGCACTCTGACTCTGTAGGCATTATTGTCCGACTCGAAATGAACACCGTTACTGAGAGTTTCTGATATTATCATCATTCCGTGAGATGAAATTGTCCTGACAGACTGAGCGCAAGCTCGTGAAGCTCTGCCCCCTGGGTCATCCAGCAGCAGCTCATTTGCATTTAAAGGGCACACACTAAAACAGCGCGTTTTTCTGTGCTTTATTGAATTGTGCAACCTATTGATCATTTCTTGTGTAGCTGCTTTTTCTTGTATTTTATTTTATTTTATAAATTTTTTTGACAATTATTTTTATTTGCATAAGGATATAAAAAAGATTTAAAAAAAGGAATATATTGCTTTGTCATTCGGGGAGCATCTTTCTTTCTTGAGCATGCTGTAAAAAATTATCTGTTGGGTATTTTGAGCTGAAACTTCACATACACACTCTGGGGACATCAGAGACTTATTTTACATCTTGTGAAAAGGGGCATAATACGGGACCTTTAAAATGTTCGTATTTTCCAAATGTTAGTTGGTACGAAAGAAATCTACACCTGCTCCCAGCCACGCGTAAATAGTGCGTTTAACATCCGAACGTTTTGCTCATTAATAAGGCTGCATTTTAATTCACCTTAATCGGGTACATATTTACACAACATTTTGAAAAAATATTATATATAGTAATTACATACAGTTTTTTTTTTTTTACTTTTATTATGAGAGCCAGTTTGAATACGATTTTTTCGAAGTTAACTAATTCGTTTTTTGCAGTCAATTTTCATGTCGAACCATTTTCTTTTCACTTCTGGGACTGTTCGATTAACAGATGAAACTCCATTAACTGCATCTGTAATATGCTGCCAAGCTTACTTTTTTTTAGGACCTGATACGCCACTATGTATGCTTGAAAATAAAATGTGGCGTTTTGAATGAACTTCTGATAATAAAACTTCAATTTCTGCATCTGAGAAATTTCTCTTTTTCATTTGCTTTTGAGAAAACATGTTGAAATCCTTCGTTTGGTGTCATAATATGATGCCCATATATAGTTGTCAGTTGGATTTAATGGGCAGGATTTATGGTAATTGAGAATAAGCGTGCACGCGTGTCCCATTTACGACTGATTGGAATTCATTAACACACACACATTTCACTATCACATCTGACGTTTACGAAGTATTTGTGAATCAGGAGAAGACTTTTCGGGAAGGTCTCTTTACGCGCAAATCACTCACATATTTACTCGTATATTTACGAATGTTTCATGAATGAGACCCAATGTTTATTGCTAAGAAGTTTGATACAGTTTATCTTTTATGTAGTTTAGAAGGAGTCTTTATCAGTGACTTTAACCCTCCATGATGCACTTTAAATATGGATTTAAAGTCCAGAGGAATGTAAGCTTGGGAGTTTGGCTTACTTATAACTGCTCCTGATTTGGAAGAGTCTGATGCATGAGAACTGTTGTCTTTTGGAGTAAATTTATCGCAGATGGTTGGATTATTCATCTACTAAAGGACTGCTTCAACTTTGGACATTGTTTGATGAGCTATACCTTGTCTGATACAAGGCTTACACAGCAACATTTTCACTTTATTGAATTGTGCAACCTATTGATCATTTCTTGTGTAGCTGCTTTTTCTTGTATTTTATTTTATTTTATTTATTTTTTTGACAATTATTTTTATTTGCATAAGGATATAAAAAAGATTTTAAAAAAGGAATATATTGCTTTGTCATTCGGGGAGCATCTTTCTTTCTTGAGCAAATATTAGGCAAACTGAATCCCCATTATTGCGTTATATAACATTGTTTTGCATTAAAAAATATGAGACGGTTATATGTGACAGACCTGAATGAAAGGCTAATTATGCGAGTCGTTGCCTTCTCAGGTGTGAACCACTCAATATTCATGATGGTGTATTGCCTTTCCAAACAAAAAGTGTCTTACAAAATTTAAATCAATGTATTGTTTTATGTGAATTATTAGGCAGGATGATTTTCACATAATTTTGAAGAAAAAACTCTAGGCGACAAAATGCATTATTCAGAAGTCTTGTGGACACATATTTAGTATGTATTTTGTGGCCTTATTTCAGAAACTTTCATTTTTAGTTTTTTCAATAACCATGCATAAACATTATTCTCTCAAAAATACAAACATGTACATGCATGTTGCTCACATATTATGGTAGCTATGTTTGTACTAAATAGAGTGTAATTATACCTTTGCCATTAATATGTTTGTAAGCAACTGAAAAAAACACAAATGTCAAGGCAAGTCAAAACATCTCAAGGACCCCAAAAACACCTTAGACCCCAGAGGGTTAAAGCCTGAACCTCATCGTCGGTCCATCTGTCATATTTTTTAAACTCCATTGTTGATTCGAATAGCAAGCAACTGTTACTGCACGCATCACAACAGATTTAAAAAAATTATGGTTGAAATAAAATGCTTCATGGAGTCAACCAATGAAAATACGACATGAACTCAACCAATCAGCATGTTCAGCACCCAAGTCCCACCCGAGTTCCTGAACTTTGAAAAATATTTACCCGGAACTTCATTTAGACCCTGATTCCTGCAGTCGGAAACACATTGAGTACCACCCTTAGTTCCTAGGGAATGTTTCTGCGGTGGAAACGTGGGTATAGGTTCACTAACTATGCATGCCATAGAAATAAGCTATTACAGGTGTTTATTTCAGAAATATGAATGTACCTCACATCTGCTCCTACATTACCCATTAGTCTACTTATTTGGCACACTACCTGTTTTATTTAGCTGGCCAACTCTCAAAATCTGTCTGGCATGCTGCACAATGCTCTGGACTGTGCGGTGCAAATGCATTTACATTGTATTGAAGACTAGTATATTTTTGATCCCTCCTCCTGAAAGCAGGGGCCAAGAAGGCTCACAAAGATTCCAACTACTCAACATTACTGCTTGCCAAGCTCTGGGGACGTAGACCTGAATATGGCACCTCTCTAAAGTGAGAGAAGGCCTATCGGCATCCTACATTCATAAAAGATTACCAATGAGGCTTCACAAAACATAACTCGGACCGCTATTCAGGCTGAGCTCTAGGGAGTGGAGGCCTGAGAAGAATGACTCTCTATAATGAGAGGAGGCCTAACAACATTCCACTACTGTAAAGACAGTAGCCAAGGAGGTTCACAGAGAGCCTAGCAACCTAGAATACTGCTTAGCTGACCTCTGAGGATGGAGGCCTCAGCATGATGACTCTCTGAAGTGAGAGGAGGCCTAACTGCATCCTACTCTCAGGACAGCTAATCAAGGAGGCTTACAGAAAGTCTAACGACTCAGGCAGAGCTCTGCATCACACAGTCCTCAGCGTGGAGATCAAAGGAAAAACAGAAGGCTCACAGGAGTAGGGCAGTTGTGTCTAGACAGAAATTGTTTTCCATAAAATATGTCTCATGCTGCCAAACCAGATCTAATCTGTCAATGTAACAGGCCTTAACTTTCCACAACTCTTAAGTGGTATAACAATAACTACTACACTTCCTCAGAGCTAGATCCATCATATAGAACACTAGTATTCAGTGTTGTGTACTCGAGACTCGGACTCGGTCTCGGTCTCGAGACCATATTTTAATGGTCTCGGTCTTGTCATGGACTCGTGTGCATTTTGACTCGGAATTGACTCGTACTCGAACATATTAGGACTCGGACTTATTCCCGAGTCCACTCGAGTCCCATTCAAAATATTTCATGATTGTTACTGTATGTTAATATTTCTTTAAATTGTTGTTTGATTGAAACGTCCAATGATTGCTGACTTTCTTGTGCGCAACTGCGCATGACTTGAGACTAACGTTCGCGCCACGCAAATGCAGCAGGAGCCTGGTCAGATGTGATGTGGAGCCTCTAGCTCAACTGGTAAACGTTATGTGGTCTTACTGTATAGAGTGGTACAACAATGTTTTGTGGACAAGAGCACATAAGCTTAAAGGCTAAAAGTTTTGTTACAGTTGAACATACAGGTATAGTGGTACAGTAATGTTATTTGTACTAGAAAATGTTATGTGGTCTTACTGTATAGAGTGATACAACAATGTTATGTGGACAAGAGCACTTACTGATTGTAATAATTGTAAGTAATAATTGTAATAAAATGACCTTTACACCACCTACTATGTGGCCTTTTTTACCATTACAGTGTCCATGATTCCATGGTATATTTGATTTACTGTTTGAGTATGGTGCCAATTTTATTGTTACCACCAAAATATTTTACATATTCTTGAAGATATCTTTAGGTCTGGTTTTTAGACCCAACCTTAGGTTATCCAACCTCTCTGGTCTCGGTCTCGACTCGACTCGGACTCGACTCTCTCTGGTCTCGGTCTCGACTCAACTCTCTTTGGTCTCGGTCTCGACTCGGACTCGACCCTCTCTGGTCTCGGTCTCGACTCAGACTCGAGTGAGCTGGTCTCGACTACAACACTGCTAGTATTATTTTGAGGCAATAAGAGGAGCCAAAAAAGGAAAACAACCTGTTCGACTCGTCCATGCTCTGCCTACAACCACGCTCAATCCCACCTCACCATAATGGCTACCGCTGGACCTGAAACACAGAGGGCAGGTCAACTCTCATCCCTCAAGAGAGTGTCAAGCCCAGGTTGAACAAATTACTGCAATTTAACCCCCTTCGAGAGTCATGTACATTAGTTCAAATGCCAGATTCTACTTTAACTCTGAAAAGAATCATACGAGAACAGCACGAATGCATCACTATGAGTGACTTCAACTCCCTCGAGAGCCGAATGCGCTTGTGCAAACACTAACTATTTTCCCTCAGGAAAGAAAGGAAAGAAACTGCTTCTTAACTGTCTCATTTAGTCAGTTTTGCGGATGCATCATACCTAGCACATCCAGCTTTTTCGAAGAGTAACATGCATTCCACCCAAATGCATCAAAAATAGGGACGATTCAAATGGAGGTTTTTCATTGATAAATCCTCACAATGCCTGCATTTAGCTCCCTGCTTGTACTTCAAGCAAACGGATCCTAAAGACAAGAAAGAGGATGACGTGTTCTACAGGTACCCTTTTATATCTGTGGTGGCATCTGTAGTGATGTCATATGCTGTCCCAGGCAATGTCAAGTTCATTGTCGTGTTTAGACTCGTGCTTCAGACACCGGTCATGCCGAAGGCAGTCCCCATAGTGTCCTCGAGGATGCAGTGCAAATTCCCATTCGAAAGGGAACATGCTTTATTTTTGTAGTTCATCTAGATAACATTGATAGTGCAGAAACTGCCTACCCTACATTTAAGGAAACCCTTAACAAAGAAAACATTAAAGTGTTGCCCACATCATAGTATTGATGTTCATTTAAAAATGTAAAAAATCTTAATGTCTTACCCATTTCTGGTGGTGGGCTCTTGAAAACTTGTATGAAGCTGAGTAAGTTATTTCGGCATATTTCCAAACGTGCAAAACCACGTTCATAAAATCCATCAAATGTCAAAGGTCCTATAAAATCAGGTGATGTCAGGACTTCAGTCTTCTGATTAAAGTCGACATGCCACAGCTCCTCTTCATCATATCCAACGTAAAACCCTCCTTCTGTATTAGAGCATAGTGTAAACTGGAAAGCCTCATGTTCAGCTGAAATAGATGGAGAGCAATAAAACATAATCATAAAATCAACTTAATTTTTGAGATTTATAAGGATAGTATACAGAGAGCGCTTGCTGAAGGCACAGAAGCTAACGCGGTCTGGTTTTAAGGGTGCTTTATAGTTTCCTGGTCGACGTCACCCGCCCATGACGTCTCGTCTTTCCATTGGATTGATTATACATGTGCTTCACGACGCAATCACGCAAGGCGTTCCCACAGCGTCTCAAATGCAGCTCGAAGTTCCCTTGAAAGGGAACAAAACGTGCCAAATATTAGGCTTCATGTTTTTACTCCAATCTCATTTCATAACGTCATAACGAATGGAAACATTTGAAGTAACATGATAATCCATATATTTTTCTGTAGTTTAGTGTACTGAAGTGTTCCTTTTTAACAATTTATTGTTACAGGCCTGCACAAAGAAACAAGATGTAAATGGTGTCGTCTGCTAGTGGGGAAAAAATCATTTACAATCAAGATTACAAACTTTTACAATAGATCAGAAGAGAGGGTTTCTGTATTATGTATCCATTATAGCTAAACTTCTCTTTTCTTATACACCATACACACTTTTGTAGTAAATTGTGCACTCATAATTGTAGTTAATTGTAATTAAGACCTATTCACAAACCGCTTTTTGTGGCATTTCACGTTGCGATGTTTTGAAATGCGTATGCAGCGGCTACAGGTGCTTCCAATCGCGAGGGAACAATTTTGCATTGTAGGCATAACTAGGGGTGCAATAACGCCACCAACAACAACCAAAACTAGGCTACTCATTGCATGTAAACTAATTGTAACGTTTCATTGTGAATCAAATTAAAATGTTCTTCTCTTTGCAAACGTAGGCAGAGGCATATAGTGACAGATTAATTCAATAATGTTGCAAAGATATTGCATCAATCCATATGTTTCATTAGGCTACTAGGCTATTTGTTTTGCCTTACTCTTTATTCATTTAGGCTATTTATTCAGTTATTCATCATCTTCCGTCCTTCACACTACTTGTGTAGCGCACGCATTCTCAGACCTGTCACCTGTCACTCATCATCGTAGGGGAGGTGTTTGGAATCATTCCCGCGTTACAATCATCAGCCAATCAAGGTGGACACTCCAGTCAAGCTCGTCCATGAGTAATGACGTCATCCATAGCAACGAAGACTCACTCTTAGTTTAGGAGTTGTCATTTTTCTTTACTAAGAGTATGTCTGAAAGGCGTTGTGAATAACTTTTAAGAGAAAACTCCTAGCTAAAATATTTTAGTGCGATTTAGGAGTACTCCTAGTGGTAAGATAAAATGCTTTGTGAATACGGCCCCTGATTAAGATGGGAGCAGAGCATGCATGGGCAGTTCTCGAGGGGGCTGCCTGTGCACATTATGAACCGAGCTCCTAGTTTCAGCAGCAGCGAATGAGTGGTTGTCCCTCGAGCCCCCCCCCTGAAAAAGCCTGGGGGTCGAAGCAACACTCTTGCCTAACGCTTTCCGAAGAGAAAACAGATCTGAGGACTGTAATTTTCTCGAAGAATGCTTCAGGTAAGGTCCTGTCGCTATGCGCAGACCTCTTAAGTTTTCACTCCTCCATGGAGCCCTCAGGAAATCAATGTTTGTATCCCGCCGTAAAGTGCACTTCAGGACACATCAGTTTCCAGTGGACGCACGCTGAAGTGTCTGCCCCAAAGGCTTGCGGCCAGGCAGTGTTCGCACATCGGAAATCGTTTTCAATTATTCCCTGCTGGTCCTCTGCTTCAGGGTGTCGAGAACAAAACCGAAAGAGCCCCCACTTTGGGGAGCCCTTAGGAAATCGATGTCTGTATCCTGCCACAGGCTTGCAGCCAGGCAGCGCTCGCATCCGCACACTGAGAATCGTTTTCAGCCAAACCCTGCTGGAAAGCCGCTTCAGGGGGTCAGCCTAACCCAAATCTCGAACGTACCTGAAATCAGCCCCAAGAGGCTGGTCCCTGTAGTAGAATATTTCTAGGCATGGAAAAATCTACAGAATATTTCTCCTTGGGTCCTGTGATACAGAAGGTTAACAGACTGTCGACCCATTGCAGGGTCGGGTATTGGAACAAGAAGTAAATAGAACGTGTTCCTCCACCAGACAGGGAGTCTGGGTTTTCAGCCGCTACTTCATAGTTCCCAAGAAGGATGGGAATTTTAGGTTCAGGTTCAAGATGCTCACTATTCCACACCATTGTGAGTCAGATCAGATCTGAGGATTGGTTTGGCAAGATAGATCTGAAGATCATAATTCCACATATCCATCCTTCCGTCTCACAGGAGGTTCCTGAGGTTTGCTTTTGGGGGCGAAGCGTTCCAATATTGGGTTTTTCGTTTGGCCTAGCTCTCTCCCCTCACACATTTACCAAATGCATGGATGCAGCTCTATTGCCAATGAGGCTCCAGGGTATCAGGGTGCTAAACTATATGGACAACTGGCTTATTATGGCCCAGTCTCAAGAGCTGGCAGTTCGGCATCAAGATGTCGTTTGCCCACATCCAGAGCTTGGGGACTTACAGGACGGCCTGTCAGCAGGAGTAGTCGAGACCATACTCAGCTCTAGAGCTCCCTCCAAAAGGAAATTGTACTGCCTAAAATGAAATGTTTACACTATTTAGTGTAGAGAGCGTGAGGTGGACCCAGTTAACTGCCCGGTGGCTTCAGTTCTGGGGTTCCTCCAGGATCGCTTCTCGGCTGGTCAAACACCGTCCACACTCAAGGCAGAGAGGCAGAAAGCAACACCCTGTTTATTTTCTTTATTTTACAAAAGCACAATGTTTTGTAAGACATCTCACAGATTCTTTTTTCATATGACCATAAATGATGGAGTATATGTGACCCTGAACCACAAAACCAGTCTTATGGGTCAATTTTTAAGTTGATTGAGATTTATTCATCATCTGAAAGCTGAATAAATAAGCTTTCCATCAAAGTATGGTTTGTTAGGACAGGACAATATTTGGCCAAGATACAACTATTTGAAAATCTGGAATCGATAACACTTTATAATAACGTTCAGTTGTAAGTCATCTATAAGTGGTTAGTTAATGATGAGTTAATCATTTACATAACATTCATAAATGATTAGCAAGTTATATACTATTATTTTATGTATGTTTTGTAAATTCTGTTACAAGTCATTTACAAGTGATTAGTAAATGATTAACTAATTATTTACAAAACATGACTATGCGTTCATAAATGATTAATAAGTGATATGTTAATGATTGTATGTATGTTTTGTAGATTCAGTTATAAGTAATTTACAATTGATTAGTAAATGATTAACTAATCATTTACAAAACATGAATATGCGTTTCATAAATAATGTTATTTTTTTTGTATGTATATAGCATTTAGAGTGTGCTGAAAGTGTTGTAAATGCCTTGAATAGATAATTTATAACAGGTAAGTCTCACACATTTACAAGTGATGAATAGTTTACACTTTAGATTAGGGGATGCAGAAAGTGTTATAAATCATTTACAACACTTTCTGCATCCCCTAATCTAAAGTGTAAACTATTCATCACTTGTAAATGTGTTACATATACATTCGTAGATAACATTCGTTGATCTTATGCCTTTTTGATTCTTGAAGTAGTAATCTACGAATGACGTGTAAGACATTTACAAGTGATGAATAGTTTGCACTTTAGATTAGGGGATGCAGAAAGTGTTGTAAATGATTTATTCATGCGTTTACACATCTATAACAGGTGTTGAACACTGTAGTGTGTACTGCAGTGTAAGTGCTGACTGGTGAGGGTATAGACAGCTTCTCTGAAACACATGGAGTCTTTAACCACTGTGCACCTGATGTGAGCAAAACATACAAAAAAATGTAACATCATTTATTAAACATTTATGAAACACATATTCATGTTTTGTAAATGATTAGTTAATCATTAACTAATCAATTGTAAATGACTTATAACTGAATCTACAAAACATACATAAAATAATTAACATATCACTTATTAATCATTTATGAATGCATAGTCATGTTTCATAAATGATTAGTTAATCATTTACTAATCACTTGTAAATGACTTGTAACGAAATTTACAAAACATACATAAAATGGTAGTATATCACTTACTAATCATTTATGAATGTTTTGTAAATGATTAGTTCATCATTAACTAAACACTTATTAATGACTTACAACTGAAAGTTATTATAAAGTGTTACCCTGGAATCTGAGGGTGCAAAAAAATCTAAATATTGAGAAAATCGACTTTAACCCTCTGAGGTCTGAGCTGTTTTCTGGGCCCTGGAGGTGTTCTGACATGCTCTGACATTTCTGGTTATTTCTGTTACTTGTGACATTTTCATGGCTAAAGTCTAATTACACTGTATTCAGCACAAACTCTGCTACAATAATATATCAGCATGTATGTAAAAGTTTGTAGTTTTGAGATAATGACATTTATGCGTGGTTTGTGAAAATACAAAAAAATTCTCACTGAAATAAGGCCATTAAACCCATACTGATTATTTCTTCACAAGACTTTTGAAAATTGTATGACGTAGCCTAGAATATTTGCTCTAAAACTATGTGAAAATCACCCTGACTGCTCATTCATATAAGACAATATATTGATTTAAAATTTTTACGACGGGTTTTGTGTGAGAAAGCTCTATGCGGAGGTCATTAATATGTAAGCTTTTCACACCTGAGAAAGACAAAGACCCTCCCCTAACGGCCCTATTAGGAGCTATCAGGCCCTGTCATTCTGAGCAACCTTGCACAATACTGTAAATGAGGAGATTTAAAAAAGAATGGCTAAAATGGCTTAAATTGTTTGGATTTATTTACAACACAACATAGTCCAAAGATACACACAACAAATGCCAAAAAAGCACTTATTGAAAACAATGATCCAAAGACAGAGACATTTGTGCCATTCCTAAAAACATTGTACATACCTTTCATTTCCAAGGAGTTTGATTTTCACTTTACCATGTTCACGTACTGAGACTCATGTGAATGTTGAAGTCCTCAGTGGCATCTGGGCCCTGAAAAAAAAAGTGAACATACTGATATCAAGAGAAAGGCCTGCATGATTTTGGAAATAAATATTAGATTTTTCTGGTTAAAATTGCTTTTTAAAATTCACAGAATACACACACACACACACACACACACACACACAAATGTTTCCAACAATATATAATATAATGAACACCAGGTTTGTTGTGCCTTGTAGGCATAAGCTATGCGCAGTGCTGGATAAAATAATAATAACAATAACCTATAGCAGCCTATAAATCTTCCAAAAGATTTCAGTAACAACTAAGCTAGAGAAAAATATATTGATTATCATGTTACTTCAAATGTTTCCATTCGTTATGATGATATGAAATGAGATAATAGTAAAAACATGAAGCCGTTTGGTGCGTTTTGCTTTTCAAATGCGATCGCGATCCAAAATATGATACATTCAAACGCGATCGCACTGCAAAATATGATACATTCAAACGCGATCGCACTGCAAAATATGATACATTCAAACGCGATCGCGATCCAAAATATGATACATTCAAAAGCGATCGCGCTCAAATATTAAATATTATGGTTACCATATACATATCTACGTTTGAGCAGATATCCACAAACACAGTAACAGTAAACACGGGTCTAAATATTATAGTATTCACCATATATCTAGCAACAGTTCAACTGCAATGTGAAATTTATGCAACAATAGCAAACTAATATGTAAGAATTTCTTACCTTACATCTTTCTTGTCTTCAAATCGCGTTCTTCTTCTTCTGACGTAAATCCAATGTAAGCTCAGGCGCATCTTTCAAACTCGACGAAAAGTGAAGTGAAGTGTTTTGGTGTTTTGTTGTTGAGGTAATGAGCGAGTTCGCGTTCCATGTGGAGATTAGCATGTGAATCTCTTTTGCGCGAGTGGGCGTGGCCAAATTAACTGTAATGAGCAAGCGTTTGAGAAGCTGGACATCTTGTTGGTTTTATACAAATTACTTAAACAGAGAATATTTGTTTTCGTTTTGAATCCGATCATTTAAAAGTACACACTTAAATGTTTATAAAGGTATATGGCTCATAAATGTGTGACAAGTATTCGCTGAGTTTTGTTTCAGTTTATAGACGTGCTCAAGAAAAAAAAGTTCACCGCGACGGAGAGGCAGAACGCACACCCTGTTTATTTTCTTTATTTTACAAAAGCACAATGTTTTGATTTGATTGTAAGTGGACACATACAAAAGTAGAAATATCACAGATTCTTTTTTTATATTTCTTTTTTCTGTATGACCATAAATGACGAAGAAATTTAAGTTTATAGTGCTACAATGTGGAGAAAATCCATCAAAACGCGCCTGCGCGTTTGCCGACCTCAGAGGGTTAAAGTTGTCAATTTCTGTTGCCGATTTTGCTGCATCCACTCACTAAAATATATTTTTTGATATATCTAAGGTAGGAAATTTACAAAATATCTTCATGGATCATGATCTTTACTTAATATCCAAATGATTTTTGGCATAAAAGAAAAATCGCTCATTTTGACCCATACAATGTTTTGTTGGCTATTGCCACAAATATACCCGTGCGACTTATGACTGGTTTTGTGGTCCGGGGTCACATATTGTACATCCATCTTAGTAGGCCATTAAAGATTTTATTTAAACAACATTTTAATTTTAAAAGATCTAATTTAAACTTTAAAGATTATGCTTTTAAATGAATTTAGTAAGAATAAAACTCTGGAAGTTGGAAAGCTTTGGAAAGCAGACTAACTTTACATATGCTGTGACATTGTGCACAGAGGCTCATCTGGTCTGTAACTCCCGTCTCTGTGAGGGTCTGAAGCTTCATTTTACAGTGTAGTTTATCCCTAAAGGATCTGGGAGTCTTTTGTTTATGACAAATTAAACTATTTGATTTTTGGATTGTTTTTATCATTGCAGGATATAAAAGGAGCAGCGCGGCAGTCTCATATCATGTTTTTGCATCGGAGCCAAGAGTTTTCTTCACTCCTCTGCAACGAGATGAGCAACTCTTCAGTGCTGTTGGTGTTACAGCGTGTTCCAGCGAGATCACATTACCTGCTGCTGGTCTGTGCAGTGATCTGCCAACAGTGTGTGTGTTTCTCCCTGGGCGCTTCAACACACTGTCAAGCTTTTTCTCTCCTCTCCTAAAAGAGCTGCACGTGTCACGTCTTTTTAAAGATACACGTCTCACCCGTGTATTTCTGGGTGCGGTAGACAGGTTTTGCCTTCTGATGGGCATGATTGCTGCCTGGTGTGTTTGGGCATTAATCACGCTAAGGCAGCGTTCGTGGATGAATCATGTTCTCATTGCGGGAACATGACCATCGCAATGTTGCGATTGAGACTCAATGACCTCCTTAGAAATAGAGTCCCCTCTGCCACACCCCGATCTGTTCTCTCCATGAGAGGGGATACTTTGGCTGGTGGCAAGGGTGATCTGAGGGTCACGGTGTGGAATAAAGTCCCAACGATTCTTCCTCGGACCACACCCCCCGTCAGAGACATGCACGAGGGTAGGGATGATCCAGGGCTCATGGAAGCCACCGCCACCGCCACCGCCCTCTCTCTACAGGCGACGAAGGTGATCGCACGCTCCCTGGGTCAGATGAAGGCACCTATGGCTCAACCTGGCTGATATGCGGGAGTCTGAATACAAAATTGTATTCAGAATTTAAAATATTTTTTATACCACTTTTTAATGTGTGATTGTGTAAAGGTGTTCATGAGATACCAACCTTTCACAAACTTGCTTTCAGTGAACACTCGTTTTCATGGAGACGTGGTGTGCACGGAGGGGAGGGGTGTGTGTGTGTGAGAGACACGTGAGTGACGGAGAGAAGGAGGGAGAGCAGGGAAAGGAAATGCAGCTGAATGAATACGCTGCGTGTTTTAAATAGCGTTAAAAAAATGAATAACGAAACGCAATATGTGGCGGCCGGTGATGATTCTGTGGCGCACCGCCACGAATTAGTCTATGTGTGGGAAACACTGCCAGTCGGAAACTGTATGTTTATGGTCGGAAATGTCAACTCTGAAAGATATAACGTTATTTGCTCTATGCTCAATTGCTTTAGACATTAACAAATAAGAAAATTAAGAGCATTTACTCTATAATATTATTTTATTTTAGTTAGTTTTGCCAAACGCACATTACAGTTTTAGTTAGTTGTCGTTTTTTGTAATACGTCGTTATTTTTATTTCAGTTAACGAAGCACAGAAGAGGAAAACACACAGCTAAACACATCACATCTGAGTATTGTTTAAATAAAAGGCCCTCCGGGGTAATTGTTAAGCACTGCATCCCTCTTGTCTGTGCCTTCATTTCCCACTCTGCTTCTTATGATTTAGTAAATTGGACAATACAGGGCAGATTTACTAAAAAGGGCAAATTAGCGTCAGAGCGCAATTCCAAAACAGCAGCGATGGGAGTGGAAAGTTCTGCGCGTGATCTACTGACGACGCACAAATTAATAATAATAACTTTATTTTGTATAGCGCTTTTAAAAGTCAATTCTCAGAGCGCTTTACATAGTAAATATTAAAATAGATAAAATAAGCATGAAATACAAACTAGGCCTATTACAGAGCATGCATACAAACAATAATATAAACCTAAAAAACAATTTAAAATCAATAAACAAAACATAACAAAACCATAAAATATTTCACATGGAGAACCACAGCAATCACGTTTCACCCAAAAGCTTCTTTAAAATAATAAGTTTTAAGGGATGACTTAAACAATTTCAAAGATGGAGCACTTCTAATTTGTGAGGGCAGTGAATTCCATACCTTTGGGGCAACCGAAGAAAATGCCCTATCGCCCATTGTTTTTAGGCGCGTTACCGGAATAACTAAGAGACCGGCATCAGCTGAGCGGAGATTACGTGTCGGAATGTAGGGTACTAATAGATCAGAAAGATATTGCGGAGCAAGTCCATTTAACGCCTTGTAAGTCAACATAAGAATTTTAAAATCAACACGAAATTTAACAGGCAGCCAGTGCAATGTCTCTAAAACAGGTTTTATGTGATCTCTTTGTCTGGTCCTGGTCAGAATACGTGCAGCAGAATTTTGTACCCACTGAAGTCTGTGCAGAACAGATTTCGATGCTCCCGCCAACAAGGCATTACAATAGTCAATTCTAGAAAAAATCTGAGTATTAATTAATTTTTCTGCCACAGAAAAAGGCAACATTGACCGTAATTTGGATATATTTCTAAGATGAAAAAATGAAACTTTAACAGTATTACGTACATGCAGGTCAAATGTTAAATTAGAATCAAAAATTGCTCCCAAGTTTTTTATTTAGATTGGAACTGTATATCAGAGCCGTCCACATTTATAGCTACAGATTTCACACTACGTAACTGGTAAGACGAACCAATAAGCATCACTTCAGTTTTATCGCTATTTAGACATAAATAATTAACAGACATCCAATTTTTGATTTCTGCAATACAGTTAGAAAGGTGAGTAACAGCCACATTTACATCAGGCTTTGAGTGAATGTATATCTGGGTGTCATCAGCATATAAATGAAAATCGAGATCAAGAGACCTCAAAAGTTGGCCAAGTGGAAAAATATATAAACTAAAAAGTAAAGGACCTAAAATTGAACCCTGAGGTACACCATATTTTACCATACCAACCTCCGATCTACAGCCACCCAGCACAACAAATTGTTTGCGATCTGAGAGATAAGACTTAAACCATCTCAGAGCAGAGTCAGATACACCAAAGACAGACTCCAGGCGGGAAAGTAAAATACAGTGATCAATAGTGTCGAAAGCGGAGCTGAGATCAAGCAGGATCAGTATTGATAAACATCCAGAATCAGAAGCCATCAGTAAATCATTCGTGACTTTAACTAATGCTGTCTCAGTGCTATGCATTTTACGGAAGCCAGATTGAAGAGGCTCAAAGAGTTCATTAACAGATAGATGAGATAGCAATTGTGTTGCAACAATACGTTCTAAGATTTTAGCAATAAAAGGGAGATTAGAGATGGGACGAAAATTTCCTAGATTCTCAAAATCACAGCTATTTGTTTTTGGAACCGGGGTTACAGCGGCAATTTTAAGTGCAGATGGCACAACACCAGAAGACAGAGAGTCATTTATAATACTCAGAAGGGGCAGGCACAACGAGGAAAAACATGACTGAAACAACCTCTCTGGAATGGGGTCAACATGTGAGGTGGTAGCTTTCATCTTTAAAACCACATTACACAAGGATTGAGAATCTAACAGCAGGAATTCTGAGAGATAAACACCAGAAAATTCTATGCTATTTAATTTTGGGGTAACAGTTGTTTTTGTAGTAGTAATCTGATCTCTTATTCCCTCGATCTTATTACGAAAAAACACAAGAAACTTGTTGCACAATTGAACAGAAGAAGAGACATTGGAATTATTATTTCTGTTTAAAAGATTGTTGATTGAATTAAACAACCTTTTAGGGTTATCTTGATTACTTGCAATAATCTGACAAAAGTGAGCAGACCTTATTGATACCATTTCAGTCCTATATTCACCCAAGCTTTCTTTCCAAGCCTGATGATACACAGTTAAACCAGTAGAGCGCCATCTGCGCTCCATTTTGCGACATTGAGTTTTCATTGCGCGCAGATCGTCATTATACCACAGAGCAGATCGTTTAAAAGATACAGCACGTGACTTCAGCGGAGCAAAAGTGTCCAGGCCGGATGAAAGAATTGTCTGCAGCATATTTACTTTGTCTTCCAATGCATCAGATAGTAAGATACAGCTAGTAGCAGAGTCAATAAAGTCAGAGAAGTCAGTGGGCATGATAGATCTCCACTTACGGTAATGAATAATACGGGAAGTGGCAGCAAGTATAACAGGTAGCTCTAAATTGAATAGTATAGCTAAGTGATCAGATAGCCCAAAGTCAGATACAGACAACCTAGACACAAGTGTATCATTTTGAATCACAAGATCTAACATATGGCCTTTGTTGTGCGTAGGAAAATCCACAACTTGATATAGCTCAAAGCACTCTAATAAAGATGTAATGTCTTTTGTTGATGAAATGTCTTTTTTGTCCATGTGAATATTAAAATCACCAAAAATTAGAATTTTCTGATATTTTAAAACCAACACAGATATTAATTCAGCAAAGTCAGATGTAAATTCTTTGTTACACTTGGGAGGTCTATACACAGCCACAATGACTGTAGATGATGAAGCAGAGACACTCAAGGCAAGGCATTCAAATGAGGTAAAGGAAGGAATATTCACAGAAGATAGTCCAAGTGGCTGTTTGTACAGCACAATGATACCACCTCCTCTACCCGTTGAACGTGGGAGATCACATAATCCATATCCCTCAGGAGTCAGTTCATTAAAAAGTATTCCATCAGACACTTTATGCCAGGTTTCTGTTAGGCAAATGAGATCCCAGTTTTGATCTATAATTAGGTCACATACAGTCAGGGCTTTGTTATTGATCGTCACATTTATCAGTGCACATTTCAGCAATCGCACCGGAACGGCCGAGCCAGGTGTAGCCTCCTCACGTAGAACTGTCAAATTATTTAAATCAGCCCTCGTTGGTCTCCATGACAACTTCAGTGATATACGTAAGGCTATCGGATAAAATACATTTGCTTGAGATGAACCCAGGTACCCACAACGTGATGATCGATGTAGGTAACGTTTTGGGCGAGAAATTCCATAGGTATTGCAAAGTGCGCGAGGTTCAGCCCCCAAAGCGTGTTTCCCATTAAGGTTCAGCAACTGACGAAAAGTGTACCTTATGGCCATTGTAGAGGAGTCCACGCGAATAACAGCATCACAATTTTGTGAAAGTCCTGGGTCACACCGCTGTTGCAAACATCCAAAAATAGCAGCAGTAATCCAATGACTGCTACACGATTCCACATCACGATGGAAAACATGAGTGGTATGTAAAACATTAAAACCAAAAGTTTGACGGGAGAAAGGAGCGGCAGCCACACGCGCCAGCGTTCCCTTTCAACCGGAAGTCCGGTTGAACTTGCTTTAAACTTCCCTTTCAACTTGCTTTAAAATTGTTTTGAAGTTTTTACTAAGTTACCACTTGCTTTAAAATTACCACTTGTTTGTGGATAATACCAAAATGATTAAAAATATAAATAAAATAACAAATACAAATATAAAACAAATCTTTTGATTATATTACACAGAAATCATATGTTTTTAAACAATGGTTGTGTAAAGTAAACATTTAAAACCCCAATGAAAGTACACTAGTTTTTAAACAAATGACTAATGGTGGTGATCAGTTACGAGGTTTGCCATTTTACTATTTACGAAAACAGTATCTAAGCAATTAAAAACTTTACTTACTTTCAGGATCAGTTGAGAGAACAATGGTAAGGGTGAGAGTGATTATATACAGCTCCATCTTGATATATGAGAGTCAAACAAACATCAGAGAAATGTTACCTGAGGTGAACAAAGCAAGAATTACGCCCTCTCATGGCTTTTGCATCATCCACTCAGAGTTTGACCTACACAGTGACATCTCTGTATCTAGGAAGAATTGATGTTTTCCTATTTGAGCAGTCAGGCTGCTGGCTAATCTTTTCTAATTTAAGGGTGCTCTGATCAGGATTTTTGAGGCCAATAACCAATTACCGATCACTGGAAGCAGTTTTGGCCATTACGATCAATGATACCGAAATAATACTATTCTTAACAACAATGTATTTTAAGTGTGAAAAAAAAACCCTCAAATCTACTAAAGAGCAATGAGTGATTTTCTCTTTGTCTTTTTTTGTTTGATTTAATATTATTGAAACAGACGGCAGCAGGAATATTGGTGTAGTGAACAGCAGACATGCTGGCACCAGAGATCCCCACTTCAAAACAGGAGTCTCTTTAGCTGTGTCCCAATGTGAAGGCTGCATCCTTCAAAGGCCGCAGCCTATGCGTCTTTCGAAGGACGCATCATGTAGCCATCATCTATTTTTAAATAGTGTTAAAAAAATGAATAACGAAAGCCGGTGTTCCCGATTACCGCTCCTGGCACCAAGCAACGGTGCGAGAGGACAGCTGCCATCCTGATAATTTGTTTGATATAATTGAGTAAACACCTATGGAGCCAGAATTGGCAATTGTCATTTTTCAGTTTAATATTTTACTGGACGACATGGTGTGGATGTTTCAGCACTGGCGCTCCCGGATCATGTATTTTCGGCTTAGCCAAGACCATGGCCAGCTAAATTAAGCTGGTTTGCTGCGTCCTGGCGAATTACACTTTAAACTGTTCAAGTATTGGCTGTTAACTTACGTAAATAATATAGTGATATATGAAAAGAAAAGAAAACTTACATAAGCCTACAACACAGTCTCATCAGCTGTTCTGCCTCAGCTGAGATGCATCAGCTGTTTTGCATCAGCTGTTCAACTCCCCTGCTAATGGCTACGATATAAACAGGGCGCCCTCTTTAAACAGATTCAGTTTGCTCCTAACTGCTGATGCTAGCTCTTTGCATGTGCTTCTGACTATCGCGTTTCCCAGGAGCTAATTAAATGGCGGAATTCGGCAGGCACACAACATCATCTCACAAGGAATCGTGCAATCGGGAATTTAGCAAGAGGAATTCGTTCCCCATAAGGATTTCACCTCTGATTCATCTTAGACTTGAAAACGAGATTTGCCGCATTGATCATAAGTTACCTCAGTCTGCATTGCTGCTCGCATCGCTGCATTACGCCGCCTTCACACTGGCAGTTGAAATCAGCTCCGTAATACGCAATACGCCCCCAGCGGACGTCGTACTACACCGTTGAAAAGCTCCGGAAGCGAGTAGAACAAAAATGGCGGAGAGATTAACGGTTGATTTTGTCAGTATCAGAATGTACAATTCTGTATGATCTCTCTGTTGAGGGGGTTAGAGACAGGCTGCTGCGTGGAGGAAAGTTGCCCAGGACGTTGACATGTCAGGTCGGCTAAATGTGATGTAAGAACTGATTTTCCTGTTAAAACAAAACGCACTCTGCAATAAAGCAGTAAAATGCACCCTGGACCAGTGTTTGGAATAACGCCGTTTAAAAGAACGGCGTTAGGTAACGTC
The DNA here is from genome assembly GCF_963993115.1 of Abramis brama. Lineage (NCBI taxonomy): Eukaryota > Metazoa > Chordata > Actinopteri > Cypriniformes > Leuciscidae > Abramis > Abramis brama. The sequence continues at coordinate 39,973,634 of NC_139975.1, forward strand.
GTTATTTTTTCAGTAACGGGGTAATCTAACTAATTATTTTTCCCGTCATTACAACGCCGTTAACATTACTGGACTTTAAAGTCGTTGCGTTACTATGCATTGATTGAATAAACTGTGTAATCCGAACGCACCCCTGGCTCGCACAGCTAGTGAGGAGGTGGGTTAATAACGAGTTAAGCGATTATGATTGGCTAAGGCAGAGTCATGTGTTTCATGGTGAGTTGTCTGACAGACTCCACTTTATTAATAAAAAAGTGAAGAAAATTCTCACAAGTGGAGACTGAGGCATCTGTCAGAGAACAAGTATGTGGGTTTATGACAGAATTAATTGTATTAAACATCACCCTTGGACAATTCCTACTATTAGTGATGATATTTGACAAATATTTAGATTTTGCCTCCTTTACAGCCCTTTGATAATCAAAAAGACAGCCCCTTAATATTTCCAAAGACACATGTAATTTGTCCTTCTTCCATCTCTGCTCTGCCTGTCTACAGCGCTGCCGAAGGGTGCGGGTGGCATCATTTATCCAGGGATCTGCTCTTAACTTAGGAGATCTGTGTTTGTAAGGAGCAATAACGTCTAAAATTTCAGAACAGGTGGAATTAAAAGATGAAAGCAGGCCATCAGGGCATATAGAAGAGACAGATTCACTAAGGGCATAAAGTTCAGAGTCCATAAAATCAGCAGAAAATTCTTCAGCTGTTGAGGAAGTGAGAATACGACGATAACATGGCGAAGCAATAGACCTGCTGGCTACTGAAGACGGGACTGGAAATTCAACAATAATGGGGAAATGATCTGAGATAGCAGTCTCAGATATTTCAGTAAGGGAGATAGAGAGCCCATGAGAAATAATAAGGTCCAAAGTGTGTCCAATAAGATGTGTGGGTCGATCCACCAATTGATGTAAATGGAAAGATGACAAAAGTTGTTTAAAATCATTGGCCAACTGATCAGACGGACAACAAACATGGATGTTAAAATCACCACAAATAAAAAGTTGGTCATACTTTGGGATAACATCAGCTAAAAATTCCGAAAGCTCTTGAATAAAATTCTTATTGTATTTAGGTGGACGATAAACAACAGCACACAACACAGGGCGTGAAAACTCAATTAAAAATAGCTGTAGCTCAAAACAAGAATAATCATTTATAGATAAAAGTCGACATTTAAAATTGTCTTTAAAAACAGTAGCCACGCTTCCTCCGCGCCCCGACACTCGCGGGGAGCTGAAAAAACAGCACCGAGGTGGGAGGAGCTCTGTAAAGGCACTGTTGTCACCTGTTTTAACCCAGGTTTCCGTCAACAAAAGAAAATCCAAAGAGTGAGAAATAAAAAAATCTTTCAAAATGAAAGTTTTGTTAGTTATCGATCTAGTGTTGATCAAAGCAACACGTAATGTGTTGAGGCCAGACTGTTGGGAGATAACGTTACGTGCAAGCGGGCGAAGATTCTCCTTTACGGAATGCCGTTTGCAGATCCTTACGGGCCGTCGGCAAGCATGTGTATACTCGGCATCAGGAACAATGGGTTGAAGCCACCGGTAGCAGTATTCTGAGGAACACTTCACAGCGTAACTGTCGTACTCTCTCCGACTCTCAGAGCTCCGTGAGACTGCGAGGATCAGATGCCGAAGTCAGAGTCAGGTAGGCTCTTCTTAATCTGGCAAGTCTACCGCCTCTCCGCCCACGCCGTCTGCTGCGCTTTCTGTAACGCTTGATGACAGGTAACAAGCAGGGCACATGCCACAGGTGCGAAGGTACGGATGACAGTAATGGTGGCGGCATCTTAGATTGTCCACTAGAGCCACGAGTTGTAGGTTTAACCACATAATTCCTTATATTCAGAAGAGTCTGGCGATCATATACTAACAGTGGTGACACATTCTGTGCAAAATGTGACAAAATTACCAAACACAATAACACACAGAGCAAAGGAAGACGGCCAGCCAAACACAGTGGCGCCATCTTCATCTTCCAATAAAAATTCATGTTGCAAACGGAATAATTCTGCTGTGGCACAGCTTTTTTTTTTTTTTTTTTTTTAAAAAGGTAAACAGTCACAATTCAGTTGAGTCACTTCAGCTTTATCGGACACGCTTGGTCTATCTAACGTTAGTTCTTGGAAACACAGCGTTCTTAAAGATACAGTGTATTGTATACCGTGCTTTCATTTTAATGCTTTTTTTTTTTTTTAAGGGCTTGCATCATTATAGGCTGAAATTCAACATGGTGGTATATTTTAAGCTGTGTATATTTAAAAAAAATAATAATAATTTAAACACTGCTTGTTCTAAGGCTATCTAGTGGCTATTTATAAAAATAAAATAAAAACTGCTTGCTTTAAGCTGTTAGTTGCTATTGGTAACATGGTTGTTTTACTTTCAAGGTTATTTAGCCCAGTCGTTATTTGGAACTTGGCTTTGTTTTAGGCTTATACCTGGTGTCAGTGTCATATGCTGTGCTAAGCTATCAGGCATCAGTAATATGCTGTCATTTCAGCAATATTGCTATCAGTACTATATGGTGGTTGCTAGTGCAATGTTATCGAATATATATGCTTGTTACTTCGGCTTCTAGTATTTTGCGCATGCTGTCCTCAGCAACATGCTGTAGTAATCAAGTGTTTATACTATCTGGTTGCATTAAAAAAAAAAAAAAAAAAAAGCCTGTTCTTTATTCTATCTGATTGATTATCGCAACATGCTGTGTTAAAGTTACCACATGCTTGTGGCTAAAGCTATCTAGATATCAGTAACATACTTGTGCTTAATACTAGTGCTGGGCGGTGTACCGGTTCATACCGAATACCGGTGTTTATTTTTGTTATGATATGAAGTTTTAAAATACCGCAATACCGGTGTATGTCGCTTTAATAACGATCGGAACGCGGCGCGACACTGTTTGAGAGGGTCCTTTCACTGTTGCACTGTGGTGATGCACGTGTTACTAAGGGGCTGTTTACACCTGGCCACTTCATGCGTTTTCTCAGATCGGATAGCTATCTGATTTATCAAAACAATTCTATTTACACCTGGTAACATAAATGTGTTTTTGCGAAAGGGATTTAAATCCGATCTTCAATTCCCACGCTATATGCAGATTTAACGGAGTGCACGTCACCGAAAGCAACAGATATGAGCTGCATTTTATTGATCATCAGCTAAAATTTCAAAATCAAAGACCGCAATAAGAGAGAGCAGTAACAGCCCTGGTAAGATCATTTCGTTTCTCTACTTTTAATGATGATGATTGTGTGTTAAGCGTCTCACTTTCACTTTTGATTTTAGTTTGCACTTTGGCTTTGGCTGCTCATCTGCGGTGATGCGTGTTCCAGTACCGTCGTCATAACTGGCTATAACATTACATATAGCTTATAACACGCTCTCACACGTTTATTTTTTAGCATTTTTGGGAGGAGTACAATTTACATATGTGGTTTCAACAACCAGATGCATTTACACTTGTTTCGTCTGGAATGCGGCCCAGACCTCCTCCTAGAGTGGTTTGAGCGATCGGATTCAAATCCGTCTCGAATGCGTTTCGGAGGGCATTTACACAGTCTTTTCACGATCGGATAGCTATCCGGTCACAGAAAACTCATGAAGTGGCCAGGTGTAAACAGCCCCTAAGCGTGACTTTGAAGAGGGCTAGGTTAAACTATAATTGATAGCTGTCAAATTATATTACAGTGTTTCCCATACATTGGTTCACAATATCAACACAGCCTTTTGGAAAATCTGTTTGTGGCTGGCATTGACATCGTTGAATAAACATGAGCACTGCACGTTTCAAAATCAAAAGGCGGCGCAGGTGTTTTTATATGAATGTATGTGAAGTGAACTGACGGTCTTTAGAAAAGCTTCTTTGTTATTACGATTGAATCTTTCTTTATCTTTCCTGATAAAGCAGCGTTTATGAGCGTTGCTGCGTTGTGTACAGCCGTTACCGGGGAAACCGCTATTTCTGCCGCTCCTAAAGCGGCTCTTACACCCAGTCATGCTTGGAGGAAAAAAACGTCTTAAACCGTGAAACCGGTGTAATTTAGAAAAATACTGTGATGTGGATTTTTGGTCATACCGCCCAGCACTACTTAATACACAGTACATTCACCACAGAGGTCTGGTATTCAACACTAACAACATTGTAGCTTGATGGTCCTGTGAAGGGAGTGTGGAATCATGGGAGTCGTCATCTTCACCTCCACAGCCGAAGGAATCCATAGGACGGGAGCAGTAATCATGTTCATTAATGAGGAAGCACACTGTATTCATAGCTTAGCTGCGCATTTCATCTGACTCAGAGCTACAGGGTGTATGCTTCTCTGACCGGATTACACTAGTTTTAATACTAGTCCTAGTATTATGCTAGTTGTATCAATTTTCTTGCCGCTAGTCGGAGCTATTGCTGTTGGGTGTAGGCTTCCCCTGCCAAACTACACTAGTTTAGCAATAGTTCTGTGATTTATACAACATGCTTGTTGTATTAGTTTGTTGCTGCTAGTCGGAGCTATTGCTTGGGGTGTATGCTCCCTCTGGCAAACTACACTAGTTTTAGCAATATTTCCGCGATTATACGACATGCTTGTATTAGATTTTGCTGCCGCTAGGGGTGTAAGCTTCCCCCAATAGATCCCATACAATTGATAAATTGGATACAGCAACACGCTTGTTGCCATGTGTCCTTGCTTGCTCCAGCTTGGTGTGATGCTTCCCCCCATTAGATTGGATCTATAGTGCTCAACATATGCCTCTAACATCAGGATGTAACCATTCTATCAGCCTCAGTTGTGGTGGGGGTACCCAGCTAACAGGGAACGTTCCCAGAACTTTCACTAACGTTCTTTAAAAGTTGTGTAAATGTTAGTACAAAACGTGATTAAAATAATGTTTTCGGAACGTTCATACAACGTTATTAACGTTCTTGTAACGTTGAGAAAAAAACGTTCTTAGAACAAGGTTCTTGGAACGTCTTTATGACGTTATTTTTGATTGATGAACGTTCTCATAACGTTGATAGAAAACGTTCTTAGAACAAGGTTCTTGGAACGTCTTTATGACGTTATTTGTGATTGATGAACATTCTCATAACGTTGATAGAAAACGTTCTTAGAACAAGGTTCTTGGAACGTCTTTATGACGTTATTTGTGATTGATGAACGTTCTCATAACGTTGATATAAAACGTTCTTAGAACAAGGTTCTTGGAACGTCTTTATGACGTTATGTTGTGATGGATGAACGTTCTCATAACGTTGATAGAAAACGTTCTTAGACCAAGGTTCTTGGAACGTTTTTTTGACGTTATTTGTGATTGATGAACGGTTCTCATAATGTTGATAGAAAACGTTCTTAGACCAAGGTTCTTGGAACGTTTTTTTGACGTTATTTGTGATTGATGAACGGTTCTCATAACGTTGATGGAAAACGTTCTTAGAACAAGGTTCTTGGAACGTCTTCATGACGTTATTTGTGATTGATGAACGTTCTCATAACGTTGATAGAAAACGTTCTTAGAACAAGGTTCTTGGAACGTCTTTATGACGTTATTTGTGATTGATGAACATTCTCATAACGTTGATAGAAAACGTTCTTAGAACAAGGTTCTTGGAACGTCTTTATGATGTTATTTGTGATTGATGAACGTTCTCATAACGTTGATAGAAAACGTTGTTAGAACAAGGTTCTTGGAAAGTCTTTATGACAATATTTGTGATTGATGAAAGTTCTCATAACGTTGATAGAAAACGTTCTTGGAACAAGGTTCTTGGAACGTTTTTATTATGTTATGTTGTGATTGATGAACGTTATCATAACGTTGATAGAAAACGTTCTTGGAACAAGGTTCTTGGAACGTCTTTATGATGTTATTTGTGATTGATGAAAGTTCTCATAACGTTGATAGAAAACGTTCTTAGAACAAGGTTCTTGGAACGTCTTTATGACGTTATGTTGTGATGGATGAACGTTCTCATAACGTTAATAAAAAATGTTCTTAGAACAAGGTTCTTGGAACGTCTTTATGATGTTATGTTGTGATGGATGAACGTTCTCATAACACTGATAGAAAACGTTCTTAGAACAAGGTTCTTGGAACGTCTTTATGATGTTATGTTGTGATTGATGAATGTTCTCATAACGTTGATAGAAAATATTCTTAGAACAAGGTTCTTAAAATGTCTTTATGATGTTATGTTGTGATGGATGAACGTTCTCATAACGTTGATAGAAAACGTTCTTAGAACAAGGTTCTTGGAACGTCTTTATGACGTTATTTGTGATTGATGAAAGTTCTCATAACGTTGATAGAAAACGTTCTTAGAACAAGGTTCTTGGAACGTCTTTATGACGTTATGTTGTGATGGATGAACGTTCTCATAACATTGATAGAAAACGTTCTTAGAACAAGGTTCTTGGAACGTCTTTATGATATTATTTGTGATTGATGAAAGTTCTCATAACGTTGATAGAAAACGTTCTTAGAACAAGGTTCTTGGAACGTCTTTATGACGTTATTTGTGATTGATGAAAGTTCTCATAACGTTGATTGAAAACGTTCTTAGAACAAGTTTCTTGGAACGTATTTATGACGTTACGTTGTGATGGATGAAGGTTCTCATAACGTTGATAGAAAACGTTCTTAGAACAAGGTTCTTGGAACGTCTTTATGATGTTATGTTGTGATGGATGAACGTTCTCATAACATTGATAGAAAACGTTCTTAGAACAAGGTTCTTGGAACGTCTTTATGATATTATTTGTGATTGATGAAAGTTCTCATAACGTTGATAGAAAACGTTCTTAGAACAAGGTTCTTGGAACGTCTTTATGATGTTATGTTGTGATTGATGAACGTTCTCATAAATTTGATAGAAAACGTTCTTAGAACAAGGTTCTTGGAACGTCTTTATGACGTTATTTGTGCTGGATGAAAGTTCTCATAACGTTGATAGAAAACGTTCTTAGAACAAGGTTCTTGGAACGTCTTTATGACGTTATGTTGTGATGGATGAACGTTCTCATAACGTTGATAGAAAATGTTCTTAGAACAAGGTTCTTGGAACGTCTTTATGACGTTATGTTGTGATGGATGAACGTTCTCATAACGTTGATAGAAAATGTTCTTAGAACAAGGTTCTTGGAATGTCTTTATGACGTTATGTTGTGATGGATGAAAGTTCTCATAACGTTGATAGAAAACGTTCTTAGAACAAGGTTCTTGGAACGTCTTTATGACGTTATTTGTGATTGATGAACGTTCTCATAACGTTGATAGAAAACGTTCTTAGAACAATGTTCTTGGAACGACTTTATGACGTTATTTGTGATTGATGAAAGTTCTCATAACGTTGATAGAAAACATTCTTAGAACAAGGTTCTTGGAACGTCTTTATGACGTTATTTGTGATTGATGAAAGTTCTCATAACGTTGATAGAAAACGTTCTTAGAACAAGGTTCTTGGAACGTCTTTATGACGTTATGTTGTGATGGATGAACGTTCTCATAACATTGATAGAAAACGTTCTTAGAACAAGGTTCTTGGAACGTCTTTATGATATTATTTGTGATTGATGAACGTTCTCATAACGTTGATAGAAAACGTTCTTAGAACAATGTTCTTGGAACGTCTTTATGACGTTATTTGTGATTGATGAAAGTTCTCATAACGTTGATAGAAAACATTCTTAGAACAAGGTTCTTGGAACGTCTTTATGACGTTATGTTGTGATGGATGAACGTTCTCATAACATTGATAGAAAACGTTCTTAGAACAAGGTTCTTGGAACGTCTTTATGATATTATTTGTGATTGATGAAAGTTCTCATAACGTTGATAGAAAACGTTCTTAGAACAAGGTTCTTGGAACGTCTTTATGATATTATTTGTGATTGATGAAAGTTCTCATAACGTTGATAGAAAACGTTCTTAGAACAAGGTTCTTGGAACGTCTTTATGACATTATGTTGTGATTAATGAAAGTTCTCATAACGTTGATAGAAAATGTTCTTAGAACAAGGTTCTTGGAACGTCTTTATGATGTTATGTTGTGATGGATGAACGTTCTCATAACGTTGATAGAAAACGTTCTTAGAACAATGTTCTTGGAACGTCTTTATGACGTTATTTGTGATTGATGAAAGTTCTCATAACGTTGATAGAAAACATTCTTAGAACAAGGTTCTTGGAACGTCTTTATGACGTTATTTGTGATTGATGAAAGTTCTCATAACGTTGATAGAAAACGTTCTTAGAACAAGGTTCTTGGAACGTCTTTATGACGTTATGTTGTGATGGATGAACGTTCTCATAACATTGATAGAAAACGTTCTTAGAACAAGGTTCTTGGAACGTCTTTATGATATTATTTGTGATTGATGAACGTTCTCATAACGTTGATAGAAAACGTTCTTAGAACAATGTTCTTGGAACGTCTTTATGACGTTATTTGTGATTGATGAAAGTTCTCATAACGTTGATAGAAAACATTCTTAGAACAAGGTTCTTGGAACGTCTTTATGACGTTATGTTGTGATGGATGAACGTTCTCATAACATTGATAGAAAACGTTCTTAGAACAAGGTTCTTGGAACGTCTTTATGATATTATTTGTGATTGATGAAAGTTCTCATAACGTTGATAGAAAACGTTCTTAGAACAAGGTTCTTGGAACGTCTTTATGACGTTATTTGTGATTGATGAAAGTTCTCATAACGTTGATTGAAAACATTCTTGGAACGTCTTTATGATGTTATGTTGTGATGGATGAACGTTCTCATAACATTGATAGAAAACGTTCTTAGAACAAGGTTCTTGGAACGTCTTTATGATATTATTTGTGATTGATGAAAGTTCTCATAACGTTGATAGAAAACGTTCTTAGAACAAGGTTCTTGGAACGTCTTTATGATATTATTTGTGATTGATGAAAGTTCTCATAACGTTGATAGAAAACGTTCTTAGAACAAGGTTCTTGGAACGTCTTTATGACATTATGTTGTGATTAATGAAAGTTCTCATAACGTTGATAGAAAATGTTCTTAGAACAAGGTTCTTGGAACGTCTTTATGATGTTATGTTGTGATTGATGAACGTTCTCATAAAGTTGATAGAAAACGTTCTTAGAACAAGGTTCTTGGAACGTCTTTATGACGTTATGTTGTGATGGATGAACGTTGTCATAACGTTGATAGAAAACGTTCTTAGAACAAGGTTCTTGGAACGTCTTTATGACGTTATGTTGTGATGGATGAACGTTCTCATAACGTTGATAGAAAATGTTCTTAGAACAAGGTTCTTGGAACGTCTTTATGACGTTATGTTGTGATGGATGAAAGTTCTCATAACGTTGATTTTCTGAATGTTATATTTAGGCTATCATAAAACGTTCTGGGAACATGTTGTTTGCTGAACATTCTCAATGTTAAGTACACTCGTTAACAAATGTGCGCTTCTTAACATTAGTTTACAATCACTAGATTTGTATAATGACTATATCCATATAATCATTTTAAACATCACAGTAGTTTATAACATCACCCCAATAAACCAGCACTATATAGCCTATTAATAAATTAATATTAACTAGTGCAAAATGCCTGTGCAAAATCAGTTTTTTTTTAGTGTTTTTAGTAATTGTTGTTTTGGTGTGTTTGAGTGCTCCTTGTTACAATTACACAGCAAAAGTTCAGTGACATTTTTATTTGTGTATGGTAGAAAGCAAATACTGATCCTGAAATAATGACATAAAACATGTGGAAAATTGAACTACACGATGCAGGGAGCAGACTACACAGTGAACTCTGTGCGCTACGCTTGAGTAAAAACAGTTTGTGAAAAGGCTACTACAAATGATGCCCGTGAAAGAGAATTGTGAACGCATTGAATAGGATATGTTTAGTTGGTGAATAGCATAAGCTACTATTACACAGTAGTGATAACGTTAAGCACACCAGAATGAAATATAATATTCATAAGTAAACAGCATAGCTGACTTACAGATTCAGAACATCCACTAATGAGTAAGCGTGATGATTCAGGGAGCAGGCTACACAGTGAACTCAGAGAAAACGCTACGCTTGAGCAAACAGTGTGTGAATAGCTACTACAAATGATGGCAAAGTGCCCGTGCAAAATCAGTTTTTGTGTGTGTTTTTAATAATTGTTGTTTAGGTGTGTTTGAGTGCTCATTGTTACAATTACACAGCAAAGGTTCAGTGACATTTTTATTTATGCATGGAAGAAAGCACCAAGGAAAATTTAACTACACGATTCAGGCAGGCTACACAGTGAACTCTGAGAAAAGCTGTGAATAAAAAACAATATTCAGAAGTAAACAGTGTAGCTGACAGAGTGTTTATGCCAGAATGTTTATTTTTAAACAATTACCTTCTTTTACCCATATATTTAACAATATCTTTTACATTTCTAATCCAAACTATGTCAAACTTTACACTGCACTTACTTGTGCCCGTAGCAAAAAACCTGTCAAGTTTGAAAATGTTGTTAACAGACAGACAGACAGACAGACCTTCCCATAATTTATAGATGTATAGATAGATATGCTATTCACATATGTGAAGCACTGTTAAATATATTGAAATACATTTTGAAAATATATTATTTCAAAATACATTGAACATAAATCTTTTAAATTGTTCCTCATGTTACATCTGTAAATGTGTAGCCTACATATTGTGTATACCGGTATTTCACAAAATATATTCATGCCTTATATCATGTTTAGTTTTCAATAAATGTTTTTGCAATTTTATTTCAACACCACGTTTACCATTTATAAAGCTATGTAATATAATAGGCTATTATATATTACATTATATTATAGCCTATTATAACCTATTATATAAATTGTACATTGTTTTACACTCATGCTTCATATACTCATTCCGTTTACAGTTTGGTGATGGCCACTAGCCTATACACTTAAATGTTAACCTCACATTTCAGGATATTTTATCTGATAATCAAATAATTCCCTCCATCAATTCTTCTTTTATGTAAATGACGCGAGACTTCTACGTCTTTTAATTGACGCGCGCACTCGAGTTGCATTTGAACCAGATTTGAACTGGAGTTGCTATAGAAACGGGCGGGAAGCTCAACTGACGAGAAGCTCAAGTGACGACAAGCAGCAGCTCCGTCTCTCACTGTTGTCTTCGCTAATTTCAGGTAAGTTTAGTCACCAAAATTACACAAATAGTACATACAAATGTTTCTGACACATTCTTTCATGTAAATGACACGCTTCCGTTGAATATTTACTTTATAGAAATGGTATAGTGCGTCTTCGGGAAAAGTCAGTTAGCATCTCAACTTTTAGGCTAACGTTAACTAACTTAAGTTAACGTTACTTTAGGTAAGGTTAGGTTGATTAGACTTTAGCTGTAAAGTTTAGGCTTTTAATCTTATGTGTTGATTAGAGGTTTTGTAAAGGTTTTGCTGGCAATTTTTCAATGTGAATGGAAGTAAACTATAAATTATCTTAAAAGTAATTAACTTAAAAATATTCACTGGACGGTTAATTCATAGTTTTCACGTGACGGAATGCCCACCTGGAGGGCAAATTGGGGTTTTATAATGCCATTTATGCCTAACATTAGTATGAACATGAATGTCACGCAACCGCTTAATTCGCAGGTAACGTAGCAACGTTAACTTGACTGTTAACGTTACACACCGATTAATAACCTTAAGTTACTTAAAAAAAATATATTCCTGGACAAGCTGCTTTTTTTTCTTTTTCTTTTTTTTACAAGTGAATGAACGATTTATTTGTCCAAAGGACAAATAACTTACAAGACCAGGGTTAATGCCAAGCCCTGGTTTATAGATTTTTATAATTTTATTATAATAGCTTCAGAAGACATTTCTCAATGCTGCTATTGTCATACAATTGAAAGTATTATATTCCTACTTCCATAGTATGGCAAATTAGAAAAGTTTAGCAGGTAAAGAATTTTGATGCACGTTATCTTACTTTTCCCCTCATTGATAGAAGTTTTCATTTTCAGGTGTAGCTAATCCTTTACAATGTGTTATTGAACCTTTCCATTGTATAACATTTGTAAACTACATTTTAATCTTGTGTGGTTTAATATTTATAGTACTCAAAGCACAGCCTAAATAACTTAAGGGTTAACATTTATGGAGTAGTCACACTGTTATTATTAAATGTTTATGAAATAATAAATCACCATTAGTAACATCAGTCAATCTGTTCACTTTCCAGATGGGGCATGAAGAGACTGGACCACAGCACGAAGAGACTGGACCACAGTGCTAGTTTGGCACCCCCACACTACTTATATTTAAGGGTTAGTTCACCCAAAAATGTATATTCTGTCAGTAATTTATACACCCTAATGTTGTTCCAACCCCTTAAAGGATTAGTTCACCCCAAAATGAAAATTTCCGAATAATTTACTCACCCCAATGCCATCCAAGATATCCATGTCTTTCTTTCCTCAGTGGGAGAGAAATTATGTTTTTTGAGGAAAACATTTCTGGATTTTTCTTCTAACAACAGACTTCATTGGTGACCATCGTTTTTAAGCAAAAAATCAATGCAGTTTCAAAAGTCTTTGAAGTGTTTAAACGGGCTGTACGCGATCACAGCTGAAGAAGAGGTTGTTATCTAGCGAAACGATAGGTCATTTTCAAATTTTTTAATAATTAATAGACTTTTTACCTTCAATAGTTCGGATTGAGCTGATCAACAAACGGACAGGGAACTACGTCATCTCGTTGAAAGGTCGCGCCGGCAATACTATTTGAACTACTATTCATATTCATCAGAATGTTATTCATTTACTATTCATATTCACTGAATACTATTACTATATATATAATAGCAAACAATACTATTTGAACTATCCTCCTACGTACGGTCGCATTGTAAACAGTGGGGCGGTACTTCTGCCGGTGCCGTTGTGACCTTTCAACGTGATGACGTAGTTCCCTGTCCATTTGTTGATCAGCTCAATCCGAACTATTGAAGGTAAAAAGTCTATAAATTATATATTTTTAAAAAAATGACCTATCTTTTCGCTAGATAACAACCTCTTCTTTAGCTGTGATCGCGTACAGCCCGTTTAAACACTTCAAAGACTTTTGAAACTGCATTAATTTGGACTTAAAAACGATGGTAACCAATGAAGTACATTGTTAGAAGAAAAATCCAGAAATGTTTTCCTCAAAAAACATAATTTCTCACCCACTGAGGAAAGAAAAACATGGATATCTTGGATGGCATTGGGGTGAGTAAATTAGTAGGAAATTTTCATTTTAGGGTGAACTAATCCTTTAAAGGATAATTCCGGTATTTAGCGCTTTGAGTCTATTTTCTGGTTTGTTTTGGATGAACTAGAGTGGTGGATGATGGGTCCTGTCTCGACTCTTGACTCGTTTAGAGTCGCCTTTGACCGCTTCAGAGTGGCTGGCTACAGGCATACACTAACATGTCCTTAAAACAACCCTTAACGTTCGTTTTCAAAACTGCAACTCACCGACTGGTTAGTGGTGTTCGTTGATGATTAAAAACAAATATATTAGCACAATGTATGATTTCAATCCGTGTTATTTGCTATAGTGGAACTATTTTTTCAGATACCTCACAACCGCTCGATATTTGAGTCTGAAGCGCAGTAATATCAATAAGCAATGAGTCCTCCAACAGAAATCAATGGGATTTCACAAAATGCCAAATAAAACACGACAGAAACTGTATTTCGCTACGCTACTTGTTTTGGAACATCAATGAACACCACTAACCACTCGGTGAGTTGCACAGTTTTGACAACGAACGTTAAGGGTTGTTTTAAGGACATGTTTGTGCATGCCGGTAGCCAGCGACTCTGAAGCCGTCAAAGGCGACTCTAAACGAGTCAAGAGTCGAGACAGGACCCATCGTCCACCGCTCTAGTTCATCCAAAACAAACCAGAAAAGAGTCTTAAAGTGCTAAATACCGGAATTATCCTTTAAGACTTCCGTTAATCTTCAGAACACAAATTAAGATATTTTTGATGAAATATGAGAGCTGGCTCACTCCTCCATAGTCTTCTAGGCAATTTCATTCTGCCTTTTCTGCCCAGAAAGTTAGTAAAGACATTGTTAAAATAGTCCAAGTGACTGGCTCAACCTCAAGTTCATCAAGTGATGACAATAATTTTTGTGTGCAAAAATGTATTAATTTTCTTATGTGTGGGCCTCTGAGTGAGTTTACAAAAGTTCCGCACTGCATCGAGACCCATATGCGTCATCTTCTCGCTGCTCTAGTGAACTCTAGGGCCGGGACGATACAACTATCTCCCGATTCGATACTATCACGATACTTGGGTGCTGATACTGCTGGTATTACGATTTTTTTTAAGAATTGCAATTCGATATTGCGATTTTTTTTATTTTATTTTTTAACACTAGACCATCAGAAAATGTTAAATCATACACTTAAATACAGACTGTATAGGCTAAATGATGTATAAGATGAGTCATATTTACAAAAACAATTCATCACATCTTTCTGACTTATTTCAGAAGCATCATACAGTTAGTACTACATTCTCTTTAATAAATGATTCGATAACAAATACATTTTGTAACAGGCACTTGTCCCCATCTTGTGGCGAAACAATATAATCGATAAATGCATTATTTTAAGGGGCCAATCACACCTAACGCAGTTTTGGAAGTGAGAGGCGCCTTTTTTCAATTGATTTCCTATGGCAGTGCACGTTCTGCACGCTGTTTATGCGCCCCAGGTGCCTCGTGTTTAACCGCCGGCTGCGCCTCATGTTTTTGGAGTTGAAAATAAAATCAACTCGAATCGAATGAATGGAGAGGCGGGTCTTCCGTTGTAGTGAACACCAGAGAATGTGATGATGGAGGATAAACTTGTGGTGCTCTCGCGGGTTACCAGGAGCTTAACAACTTCACGAATCGTAACTACCACAATGTTAACAGAAAATAAACGAAGTTAATAAAAGGCTGATTTGACGTTTACTTGACTGACAGGACAGCTGTTTCAGTGTTTGCCTAGCAACAAAAAAACGCAGTTCACTGCTCGTTCTGTGTGATTGAGGCAGTGCTGTGCTCCTCGCTTTTTCAAACCGGAAAAACGCGTTAGGTGTGATTGGGGCTTTACTCTATTTTGATCGCTATCATAAACATCAGTGTTTATATTTGAAATTTAAACTTTTATCCAAGTACTTCTATGATAATTTGAACTATTGTATCACAGAAATAATGATACTATGAGGTTGAAAAGATTGTTTGTGAAGCTGTTTCATGACGACTCTGGGTCAGCACTAGGGCTGCAACAAACGATTATTTTGATAATCGATTAATCTAACGATTATTAGAACGATTAATCGACTAATCGTCGATTATTTCGCCGACTAATCATTAAGTTTGGAACGATTATTCAGCTTTTTCAATTAGTTAAAACACTGAGTTATCCATATTCTAACTATAATATAAAAAAAGAAAATCACTTCAGCTTTTGAAATGGTTGTTTTAATGAACTTTGAGCAACTAAACAGGTCATTCTCTTTAAGTTTTCAGATTTCTGTCCAACTCAAATCACACACAAATGCTCTCTAAGCATTGGTTAAATATTCTGTTCTCTTTCAATAGAAAAACTAAACAAAAAAAATAATAAGCTGCATTACAGAAAAACTTAAACTGCAAACAATTATTATAAGAATAAAAAATGACATGACAATTGAGCTGAGCTGACAGAGACACTCATTCACCTTTTAATTTACAGAATAAAAAAGTAACTGACATGATATTCTTCATAACATCTCCTTGTGTAAGTCTTCATGAATATAGAACAAAATACAGGCAAGTGATAAGACTGTAATACCTAATAGTGTTACAATAATAAAAACAGCTCTGACTCCTAAGCTCGATCAAGCTTTATTCTATGCAAAAATAAATCATCACATTACTGTAATTATATTATTATTGTAAATATTATTGCTAGTATTAGTAGTATTGCATTCTCTAAAAAGAGATTTACTGCTAGTTATTTAACTCCAGCTGGAGAACATTCAGGTCTCACCGGCTCGTCTCGTGCCGGGGTGTTTCCTCTTTAAGTGCTTTAACATGCATGTTGCGCTTCCGTGAAAAGCAAGTTTTGCCTTGCATGTATTACACACGACAGTATATTCTTGGTTAGAAGTTTTGTGAAACTTTCACACACCTTGCTAGTTCGGATCAGGTTCAGATTCGTTTGCACTCCGTCATAATTCGCGCTGTGTTTTCTTCTACCGCATTTGTAACGGCTGCATTACACTCTAGCGCTACAGCGCCGTAGCGGTCAAATCACGATATTGCAGGCCCTTACATTAGGTCACGTGGGATCAAACGACTACTCAACAACAAAGATATTTGTCGACAATTTTTTATTGTCGACGTTGTCGACAATGTCGACTAATCGTTTCAGCCCTAGTCAGCACAGCTTTAAATGTTGCGATATGATTTTGTCAAAGGTTTAATAGACAGACGAAATGGTAGCAGATCGTGTGGGCGTTTGAATCGAGATCACATTTTTTTAAAGATGAATCGTGCAGCTCTTTTGTCTTATCTCTCTCCCAGTATACGAGTAGCGCGAGGGCTTTTCAATGCATTCAATCTCAGGTCGCTTTTAGTAGAGGAGTGAGCCAGCTCTCAGATTTCATCAAAAATATCTTCATTTGTGTTCTGAAAATGAACAGGAGTCTTACGGGGTTAGAATAACATGAGGGAGAGTGATTACTGACAATTTTTTTTTTGGTGAACTAACTCTTAAACACCGTTTTCATTTCATTTAAATGTTTATATGAAAATATTTGTTGTTGTTTTTTAAGCTATAATGTAGCGTTTAAAATGTATGATAATCATATGAAATTTTCTACTTTTTGATGTGCTGTAAAAGTGTGTGCTTATAATTCACATGGTTGTGTTAATAAAAAAATTAAGTTGGACGAATGGTGCAGAATTTTTTTATACCTTAAAATAACATTTTAACTTGAAAGAAAGTGGACATTTTAATGTTCTTTGAATGTTGTATTGTTAATAACATTTTGGGGGAAAGAACGTTGCAGGAACGTTATGCTTACCTTAAGATGATGTTCTAGCAATGTTATGCTAATGTTCCAGCAATGTTATGCCAATGTTCTTGCAATGTTATGCTAACCTTAAGATAATGTTCCAGCAACGTTATGCTAATGTTCCAGCAACATTATGGCAATGTTATGCTAACCTTAAGATAACATTCCATGAACGTTATGCTAACCTTTATGAATGTTCCAGCAATGTTGTGCTAACGTTCCGGCAACGTTATGCTAACCTTAATATAACGTTCCAGCAATGTTATGCAAACCTTAAGATAATGTTCCATGAACATTATGCTAACCTTAAGATAACGTTCCAGCAACGTTATGCAAACCTTAATATAACGTTCCATAAACATTATGCTAACCTTAAGATAACATTCCATGAACGTTATGCTAACCTTAAAAATGTTCCAGCAATGTTGTTCTAACGTTCCAGCAACGTTATGCTAACCTTAAGATAATGTTCCAGCAACGTTATGCAAACCTTAAGATAACATTCCATAAACATTATGCTAACCTTAAGATAACATTCCATGAACGTTATGCTAACCTTAAGAATGTTCCAGCAATGTTGTGCTAACGTTCCAGCAACGTTATGCTAACCTTAAGATAATGTTCCAGCAATGTTGTGCTAACGTTCCAGCAATGTTATGCAAACCTTAAGATAATGTTCCAACAATGTTGTGCTAACGTTCCAGCAACGTTATGCAAACCTTAAGATAACGTTCCATTAACATTATGCTAACCTTAAGATAACATTCCATGAACGTAATGCTAACCTTAAGAATGTTCCAGCAATGTTGTGCTAACGTTCTAGCAACGTTACGCTAACCTTAAGATAATGTTCCAGCAACGTTATGCAAACCTTAATATAATGTTCCAGCAATGTTATGCTAACCTTAAGATAATGTTATGCAAACGTTAAGACAATGTTCCAGCAACGTTATGCTAACGTTCCAGCAACGTTATGCTAACCTTAAGATAACGTTCCAGCAACATTATGCTAACGTTACAACAACGTTATGCTAACGTTACAGCAACGTTATGCTAACCTTAAGATAACGTTCCAGCAACATTATGCTAACGTTCCAGCAACGTTATGCTAACGTTCCAGCAACGTTATGCTAACCTTAAGATAACGTTCCAGCAACATTATGCTAACGTTCCAGCAATGTTTTTCTAACATTAAAATACCATTCCAGCAACGTTAAGCAAACTGGACATTTCAACATTTTTAGAACATTCCAAATCAACGTTCCCACAACGTTCTTAGAACATATTTTTGTTAGCTGGGTAGTGTGTAAAAATATAATAACAAAATGTTTATATATATTTTTTTCTCTCTTTTCTACAGAAGTAAACTACAACCAAGTATAACAAGGTTATGATGTCATTGACAGGTGACCGTGTACGCAGTGCATGTCAACAAATAACTTGTCTAGTGATTGGAGTTTATTCAAATCTACATATTTGTGAGTAAATGTATCCAAGCATCAGCATCACGCTTGTTACATTAAACCATCCAGCTGTATTAATGACGTGTTGCTAATTCTGTGTGAACCAGAAGTTTCCACCAGGATTACTTCAGTATTGTGTACTTCAGTACTATTTCCAATGAAAAAGATAATTGAAAATTAAATCTCCATCTCTCATCTCTAGCTCACAGGCGTCACTCAAAGAAATGAAAGCTTTAGCATAAGTTCTGCCGGGAAGACTCAATTACTACGTCACCTATTGCCTTCATTTCTATCCAATCATATTCTTAGGCTCATTGTATAAAAGCTCGGTACTTACACATGTTTGAGTTCGCAGATACTGAAGCGACGATTAGTTCGCAGATGCTGATGCTTCAATTCAGTTCGCAGAACGACACCGGCGTTCATTCACTTGCGTTCGATTCCAATCATAACAACACAAGTCATATCGTTGATTTGATCTCAGCCATTTTCGCGGTGCGCGAATGCACCACGCTTGCAGAGGAAACAAGAATGTGGCGGCTTTAAATCTCACGAGACAATCTCCTAACAGGGTTTTCAAGTTCAAGTTCCATTTTCAAGGCTTTCACGTTGGTAGCTTCCCGCGGCCACTGTTTACATCCCTATTAGGCTACTATGATTAAATTCCATTCAGGTAAGTATACTCTACTGCTCCCTTCATCAGCGGTAAAGTTCAATTGTGACTCTGGTGACGCGGTAGTTTTCTTAAAAAAAAAAAAAAAAAGAAAAACCTGCCAATACATACTACAGTCTGCACCGTAACATACTGTAACGCTTTAAAAAGAAGGGATGGATAGCTCGCTGGTTGTAGGAATTGCAAGCAAAGATTCACGACACATATATGATATCCACAGTGCAGTAGCTAATCTATTTCAGCGTTGTTGATTCCACGCTCTCATGGTTAATTGCAAAATATTAACAGCTGGGTTGCTGAAAATAATTAAATCAAGCTTAAAGGGATACTTCAGGATTTAGCATTAAGCTTTGTATTAGTAGAAAACCTGTAGTATTTTCGAATTACCATGCTTTCTACCCTCATATCCCCCTGAGAGGAGAGATTTATGTATTTTTTGTCTGGAAAAAATTTTCTGGCCTGAGGCTAAAGACTACAGCCAGTAGGAGGAGCTGTTCCGCATGTATTCAACCCGCCCATAGAGGGTGGGATCTCACTCACAGAATGTACACACAGTGTCAGCTTTGGAAGCTAAGCTAGCAGGCTCTTGTTCTGTGGAGAAAACTGAGTATAGGAGAAAGCTGAGTAAGTAGGGGTTACCATCCTCCTTTTCCCGGACTTGTCCGGCGGGCGAGATCGTTCAAAATGTCCGGGATTCAGCTTTTGCGTTCTGCGGTCGCCATTCATTGTTTACATGCACACCTTTTGTTTCAATCTAGCTGAATTCATTCCGATTGGTGAGTCTGAATGTAGTGTTTACATGAACGCTAAACAAGTGATCGGTTGATGTGCGTTTTACCATTGCTAAGAAAATTCCCGCTCCTCCGTGAGAGATGCGAGACCCGTTGCCGTTCTCCCGCGGCCGTCAGCCTCGTCCTGCTCGCCACAGTAAACATAATGAATTTTTGGGCTATCTCGAAATCACGGGCAAACTCGTCACGGTGACTCACTAAGTTAGTAGCCTAACCTTCTTGTTGTTTTCAACTGCGCTCTCTAACCGGTAGGCGTGGCCTCCTAGGGCAGCGAAGCAAGTGCATTCTGGGAGTTGTTGTCTTTCATCCACATAAGCCAAAAATACATTTTCTGGCTTTTCTCAGGCTAGAAAGCTCCGAATTCAAAAATTTCTTCACATTTCTTCTACATAAATGACCTATTTTAAATACACATTCATCTTTCCAGAGGTGAAGTATCCCTTTAAGAGCAACTTTATCAAATTGGCTTTATGTATATGCCATTTACAGCTCGCGCTCCTCATCTGCTCACTCTCTATGTGAGAGTGCCTTTCAATAAAGGAGCATACCTATTCAACTCGTTTTACGCCCTTATCTAAATTCGTTATTGCTTCAGCATTTATGGAGACGTTTTGCTAATCACTTCCCGACCGCCGGTAAGATTTCGACTTATACCTAGATTGCGCTTTAACCAATAAAAGGGGGCATTTTATCTCCGTTCATTTTCTGTAAATATAACTTCAAACATAAAACAAAAGCAATTAATAGCTACTGTTAAATTATTAAAAATAAAAATAAATACATAAGTTATAAATTTACAAAGGGTTTGTAAAAATTTGAAAGTGATATATGTAAATATATGTCCATATCAGAAGCAAGTTGGTTGTTGGATGTTATATGTATGCCGTAGTAGACATGGTTATGAAGGGTATATGTAGGGTATATATATGTAGCAGGAGTATTTAATACAAAAGAAGTAAATGATACATTTACAGTGCTAATAATTCTCTATATCTCTATTCAATTTGACTTGTGGCATATAGGCCTACAATGATATGATTTTTCATATCAAGATCTTTTAATTCTTGCATTTAAGTTCTTCACTAACAGAAATATGGTACAACCGCCATAACACAAATTTTCTTGGCGACTACTTTAATCCACCGATATGTGTCATAGAAATATCGATATTATAAGGTTTGATATTAAATGTACAAAGGCAGACTAAGGATGCTCAGGTCAAAGGTCACAGACTTTGCCAAAACTTGCCTAACACCGTATAACTAACAGTTATAAGTGTAGACTATATAATTCAAACCAATCACCAGACGAATCTCAGTCAAGAAGACTCGAATGACATTATATTTACTTATCTGTATGATTTAAATGTTCACCTATTTTTCTATTCAAGGGACTCACTTGGTTGCCATGGCAGTGATCTCTCGGTCGTGAATAACTTCATTCATACAACTTGAGAGTAATGTCAGGTGTACGCTGCGCAGCTGATAAAGATTCTATGCTCAAAAGTCAACAACAGAATATCAAGTGTGATTGAGGTATCTTATTGGTATGCTGTCACCTTACTACAGGTAAGCATTGTACTGAGATTTAATAAGATTTAAAAAAAATAAAATAAAAAAAAATCTAAAAATTCACCATAAGTATCTCTTTAAGGCAGGGCATTTACTTCTCGTCTGTTAACACTGGCCATAGTCGAAGGGTGCATATCCGTTCAGATTTGGACATTTGGAATAGCAAAGGTCAGATAAATTACCAAGCCTGCTCAGACTCCGTTCATTCGCACTTCACCGAATTATCTTATAGCGGCTGCTAACATCTCTGGGTTCGAAGTGGTGGCAAAACTTATGTTGTATGTGCTAACGAAGTTCGGTTGCATCACTAAGGCAGATCTTGTTAGACGATCATGCTATTCCCGAGACGTTCAGCTGGCAATCATTAGTCTCCAGTTTCATGATTAAGGTCACGCAAGCACATCCCTGACCACTGCAATGCCATAGCTACGCACTGTAGTCTTCAGGCGGCTCAGCCTTTCAGCAACCCTTAGCCATCACCCTGCCCTCCTCTAACTGTGATCAAATAAATTAGTCACTCTGCTCAATCCAGCTAGACAGTATATCACTGAAGATGTGGCTCCCTACACCTTAAAAGCTTATATTTCTGCAGAATTGATTATGTTTCGCTTTTCTTTCAGATTCCTTATTTCTTATCCGGATCACGGCCGGTTGCTCCTTCCTTATCTACAATTAGTAAAATCGATGTGTGGTGTGTCTCAGTGTCCCCATGGTGTGTGTGAGGGGTTTGGCTTGGAATGTTTCTAAATACATTTCATATCCTATGCTGGAATTGTCATTGAGGGTGAGTAAAGCGCATGGTTTTGTCGTCCCTTTGGATGCAGTCGAGCTGCTGCTCCCGGAACAGGGCTGGAGTTCAACAGCTCGTTTTGCAGCTTTGATTACCTCTCACAGTCATTTCAAAACTTCTAGCTTATATTCAAACCAAGTCAGCCAAAGATGGAGAGACTCAAGAAGCGTCAACATGTAGACCCCATTTCCGGATGGTTAGTTGATGTATCATGTAGCTTATGCGTAGTTATCTTCTAGTATTGATTAGCTCATTCTGTTTGTTATGCTATAAATCATATTCCGGGAGCTGAATATATAACTTTATGGTTTGTGATGCCACTAATCCAAAGGAATGCCGCACAGTCCCTCTCAGCATTGTTGTAGTCTTTAAAAAGCGATCTCTTTAAATTAAATCTTCAATGCTTGAACTTTGTGCATTGTAACTTTGCAGATGTTGTTTATGCTTTAACAGTAACATTACAGAAAAGTGAAATCCATTTAACCCCCTTTTATTACCTCCCATCCATATTGGTTTCTTTTCCTATTTTCATATTCAGATCGTATCCATGTTTAACTATGTTCATGGCTCATGCATCCAGGGGAATTTTCTTCAGATCTAACACTCCGATCTTGCCCTAGGTCCTTCTTTTTCTGATTCACCTTCTCCCCTAATTTCTTTACGCTTTCTTAAGCACTCCAACCGACTCTCAAGTTTCTGGTATCACATCAACAATTTCTAAAATTAGCAATACATTTTGTCCCTTCTCATCTGATTACATTCCTAAAAATCTGCTCTAGATTCTCAGATCATTTCCCTATTTTCCTACCTACGAAGCATCTCTCTCTAAAGCCTGGTTCAGGACTCATCTAGTTCTGTCCTCAAAAGCTGCAGTTATCTCCCCTCCAGTATAACGGTCATTCATTTAGGATTGGGGCAGCCACTACAGCAGCCGAACGTGGCATTTCTACTTCAGCTTTCAAGATCCCGGGCAGATGGTCTTCCTCTGCATTCAAGTCTTAAATAAGACCCGATTCTAAACTATTCTTCAAGCCCAGCAAGCTCTACAATAACCATAAGGTAAATAACTATGCAACTACTGGTGGTGGTGTCATAATCTTATTTCCTTCATCCCCTTATTATTCTAGCCAGCACTCCTCAATGACTATCTAGTCATCTATTATGTGTGGCCTAGCGGCTCTGTTCAATGTGGCCTCGTCTCTATGTGGCTGTAGCAGCCGTTGTGCCTTTGTTACATGTTCGTCATTTAATTTAAAAAAAAAAGAAAAAAGAAAAAGAAAAAAAGTGACAGCTATTTCATGCGATATTCATGTTCTATGTGGTCTACTGTGGCCGTGTAGCCTAATGTGGCTGTCCCGTGGTCTCGTGGCCATTAAGTATGGCAGGTTCTGTGTGGCCTAGTGGCTCTGTCTCGTTGGCCTCGTTCAGTGTGGCTTAGCAGCCTTGTGGCCCGGTGGGCCTCGTCTCTGTGTCGGTCTCATGACTTCGTGGTACCATGTTGCCTTGTCCTATGTTCGGCCTTCAAGGCTGTGGCCCTTGTGGCCTTGTTCTGTGTGGCTTAGTGGCCGTTGTCTGTACGTCTCGTCTAAGTGTGGGATTATGGTTTGGAACTCTTTATGTTCTGTGTGGTCTACTGTGACTGTGTAGCCTAATGTGGCCTTGTCTCGTGGTCTTGTGACCTTCATGGCATGGTTAAATGTGGCCTAGTGGCCTTGTACTCAAGTATGTCTGTCTACGTGTGGCATTAGTGGCCTTGTGGCCACGTGGGCCTTGTGTTCATGTGGGGCTTGGCGCCTTGTGGCATATGCCGTAGTCTTGTGTGGTTTGTCTTTGTGTGGCACTAGTGGCTTGGTCTTGTCCTTAAAAGATGCAATGGTGGCCAGTTGCCCCCCGGGGCATAGGTTTGTGTGGTCTTTAGGCCCGTTGCATCTCGTCATTTAAAAAAACAAAACAACAACAACAAAAAAAAAAACGTATGTGTTGTCCAGTCTTACCTCGTCTCTTTGTGGCAATAGCGGCCGTTGTGGCTCATAGAAGCCTTGTCTCTGTGGTCTATCTTGGCCGTGTGGCTCATTAAGGCCTTGTCTCTGTGGTCTATAAAGGCCGTGTGGTCCAATGAGGCCAGAGTCTGTGTTATGCTCAGCCCCAGGCGGCTGCTATATGTGGTCCAATGAGGCCTGTTTTATTATTTTTGCCAAGGCGGCTGTCTGTGTGGTCCAATGTGGCCTTGTCTATGCAAGCCAAAAGCGGCATTGCTGGTCCAATGAGGCCTTGTCACTGTGTTTTCCTAGGAGTGAACTGGCAATTAAATAAAAAATAATAATAATAATAATAATAAAAAAAAATATAAAAAAATATATATATATAAACAAATAAAACCAAAGTTATACTAGAATTTAATTATCCTTAATTTTCCTATTAAGCTATAGGCACGCTGTATTTTTCACATCTAATCTACCATTTGTATCTTCCTTCTCTATTTTTCAGGAACCCCAGGACTCTAGACTGGTGGGTATACTCAGTTACCAACTTTTGGGGGATGGCGGGCCCCGTCCCGGTGTATTCATACTCCACCTACTTTTGGGGGTCGGCTGCGCCCCTGCCTTCGTCTTCAGGCAGGAATTGCAGATCCGATACCCTCGGATTATGCACTACGGACGGGGCCTATGCCAAATGACTTTGTGTATTATCAGCTTGCTGAGCTGTCAATAAATGTACGGTTTATTTAAATAATTCTCCCGAGTCTTTCTGGTAGAACTGGAACTGGACTGCGGATATGCAATAAGCAAGCAGCTGATTAATTTTGATATCTCAATTTTCACTACTTCATTTCAGGTGGATGTCATTCATTGCAATATGCATGTTTACTGCTAAACATTTTAGGTATTTACAACATGCTTGTTGCTATGGTTATGTGGGTATTGGCAACATACTAGTTTAGGCCATCTAGGTAAGGGCAACATACTTGTTGCTTAAGGCTTCTGGTATTGTTGGTAGCATGCTGTTGCTCAAGCTTTTCAGGTATATTTTCTTGGTTCACTCAGGTAACTAAAGCATCCAGATTGCGCTGTCAGTTGGGTTGGGGGATATGGCATATGATTTTATTTTGGGGGGTTATTTCTACTCTCCCTGCTCTTATCCATGCTAGGCTGCATGGATGCGCAGGGACTTCTCGCCCAGAACGGAACCATATCGCCAATCCAAACTGTATGCTAATTGTCAATCGTATTTGGCGGTAGTGGTCCTGACAGAAATCAAGCATAGCGTTAGTTCTGGCAGGTCACGTTAGTCAAGCTCGCATCAGCTGACCCTCATGTGATCCACATCTACCTATAGGAATACGACACCTATCACGTATACATATAAGCTCCTTCAGTATTATCAGCAGCTATCGCGTGCTTCTTTGATGCTCAGAAGGCCATGAGCTCAGTTCCCTGATTGGTTCGCTAAATAAACAATTATGCCTCATCTGTTTAACCCTCTGGGGTCTGAGGTGTTTTTGGGGTCCTTGAGATGTTCTGACATGCCCTGACATTTGTGCTTTTTTCAGTTGCTTATAAACATATTAATGGCAAAGGTGTAATTACACTCTATATAGCACAAACAGGACTACCATAATATGTGAGCCACATGTATGTACATGTTTTCATTTTTGAGAGAATAATGTTTATGCATGGTTATTGAAAAAACTAAAAATGAAAGTTTCTGAAATAAGGCCACAAAACACATACTAAATATGTGTCAATAAGACTTTTGACTAATGGATGTCGTCGCCTAGAGTTTTTGGTAACGCTTTAGATTACAGCCCGGAAAGTACTGCGTAATTAAAATGAAAGTACAGTGTAACTTTCGGTAATTACAGTGTACCTATAAAGTACTTACGTGTAAGTATAGGGGAACAATATGTAAAGTCTCGGGAATAAAGGTGTAAGAACCAGGAAAATACTGTGTAATTAAAACGAAATTACAGTGTAACTTTCGGTAATTACAGTGTACCTATAAAGTGCGTACGTGTAAGTATAGGGGAATAATATGTAAAGTTTTGGGAATAAAGGGGTAACAACCAGGAAAATAAATTATTTAGGCAAATTATTTAGACTAAGTATTTTAGAATCTTACTTTTGGGAGCAATTTAGCGAGTACATACACTGCACCTTTTTGTAATAATAGTGTATAAAAATACATAAAGGCTTTTTTTAAATTACAGGGTACATATCAGTGCATTTATAAAGTAGGTTAATTTGTTATTATTGCAAAGGTGCACTGATTAAGTTTCAAGGCAAGTAAAACTATTGCAACTTTTTTTTTTTTAAATGCTGGGAAAATATACTCTTGTTTCATGTAGTTACAGGGTAAGTATGACATTGCGGGCTGTAAATTAAAGTGGTGCTTCTTACCCTCTTGTTTCATGTAGTTACAGGGTAAGTATGACATTGTGGGCTGTAAATTAAAGTGGTGCTTCTTACCCTCTTGTTCCATGTAGTTACAGGGTAAGTACAATAAAAACACATGTACACCAGGGTGGGAATTATGTAATTTTAGGGGCAAGGCCATTTGGCCTCCACCTTTTTTTTTTTTTAGGGGCACCAAGGCCATATGACAGGGCACAAAGGCCATTGAGTACAATTCGATGGTTTTCCCATTCGGATTGATACCATAACATCCTAATTTGGAATAAGACATGGATTATTACTTTTTTAATAAAAAAAAAATCATTTTTTAATGAGAGAGAGAGAGAGCGCCATTACATCCAGAAGGTATACACCCTCACACAACAATAGAAACAACATAAATGCCAATGAAAGCATTCAGAAACAACACAAATGCCAATAAATTAATAATTTCCTGCATTGTCGAACGCTCTTCTTCATATGTTTCAAATATGGACTATAATGTTCAGTAGAGCGCCCTCAGGCTGCTGGTATGAATTGAAAACACAGCACATCAGTATACAGCGCTCATAATGATTACATCAACGCATTTGGCTATAAATTCAATAAAATATTATTCCTGTCAATAGAAATCTGATGTACACTGAGAATATATCAATATTTCTCCAAATCTGCACACTTTTGAGCTAAAAGCCGTGAGGGACGTTGTTTTGTGAATCGCTTTCATGACGACAGCACAGGAGTTTTTTATGAATGGGAGCGTCTGACGCTCATAATTCATATTAAAGTTATCGACTCATTTTTGCATTTCATAACTCCTGACACAAATTAAGACATAACTGTCAATATAAGAAAGATGAAAGATGGCGCCGGTGTATGTGGCATGCCGTCTACCTATGGCGTTGTCTGTCTATGTTTTAGTGTTTATGTTATTGCTAATAACGGGTTTTTTTCAACATACCTCCTCTTTGCTGGTCTACGACCGTTCTCAGCTGTTATCCATCCAAGTTTCGGTTGAGACCTTCTTTAAAAATGACTATAAAGATTCGCATCTTCCTCCACCACCACTTCTGGAGGATATTCCGTGCTGCCTGCGGCGACTTCCCTTCGTTGCTAAACGATGCAGACGTGGCAGAAAGCGTGGGAAGCGTGGCGGAATTATTACCAGATTAAAGCGGATTTTTGGAGCTCGAAACTGTATTGGGTCCTCCAGACAAACTACGGTCGAAACAAAGGGGCGGAAAATCACTTGGCGGTCGTGGGAAGCTGTGGGTAGTTGGCTTGTGCCGGCTATCCCCGAAAAAGTGGCTGCTCCTGGCCGCACCGCGGTGGTTCGGGTCTACGAGAGAAGGGTTAACCAGCAAAATCTTCGGCCCCTATGCCGTGAGCAGCAGACGACCAGCAGCAAAGCGCGATTGAACATGGCGTTACTTAATGTACAGGCGGTTGGAAACAAAACCTTTATCCTGAACAACTTTATGGCGGAAAACAAGCTGGACTTCTTGTTTTTGGCTGAGACGTGGTTGAAGGTAGGAGATGTTTCACCGATGTCAGAACTTTTGCCGCAAGACTGTTTGTACTTTAACACACCGCGAGAAACCGGGCGTGGAGGTGGCATTATGACTATTTTTAAGGATGATTTTAAATGTCAACAAATAGTGTTGGCCCGTTACAATAGCTTTGAGCTCCAAGTGTTTCAGATTATGTCAACAAATCCTATTACTATTGCACTGGTGTATCGCCCTCCCAAGGCAAACAAAGATTTTATTTCGGAAATTTCAGATCTTTTAGGCAGACTGACAACGCAGTTTGATCGTTTTTTAATCCTTGGGGACTTGAATGTACATCTCTGCTGTGCTAAGGATGCAGTCTCAAAGGAGTTTGTGAATGTGATGGACTCGTATGACTTAATACAATGGGTAAATGGGCCTACTCATAGATTGGGTCATATGTTGGA
The DNA here is from genome assembly GCF_963993115.1 of Abramis brama. Classification (NCBI taxonomy): domain Eukaryota; kingdom Metazoa; phylum Chordata; class Actinopteri; order Cypriniformes; family Leuciscidae; genus Abramis; species Abramis brama. Next base: position 40,002,384 of record NC_139975.1, read on the forward strand.
TCTGGTTTTATCTCATAACCTGCCCATTCAGGACTTAAATGTTGATGAAGTGCCTTTTTCAGATCATAAATCAGTGTTTTTTAATCTGTGTATTGCAAAGACTTTAATGAGGCCTCGGACAAAAAAGTGGGTTAGAAAAATAACTTCAGCGACGAGTGGTGAGTTTACAGAACTCTATGACAGAAAGTATGCAACCACATGCTCTGAAACTGCACTCTGCTCTTTAAGTGTTGATGAACATCTCTTGCAATTCAAATCTGTCTGCTCTGAAATTCTTGATGTTATTGCCCCGCTCACAGTTAAACAGACTAGTCATACTTCCCCGCCATGGGTAAATGATGACATTCGCACCCTGAGACGACTGTCTAGGCAGGCGGAGAGGAGATGGAGAAAATCTAAAATTCAAGTGCATTACGACTTTTTCAGAGAATCTTTGGTTACATTTCAGAAGGGGTCAAAGGACGCTAAGCACAATTTTTTTTCTGAGACCATTTTAAAGAATGCTAATAATTCCAAAGTGTTATTTGACACAATCAATGCGGCTATAAATCCTATACAAAATTTGCATCCGGACTCCTTAACTATCACCTGTGAAGAGTTTCAAAAAAATTTCAAAGGGAAGGTTGAGAACCTCCGGGCTCATATACCACAGGTAGGGACTGATGCTCCCTCTCCATCACCATTGACTTCCCCTAGGGAGTGGAGCGATTTTTATCCTCTGACTCGATCTGCTTTAGCAGATATTATTGCACACTTAAAACCATCCTCTTCAAAAGAAGACATCATACCACCTCAGCTTTTTAAGCAGATCGTAGATACCGTGAATCTTAATATCTTGAACTTAATCAACAAATGCCTTAGCCAGGGCATCTGTCCAACTGATTTTAAACATGCTGTTGTGTCTCCTTTGTTAAAACGGCCAAACCTCCCTATGGACGACCCAAATAATTTTAGGTCGATTTCAAATCTGCCATTTTTAGCTAAGGTGCTAGAAAAAGTTGTTTTTAAGCAACTTCAAGACCACCTGTGGTTGAATTCCATAACTGAGGTGTTTCAATCTGGATTTAAGTCAAGGCATAGCACTGAGACAGCACTGGTGAAGGTGCTTAATGATATTTTCTTGACTTTGGACAAAGGGGAAAACTCTGTATTGATGATTCTTGATCTCAGTGCTGCGTTTGATATGGTGGACCACAATATTTTGCTGCAGCGTCTTGAGGCTTGGGTTGGCCTAAATGGGAATGTCCTTAAGTGGTTTAATTCGTATCTTGCTGATAGATCTGTTTCTGTGTGTGTAAAAGATTGCATGTCCCGGAGGTCTCTGTTATTGTGTGGGGTTCCCCAGGGTTCGATTTTAGCTCCTATTTTATTCTCTCTATATATGTTACCCCTTGGGTCTATTTTTCGGAAACACAATATGTCTTTTCACTGCTACGCGGATGACGTACAGATTTATTTTTCGGTCAAACAGTCAAACAGGAATACTTTCGGTAACCTATTAGCCTGTATTCAGGAGGTAAAAGACTGGCTGGCAGCTAATTTTTTAAAACTAAATGAAGAGAAAACTGAGGTTATAGTTTTCGGCCCAAAGTCCCACTTAGTGTCCGAGCGACTAAAAGATACCCCTGGCAGTTGCAATCTCTGAAAAGGTTAAAAGCCTTGGTTTTATCTTGGACTCTGAGCTAAAGATGGATAAACAAATAAATTCGGTGGTTAAATCTAGTTTTTTTCATTTAAAGCTTTTAGCAAAAACCAAACCATTTTTATCTCCAACAGATTTTGAGAGAGCTATTTCTGTGGTCGTTTTCTCGAGAATGGATTATTGTAATTCACTGTATGCTGGGATTGACAAAAAAATTCTGGCACGCTTGCAAAACATACAAAATGCTGCAGCCAGATTGATTAAGTCAGCCAAGAAAACGGATCATGTTACACCTCTATTGAGATCCTTAAATTGGCTGCCAGTCGAGTATAGAGTGCATTACAAGATCATTGTTTTGGTTTTTAAAGCACTACATAATTTGGCACCACCATACCTTTCTGAGTTGTTGTCTGTATATATTCCGTCTAGGTCATTGAGATCGGAAAATTTAAATCTCCTTGTGACTGTAAGAACAAATTTTAAACGTAAAGGTGACAGAGCGTTTTCTCGAGTCGGTCCTACACTGTGGAATAACCTCCCGCACTCTGTCAGATCAGCAAAGTCATTGGCTGTCTTTAAGTCGTTGTTAAAAACGTACTCGGTTACCTAATGTAACCTCGGTTCTCTCTAGAAGAGGTTCTCTCGTATTGCGTAAGTAGCTTACGCTTCGGGAAAGTTCTCTTTCTTCGAGATCTGAAGCCAAAAAATTATCCTTAATTTTGCATTTATTGTCAACGCAGTGCAGCGGCAGGCAGACCAAAGCAAGCTGTATAAGCGTGCTCATTGGCTGCCAGGCGGCAACTGCTTAAGCCTACCAGTGAGCCCGGCGTGACGTCACACCCAATGAGGGCGCTTCGCGCCCTCCGCACCCTTCTAACCGTCAAGAAGGGTGTGACCAGTGTGTATATATTGAGGGCTCACAGGCTGAACTCTGGTTTTCATAGTCTGAAGCGCAAAAGCTCGTGGCGCGTCACGGCAGGTTACGCAATACTCGTTCCCTCTTCTAGAGAGAACCGAGGTTACATTAGGTAACCGAGTACGTTCTCTTACGAGAGGTTCTCTCGTATTGCGTAAGTAGCTTACGCTTCGGGAACCCATTGTCAACGCCGTGCGCGCCGAGCATCCAACACATGAATCCCAGGGAGACCGGGGAAAAACATAACGTTGAAACAGGTGGCCGGTCGGGCCCACACCTGTACTAAGCACTTCACTTCACATAAATGATAGAGCGGCATAGTCGGTCTGTATACATCAGTGGAAATGGTGTGGCCGGCAGCGCGGGCCCACACAGTGCATAAACACGTATAGGGAAAGGGAATAGAGCAGAAACACTGGTCTATTTGTGGAAAAGAATCCTTCCCCTGGTGCCAACCAGAAAATTAACCAGTATGTGGACATAGTCTGCGCATAAGCGACTGGGCAGCATACATGCCACTTATACTGATAACAGTTTAGCCTGCAGGGCGGGAACTTCCAGGTTATAAAACCTCACGAATGTAGATGGGGAGGCCCAGCCCGCCGCCATACAAATATCGTGAATAGAAATTCCGCTGGACCAGGCCCACGAAGAGGCCATGCCTCTAGTGGAGTGGGCTCTGACACCCAAAGGACACTGCAGGTGTTTGGAGGCGTAAGCTGCTGCAATCGCGTCCACTATCCACCTGGGCAGGCTCTGTTTCGAGGCGGCGAGACCCTTGGTGCGTCCGCCAAAAGAAACAAAGAGCTGCTCGGACCGCCTGAAAGCGGCGGAACACGTGATGTAAACTCTCAGCGCCCTAACAGGGCATAGGAGGTTATCACTGTCCCCGTTATCGGATATTGGCAGAGCCGAGAGGGAGATGATTTGTGCCCTAAAGGGGGTACCAATCGCTTTGGGAATATACCTGTGTCTCGGTCTGAGAATGACTTTAGAGTCATTCGGTCCGAACTCAAGACATGCAGGGCTAATAGATAGCGCGTGCAGATCCCCCACGCGTTTTACTGAAGACAGAGCTATCAGAAAAACGGTTTTGAGCGAAAGGTACTTAGGATCCACAGATTCAAGCGGTTCAAAAGGAAAAGCCTTCAGGGCCTCCAGGACCAAGGACAGATCCCAAATAGGAACCGAGGGGGGCCGCGGGGGATTCATCCGCCTGGCTCCTCTGAGGAAATGGATAATAAGCTCATTCCTTCCGATTGCCCGGCTGCGCGACGTCTCAGCGAACGCTGCAATAGCCGCCACATACACTTTGAGCGTGGAAGGGGACCTGCCCTTTTCCAACAGCTCCTGTAGGAAGGAGAGCACTTGCGGAACCCCACATGTGCGTGGATCGAAGCTCTTAGTAGCGCACCATTTAGAGAACACAGACCACTTAGACGCATAGAGCCGTCTCGTGGAGGGAGCTCTAGACTGCGTGATCGTGTTCACGACCCCTTCTGGCAGGTCAACGGGTATCCGTTGATTACCCATGCATGCAGAGACCATCGCTCCGGATGGGGATGCCAGATTGACCCACCGGCTTGAGAGAGGAGATCCTTTCTCACCGGGATCGGCCATGGGGGTGAGTGCGACAGCCTCACCAGCTCTGGGTACCAAATCTGGTTCTCCCAGCGCGGGGCTATAAGGAGCACTGGGTGCTGTGTTACCCTGATCCTTGTTAAAACCTGTGGTAACAGGGAGATCAGGGGAAAAGCGTACAGCGGGAGGCTGGGCCAGGTCTGGGACAGCACGTCCTCGCTTTTCGAGAAAAATTTCGGGCAATGAGCGTTGTCTCTCGACGCAAAGAGGTCGACCTCCGCTCTGCCGAATAGGCGCCAGAGAAACTGGACTGTCTGGGGTTGCAGGGACCATTCTCCCGGGGGAATGATGTCTCTGGACAGTCTGTCTGGACCGACATTCAGGTGGCCCGGCACGTGCGCGGCTCTCAGCGAGCGCAACGAGCGGTGAGCCCACACGAGAAGGCGTTCTGTCAGCTTGCACAGGTTCCTGGATCTGACACCGCCCTGTCGGATCACATAGGATACCACAGACATGTTGTCCGAGCGGACTAGCACATGGTGATCCTGTATGAATGGGAGGAAGCGCTTGAGCGCGTTCTCGACCGCTATCATCTCCAAACAGTTTATGTGGAGGCATTTCTCCTGGTCTGACCACAGGCCAAAGACCGGTTTGCCCTCGAAAGAGCGCCCCAACCTGAGGTGGAAGCGTCCGTCGAGATAACTTTGCGGTGTGAAATGGCTCCCATTGTCACTCCCCGCTGGTACCAGTCGGCCGCTAACCAGGGCTTCAGTGCTGAAAACGCAGCTCTGAGTCACTCTGATTCGAATGCCGCCGGAAGCCCAGGATCTGTGAGGCACTCGGGCATTCAGCCAGCGTTGTAGCGGGCGCATACGTAACAGACCCAGCTGAAGCACTGCTGCAGCTGAAGCCATACAACCCAGCATCCTCTGAAATGTCTTGAGAGGTGTGGTGCTGCCCGGCTGGAAGGACGCGGCCAGGTGTCGAATGCAGCGCGCGCGCTGTGTCGACAGGCGGGCCGTCATTGCCACAGTGTCCAGATCCAAACCCAGAAAAGAGGTTGATTGACTGGGCACTAATGAGCTCTTGGTCCAGTTGACCGTGAGCCCCAGGCTGTCCAGGTGGCTTAGAAGCACTGTTCTGTGGGCGATGAGTTCGGCCTCTGACTGTGCTAGAATTAGCCAATCGTCCAAGTAGTTCAGAATTCGCATTCCCCGACCCCTCAGGGGAGCGAGAGCCGTGTCCATGCCCTTCGTAAATGTACGGGGTGCCAACAACAGGCCGAAAGGCAGGACGGTGTACTGATATACCTGACCGTCGAAGGCGAATCTCAAGAATGGCCAGTGACGGGGTATTATCTGGATCTGAAAGTACACGTCTTTTAGATCGAGAGATATAAACCAGTCCCTCGGGCGAATTTGCGCGAGAATTTGCCCGGTTGTGAGCATTTTGAACGGTCTTCTCATAAGAGCCTTGTTCAAACATCTAGATCCAAAATTGGTCTGAGAGCTCCGTCCTTCTTGGGAACGAGGAAATATCGGCTGTAAAAGCCCGACTCGCTCATAGAAGGGGAAACCGGTTCTATAGCCCCTTTGCACAGAAGTGTAGCTATTTCTGCTCGAAGTAGATGTACTACTTCTCCATTCACTCTCGTCTCGGTACGCGCCTGAAAGCGCAGGGGGCGGCGAGCGAACTGCAGAGTATAGCCCTTTTTTACTGTGCTTAGCACCCATTCTGATGCGCCTGGAATAGCTTCCCACGCTTTTGAGTGTGAAGCCAGGGGCAGAATGGCCTCCGGGCTCTGATCGCCGCGCGTCGCGGGCTCGAGAGCTCGAAACGGAGGGGTGGGCGCAGCGCGCGCGCACTTGGTGCTTAGATACGGCGGATCGCACGCAGCGATAGCTGGCCGTTTTACACACGGTGTCCCGGTGGCTTGGACGGGGAACATATAGTGTGAGGCGCGACGTGCGAGGGCGGCGTCGGGGCAAAATGTTCGTTAGTATGTGTGACAATCGAAGGCGGGCACAGGACTTACATTTAAAACATGACCGGTCGTGAGAGGCCGTGTGACAGAGCGGGCAGTAAGTAGGTGTGGGCACGGTGAGGTGGACACGTGACCTACTTTTAACACTCGAGCGGCTTCTGCCTGCTTTGTGAGAGTGGGCTCTGTGAGAAACACGGGATTTATAGTGCTTGTGTGCAGGGGTGAACACGGAAACGTGGGCACATTCACTGAATTTGAAACACATACGGCGTGAGCCGTGCAACCAGACATTATGCTCATTTGAGATTTCTCTGGGTCGCCGTGAGAACGGTGGTTGCGCGCAGGCGAGCGGGTAGATATACCGGCTCGATGACTGCGAAGTAAACATCTGCAGTAGTCGTGGCAACGGGGACTGACAGAGCGTGAAGCTTTGACAGTGGTCCAGCCGCAGCGGGACTTAACCGTCTTTTCTTCCCTCGTGTTTAGACGCTCATAAATACTCGAGCACCATGAGTAGGAGTGTTATGAGAGGCGGGTTCATTTTCTGTATGTAAGAAAAACTGGCCGCGAGCTCGGAGAAGCGAACAGCATACATTTTTATCTGCCGCGAGAGCCGGGATCGAACTCGGGTCTCCCGCGTGACAGCCTATGATTCTGCCACTGAACCACAGGGGAGAACACATTACCTTTCAGTTAGCGCGAAGATATAAGAGAGCGACCTCATGTTCGTTTGCAGGCGTGCGTGTATAAAAACAGGCTCGTTTACTGCAATAGTAATATTTCCAGCTGCCTGAACTTAAGAGGGGACTGAGAAATGTGTGAGAATTGGCGGTTTGTCCGGCCACAGCGGGACTAAAACACTCTCTCTCCTCTTTTCGCCGGTGAGTGAGGCGCGCGCGCTGAACGTTGCTCGTGACCGTCCGCTCTGTTATCCCTTGTGAACGGCGCAATCTGCGCGGCCCAACAAGGGGGAGAGCGGGTTCGCTTTCTGTATGTAAGAAAAGCTGGCCGCGAGCTCGGAGAAGCGAACAGCATAAATTATTAACTGCCGCGAGAGCCGGGATTGAACACGGGTCTCTGGTCGCGAAAGCCTAAGATTCCGCCACTGAGCCACAGGGGAGAATACAATAGCTTTCGGTTAGAGCGTCATGTCTTGTGACGGCGTTTGCTTGCAGGCGTGCGTGTATTTATAACAGGCTCGTACACTGCGATATGAACAATTCCAGTCGCCTGAACTTAAGAGGGGACTGAGAAATGGAGGTAGGTCCGGCTAGGGCGGGACGAAAACACTCTGTTCTCCTTTTCGCCGGTGAGTGACGCGCGAGGACGGAGTAGCTTTCTTGTAACGTAAAGAGAGCTCCAAGACCGTCCGCTTCTGCCATCCCTTGTGAGCGGCGCAGTTTGCGCGGCTCGAACAGAGGGAGAGGAAGCTCGCTCCGAGACCATCCGCTTCTGCCATCCCTTGTGAGCGGCGCAGTAGCGCGGCTCGAACAGAGGGAGAGTGTCTATCTCATTCGCCTCATCCTCTGATGCGGCGGCGGCGCGGGCGAGAGCCGGCGGTTGAGCGGCCGGGAGGGGGGGCGGAGAGGGCGAGAGAGAAGCTCGAGGGAGAGGTTCCGGCGAGCTCCTCAGTCACAACAGTCTCCGGTGGTCTCTGCGAGCGGCGCTTCTTCTTGCGCGGCCCGGCAGGGACAGGCGGAGCGACAGCTCGGTCGAAAACTTCAAGTCGAGCCCGCAGGGTCGACATTGAAAGTTCCTCGCACTCGGGGCAGCCGCCCGTAGAGAGTGCGGTGGCGGCGTGCTCGCGGCCCAGGCAGAGAGCGCAGAAGAGGTGGCGGTCTCCGTTGCTGAGCGGGGCGCGGCACGAGCCGCAGGAAAAACGAGGCATTTTGACAAAAACGCCTCGTGCTCTTTTAGAACAGTGAGAGAGAGAGTGTGTGTCGCAGGGCGAACACACACAGCAGTAATAAAAGGATATGTCGCCGGATAGCGTAGCAGGCACGGATGGCTGAAGGCGGCGAAGTCGGCCGGCTTCCTCAGGCGCTGTCCTAAGCTTGCTGGTCGCTGGTTTCGACGGCGGCGGCTTCTCAAGATCCAGCGATGCGAAGAGCTTCGCTGAAGACAAGAAAATCAGAGTTCAGCCTGTGAGCCCTCAATATATACACACTGGTCACACCCTTCTTGACGGTTAGAAGGGTGCGGAGGGCGCGAAGCGCCCTCATTGGGTGTGACGTCACGCCGGGCTCACTGGTAGGCTTAAGCAGTTGCCGCCTGGCAGCCAATGAGCACGCTTATACAGCTTGCTTTGGTCTGCCTGCCGCTGCACTGCGTTGACAATAAATGCAAAATTAAGGATAATTTTTTGGCTTCAGATCTCGAAGAAAGAGAACTTTCCCGAAGCGTAAGCTACTTACGCAATACGAGAGAACCTCTCGTAAGAGAACCTATTTATTAGATGTAGCATGGGGTGCAGTCTGAAGTGGCTTGGCCCTTTGTGTGAAAGTGATATAGTATGTAGCTGTCTCCTGTCTTATGTTTACTTTCTATTGCTTGTTTGTATGTATAGTTTTAATTAAGTGTTTTATTCTACTGTCTGTAAAGCACCTTGGGCAACGTCTGTTGTATTATGTGTGCTATATAAAAAAAAAAAATATATATATATATATATATAAATTTCTCAGAATACAATAGTGGTCAAATACTGAAACGTGAGTCTTATATCTTTTTAATGATGTATAGTTTGTCAAGGTAATAACATTAAATCTTATAGTAACTTTGAACTATTAAAAAAAAAAAACGCTTCAGTGCGCCGACGCCGTTACCTCTGGAACCTTGCATAGGGCCCTTTTCTGAAAAGGGCACTTATTTACTAGCAAATAGATTTGGATATTTTTAGGTCAAACCTTTCTTGTCTGTCAGTCATATAATGCAGGTCTATGGTCATTGTCTCAAAGAGCATCCACAGAGTCCAAATTAAAACAATTCCCCATCGTCCAAATTAAACAATTCCCCATCGTAAGTACACATTGATGGCCTAAGACACGAAACGAGCGGTTTGTGTGAGAAAACGAACAGTATTTATATCGTTTTTACCTCTTGTAACACAGCGACGTCCAAGTGATCTGAGGGCGCCCGCGCTTCCTACTGTGTGACGTGTGCAGACTGGTGCATAGACATATAGATTTCGCCTTGGCTACGGCAGTTCATGAACGAATGCCGTAGCCAAGGCGAAATCTAGTGTATATATCTATGTGTAGCCAGGCCTTTTCCTGTCTGTTTTTCCCAGTGCCTTCCCCTTTTCCCTGTCCCACTGTGTAGTGATTCGCCCTGCCACTAGTGGCGCTCTAATAAAGTCATGGCGCCTTTACGGCATTTCCTGTTTCACCTCCGATGCTCCCAGCTGTGGACTGTGCTTTTCGGGTGATTACAAGACCCACAGAAAACTAATAATAACTTTGTGGAAATTAAACGGAAACTTCTTAGACTCGACGGTGAGTTTCTAACACTTATTACCGTTTGCATCCTTTAGTGTGAGCGGCATCATTTGTGTTTAAGTGAGGTTGTTTGTTGGAATCGCTACTTTCGGTTTCGCGATGTCCTATAGTTTCAATGTTAATTCTCCCGAGGAGGACCGCTGTTTGAGCCTTGATTTTAAGTTTGAGAACTCAAACTTGAATTTTATTATTATCTGCGTCTAGTGTGATGTTTAAACTGTCCTCACATTGATTGGTGTACGGAAATTCTTTTCCGTTCTTTAGTAATGTGAGGTTGTTTGAGCGCTAACATGTGCTAACGTCAGTGTTAAGTAAAGCCATTTACATATATAGAGAATTGGTACTGCGCTAATGTTAGTGCTAACCAGAGCCGTTTTTTGGTGAAGCGGTGATGAATTTGTTATGTTGCGCAACTGAAAAAAACCCTAAGAAACTGAGAAAGTGTTTTAATTATGATTTAAATTATTTACTGTGAAATGAAATGTATGAAGTATTGATGGGATTTACTCCTGAAATGTTACTAGTAACTGAACTTTATTATTTTTGATATTTTTTGATATTTGTGTTTATGGTGTGTTTTTCCTTTGACCTTGTTTAGGTCAGGTTTTTTATTACCCCTACTGATTCCTCTGCAAGAGGTGGTGAGGCGATACTGGTAGGACTTTTCCTTTTTGTTTTTTCCTTGTCATTGGATGCCAGAGCTGGATCCCAACATAAAGACTTTTTTTTTTTGGTTATTTTGAACCACTGACTGCATCATAAGTTTTTTGACAAGAACCGTATAAATTGAACTGAATCATGAGTTCTGAACATGGACCAGATAAAGGATCATATGAACTGAATCTTGCTCTCTGAACAAAGAGTGCACAAAAGGACTTAATTCTCGCAGAAGCACATGTTACAAGTGGCGAGCCAGCCAGGAGCACGTTAACTGAATGAAATTGAAAATATTCTTCCTGATTAAGTATTCTGATTAATCCAATCCAATAATGGATTTCTTTGAGAGGTCTGGGGTAAATGTTCTGAACAGTGTCATTGTGTCTGGTGTAACTCACACTGCAAAAGATGACGAACTCTTTGATGTTTTGAAAATAACTGTTGATGATGAACACTGTCCGTTTTTTAAAAACCTGGTCGTCGAATACAAATCTCAGTCTGCTGTCATAGAGCTAGCAAAAGTTTTGCCGTACACGGATATTTCAGAGAGCGACCCTGAAATATATTTTTGCGTTACGCTACCCCCGATTAAAAGCACAGTCCAAGCTGGAGCTGAGGCTCCCTTCCCTGACTACATGAATGAACTGCGGCATCTTGCAAGACGAAGTGGACAAAAGTTGGAAATTGTACTTAAAGATGTGCTATCTCAAATAAATAAGCATTTGAACAGTTGAAGTGGAGCCACATAGTGGTCTAAAAGATGAAGGAAACCCAGCAGTGTTAAGTGTGGACGAAGCAACCCTCTTGCACGGCCAGCAGGGGGAAGAAACAGCCCAACTACCATCACAGCCTGCATTGAGTCAACTGGTTCCTGAACATCCGAGACCTCCAGTTTCACTTCAAGGAAATGAAAGAGAGGGAGCTGGGAGAGTAAGTGTCTCCCACTCTGATCTGAATCCACTAGAAGTACAGAGAGTTGTTGTGGAGCATGTTGTGAGATCTGAAGAGCTCACAACTCACTCATTACCCAAACTTCGACTTCGTCCATTTTCTGGCAAAGTGCCTAAACCCGCGAATGAACTTGACTACGACACATGGAAGTCCTATATTGAGCTACTGTTGGCTGATGTTCATTTACCTCCAGTCCAGATCACAAGACAGATTATTGAAAGTTTGCTGTCTCCCGCTGCTGATTTTGTGAAGGGCCTGAAACCAGACACTTTACCATCAGTGTATATACAGATCCTGGACTCTGCCTACTCCACGGTGCAAGATGGAGAAGAGCTGTTTGCCCAGTTCTTGAACACTCTTCAGGACCCTGGTGAAAGAGCCTCTAGTTATCTACAGCGGTTGTTGCTCGCATTGAATACTGCTGTTAAAAGAGGTGGGATCGCAGCATCAGAAACTAATAAACATCTGTTGAGACAATTTTGCAGAGGGTACAACGGTTTAATTTCCAAGCTACAGTTGGATCAGAAAAAGGAGAACCCACCAGAATTCACAGAGTTGCTTCTCCTGCTTCGAACTGAGGAGGACCGACAGTTGGCCAAAGAGAGCCTGATGAAAAAACACATTGGTTCCTCCAAGCATCGTGCAGCTCTTCAGGCCCAAACCTGCAGCCATACCAACGCTGATACTTCATCCATCAACGAACTCAAGCAGCAAGTGAAGAAGCTGCAGCAGCAGATGTCAGCACTGATGGAGCAGACAACCCGCACCTCTGCCAAAACTACCAGTCAGACCAACCCCACCTCTAAGTCTCCTAGTGGAAGGATGCAGAACACAAGACCCAGAGCTGGTTTCTGTTTTAGATGTGGAAAAGACAGCCACATTGTTGTGTCCTGCAACCAATCAGAAAACTCAGCTCTGGTGAGACAAAAACGGTTGCGCCTTAAGCAACGACAGGAGCAGTGGGACAGTATGAACAGCAATCTAGAATTGTCAAACTAGATCCAGCCTCTTCTGCGGGACAAGCGGAGGCTGCCACATTACAGTGTCCCAACTACATGCTTCAAAACCCCTGTTCACTCCCAAAAGGACTCATTGGCACTAAGTGCACTGCTCAAATCCTCATCATGGGAGTTCCAATCAATTGTCTCCTTGATACAGGCTCACAGGTCACCACCGTTCCAGAATCATTTTATAACACTCATCTATCAGATCTTGAACTGAAACCCTTAAATGATCTTCTTGAAGTCGAAGGAGCTAACGGCCAAGCTGTACCTTACCTTGGCTATGTTAACCTTGACATTACATTCCCTCCAGATTTCCTTGGTACTCCAGTAGATGTAGCCACTTTAGCTCTTGTGGTGCCTGACATCAAGACTCATCAACCTTTCATCTTGGTTGGAACCAATACTCTTGATATTGTTTATGCCCTCTCCAGTAAGCATATTCCTGATGTCCACCCAGTTCCTTATGGCTATTGTGCAGTTCTGAAAATACTGCGCCACCGGTACAAAATGAGCAGTGAGAACCATCATGGTGTTGTCCGACTCCACAGCACGGCATCACAGACCATCCCAGCCAGACAGACTGTTTTTCTTGAAGGTACTGCAGCCTCTCATTCCCTGCGAGCAGAGAAAGCTGTTCTGGTTGAACATCCAACATCATTTCCCATACCTGGAGGTTTGATGATACAGGCATGTCTGGCTGATTACCCTAACCATCAAGCGTTCTTGCCAGTTTTAGTCAAGAACGAGTCAGACCATGATGTCATCCTCCCTCCTCGAGCCATGATTGCTGAGATCAGTGCCTTTCTGTCTGTTTCCTGTGCTGCATATACCACCCCTGAGTCTGTACCATCCACTTCGCCCACGCCACTGTACAATTACAATTTTGACAATTCCCCTCTCACGTCTGAGTGGAAGAACCGAATTATTGCCAAGTTAAACAGCATCTCCGAAGTTTTTGCAAAACACGATTTGGACTTTGGCAGAACGGACATGGTGAAACATCAAATTAAACTCTTGGACCCGACACCATTCAAACAAAGACCTCGACCCATTCATCCTCAAGACCTGGATGCAGTTAGGAACCATCTGCAAGAGTTGCTTGAGACAGGAGTGATTCGTGAATCCGACTCACCTTTCGCCTCGCCTATCGTGGTTGTGAGGAAAAAGAACGGCAGCGTCAGACTCTGTATTGATTACAGAAAACTCAATCTACAGACAATTAAAGATGCATACGCACTTCCAAAGCTTGAAGAGACATTTACGGCACTTACAGGTTCACAATGGTTTTCAGTTCTTGACCTAAAATCAGGTTATTATCAAATAGAAATGGAAGAGAGTGACAAATGCAAAACAGCCTTCGTGTGCCCACTAGGGTTTTGGGAGTTCAACCGAATGCCACAAGGGGTCACTAATGCACCATCCACCTTTCAACGTTTAATGGAAAGATGCATGGGTGAAATGAACTTGAAAGAAGTGATTGTATTTATTGATGACCTGATTGTTTTTGCACCAACATTAGAAGAGCATGAGACAAGACTGATGAAGGTCCTTCATCGGCTAAGAGATTTTGGTCTGAAGCTCTCGATCGAAAAGTGTATCTTCTTCCAGACTTTCAGTCCCCTACCTGGGGCACGTTGTATCCAAGAACGGTGTGGAAACAGACCCTGCTAAAATTGAAGCTCTGAGATCTTGGCCAGTTCCTAAAAATCTGAAAGAACTCCGTTCCTTTCTTGGATTTGCCGGTTACTACCGTAAATTTGTACAGGGCTACTCTACTATTGTAAAACCTCTTCATGAACTCACATCAGGATATCCACCATCCCAAAAGAAACTTAAGCCCTTGGTCAAGCCAGAACAATACCTTAACCCAAAAGAACCATTTGCGGGACGTTGGACATCTGCCTGCCAAGAAGCATTTGACACCATCAAAGATAGACTCACTTCTGCTCCAGTGCTTGCTTTTGCCAACCCACAGAAGCCTTACTTGTTGCACACCGACGCCAGTTCTGTTGGGCTGGGTGCTGTTTTGTACCAAGAGCAGGAAGGACTGAAGAGGGTAATCGCTTACACCAGCAGGGGTTTGTCGCGGAGTGAGTCAAGATATCCAGCACACAAACTGGAGTTTCTTGCCTTGAAGTGGGCTGTTACAGAAAAGTTCAACGATTACCTGTACGGAACAGACTTTACCATCATGACCGACAGTAATCCGTTGACTTACCTCCTCACTTCTGCCAAACTGGATGCCACCAGTTACCGCTGGTTGTCAGCGCTCTCTACATACTCCTTTAAGATCGTCTACCGAGCTGGCAAGCTGAATGCGGATGCAGACGGTCTTTCACGTAGACCCCATGGAAATCCCTCCAACGATCTGATGTCTCAGAAGGAGAAGGAGAGAATACTCAGATTCACAGAGCAACATCTTGACAGTCCAAACATCATATGCATTGATCAACAGACAGTGAAAGCCCTCTCTGATTGCCAACTGGTATGCAGTTTCCCTGATTCATCCCCCAGCTTTGCCCTTGTGCATTCTCTTTCAATGTCCACCGACAGCCTGCCGGATAGCTACACTGCTGACGAGCAGTTTGCATCCGCAGTGGTTCCCCAACTGAGTCCCGCTGAGATCGCAAGCAAACAACATGCTGACCCTGTGCTCACACATGTCATCGCCCAGATGGAGACTGGCAAGTCACCACCACCCTCCTTGCGGGAGGATCTGCCAGGGCTGCCACTTCTCTTACGAGAGTTTAATAGATTGGAGCTCCAAAATAACATCCTTGTACGAAGAAGGCAGTTCGGGTCCCAGGTCCAATACCAGCTGGTGCTACCGCAAGAATGTCGTGCTGATGTCCTGTCTTGCTTGCACGATCAAATGGGCCATATGGGCATTGAACGCACTTTAGATCTGGTCAGAAGTCGATTTTACTGGCCTCGGATGGCTAATGATGTACAGACCAAAGTGAAGTCATGTGAGAGGTGTATAAAACGCAAAGCACCACCAGAAAAGGCCGCACCATTGGTCAACATCCGAGCTTCACATCCACTCGAACTTGTATGTATGGATTTTCTATCACTAGAACCCGATAAAAGCAAAACAAAAGATATCCTGGTTATTACCGATCATTTCACAAAGTATGCAGTTGCTATACCAACCCCAAATCAAAAAGCAAAAACTGTGGTGCGATGTCTCTGGGAAAATTTCTTTGTTCACTATGGTATCCCCCAGAAAATCCACAGTGATCAAGGTCCAGATTTTTAATCTCGAACAATAAAGGAACTTTGTGCGCTCACAGGAATCCAGAAGATACGAACAACTCCATATCACCCAAGAAGCAATCCAGTAGAAAGATTCAACAGGACTCTGTTGGATATGCTCGGTACACTGTCTAACCAGAAAAAAACCTATTGGAAGGATTTCGTTAAACCTCTCGTACATGCATACAATTGCACAAGACATGATACTACCAGATTCACGCCATACGAACTTATGTTCGGTCGCCAACCCCCGGTTGACCTCGCTTTCGGCCTCCCTGTCTCCAAACCTTGCCTGAACCACTCGGAGTATGTTCAACAGCTGAGGGAGAACCTTGAAAAGAGCTATCATCTAGCATCTGAAAATGCAGAGAAGATAATGCGGAGGAACAAAGCCCGGTTTGATCGAAACATCATTGCATCTGAACTGGAAGTTGGAGATCGTGTGTTGGTTCGCAATGTCAGGCTCAGAGGAAAACATAAGATTGCCGACAAATGGGAATCGACCATCTATGTGGTAGTTAGGAAGTCCCTAAACCTGCCCGTTTACACTCTAAGACCTGAGAACGCGGGCAAACCATTAAGAACTCTACACCGAGATCTACTCCTTCCCTGTGGGTACCTACCTGCTGCGTCTCAAGTTCGGCCAGTACCTGTCAAAAAGCCAGTTCAACAAGTCTTACCCGACTTAGATCCTGAGGTTGAATTGTCATCCGATGACGAAATCTTGCCAATTCATTGGTATGAGCCACGTCCATATGATCCTGTCCACTTCACTACCACCATGGACATTTCAAGACCTTGTCCAATGACCAGTCCTGTCCAAGTGCCACCATCGGACCCATCTCAGGTGCTATCATCCACGGCAACTGGGAGGGAACTAGCAGTATCTGCTGCTGAATCTGAGTCAGAAAGAACGGAATTGGAGCCCCTGACACAGCCCGTAGCTCTGGAAGCTCCAGAACCCATTTCCCCTATTGAGTCAATCTCGAGAGCGGACTCCCTTGATGAGTTATCCTCTAGTTCACCTGTTTCAGAGATCAACATTTCAGCTGACTCACCTGTTCCTGAGGAAAACTCGCCTTCCGACTTTGCCTTCGAAGGTGATCAGCCTCTACGACGCTCAACTCGAGCCAGACGACCACCCCAACGATTCCAGTACAGCGATCTGGGTCATCCGTTGTTGAAAAGTATGCAGTCACTCTTTAATGGACTGGGAAAAGTTTTCTCCCTCGCCACCATGGATGACGGAGGGGACTGTTTAAACTCCTTTGGTCAGTCACCGTGATTGCCAGCCAGTCCATGAACAGGGACGTACATGAGATTAAGGGGGGACCCTGTAGCCAGGCCTTTTCCTGTCTGTTTTTCCCAGTGCCTTCCCCTTTTCCCTGTCCCACTGTGTAGTGATTCGCCCTGCCACTAGTGGCGCTCTAATAAAGTCATGGCGCCTTTACGGCATTTCCTGTTTCACCTCCGATGCTCCCAGCTGTGGACTGTGCTTTTCGGGTGATTACAAGACCCACAGAAAACTAATAATAGAAATTAAACGGAAACTTCTTAGATTCGACGGTGAGTTTCTAACACTTATTACCGTTTGCATCCTTTAGTGTGAGCGGCATCATTTGTGTTTAAGTGAGGTTGTTTGTTGGAATCGCTACTTTCGGTTTCGCGATGTCCTATAGTTTCAATGTTAATTCTCCTGAGGAGGACCGCTGTTTGAGCCTTGATTTTAAGAGTTTGAGAACTCAAACTTGAATTTTATTATTATCTGCGTCTAGTGTGATGTTTAAACTGTCCTCACATTGATTGGTGTACGGAAATTCTTTTCCGTTCTTTAGTAATGTGAGGTTGTTTGAGCGCTAACATGTGCTAATGTCAGTGCTAAGTAAAGCCATTTACATATATAGAGAATTGGTACTGCGCTAATGTTAGTGCTAACCAGAGCCGTTTTTTGGTGAAGCGGTGATGAATTTATGTTGCGCAACTGAAAAAAACCCTAAGAAACTGAGAAAGTGTTTTAATTATGATTTAAATTATTTACTGTGAAATGAAATGTATGAAGTATTGATGGGATTTACTCCTGAAATGTTACTAGTAACTGAACTTTATTATTTTTGATATTTTTTGATATTTGTGTTTATGGTGTGTTTTTCCTTTGACCTTGTTTAGGTCAGGTTTTTTATTACCCCTACTGATTCCTCTGCAAGAGGTGGCGAGCCGATACTGGTAGGACTTTTCCTTTTTGTTTTTTCCTTGTCATTGGATGCCAGAGCTGGATCCCAACATAAAGACTTTTTTTTTGGTTATTTTGAACCACTGACTGCATCATAAGTTTTTGGACAAGAACCGTATAAATCGAACTGAATCATGAGTTCTGAACATGGACCAGATAAAGGATCATATGAACTGAATCTTGCTCTCTGAACAAAGAGTGCACAAAAGGACTTTTTCTTTTTTTTTTTTTTTTTTTCCTTTTTTTGATAAGAGGCCAATGAGTGTGGCCATTGTTGTTATTGGTTGTTGTTGTCTAGTGTCTGTTGTATTGTTTTATGTGTTGTGCGTCAGTTACAATTTGCAAATATATTTTTTTTATATGCATTCTAATTTCGGTCATTGGTGGTTTATTTCTTGTTTCATTCACAACGAGCTCCTTAGTGAACCAGCGACTGTCAGATGGTTGTTGCAATACTAAGCCCTCTTTCCTGCATTAATTCTCGCAGAAGCATATGTTACATATGCACCAGTGTCGACAACAGAGTGTCGTTCTTCTGTTGGTGCTGACGTAACATGCTTCTTGCACTGCTGTTTTGAGGCGTGAGATTATCGATGTGATTATGACACTGCACCTGCGCGAATCCACAAACTAATTGAAGTTCAGAGACTACTTGGGTGGAACTTGGACAGGGCCAGGGCACACAGGCCACTGTGGCCGTACAATGATTTTTTTTTCACGGGGCATGAAGGCCAAAGTGTAGGGCAACGGCGGCCATGGCCGCGGTATAATTCCCACCCTGATGTACACACACACAATCTGATATCACTCGGAAAACTTTATTTGAAAAACAACTTATTTCAAAACGGATTTACAGCACTTTGTTTCTCTTGCTTGGTTTCCTCCTCCTCTTGTTCCTCTTCTTCTTTTTCTTTCTTTCCACTGATGAATCTTAAGAAGGAATCCCATGACATGTCTCTTGCTATTCTGTATTATGTTTTAAAAGAAAATACAGTACAGAAATGTCCTCACCATTTACTCATCTTTTACCCTCATGTCATCCGAGATGTATACGAATTTCCTTCTTCAGCTTAACACAAACAAAAGTTTTTAGAAAAATAAATAATCTCTTTGAATGCATATAATGCAAGCTCATGTGTTCCTAAAACTTGACAACAGCACATACAACAATAACTACAGTTCTCTTACGAGAGGTTCTCTCGTATTGCGTAAGTAGCTTACGCTTCGGGAAAGTTCTCTTTCTTCGAGATCTGAAGCCAAAAAATTATCCTTAATTTTGCATCGCCGGAACCTCTACCTCAAGCTTCTCTCTCGCCCTCTCCGCCCCCCCTCCCGGCCGCTCAACCGCCGGCTCTCGCCCGCGCCGCCGCCGCGTCAGAGGATGAGGCGAATGAGATAGACACTCTCCCTCTGTTCGAGCCGCGCTACTGCGCCGCTCACAAGGGATGGCAGAAGCGGATGGTCTCGGAGCGAGCTTCCTCTCCCTCTGTTCGAGCCGCGCAAACTGCGCCGCTCACAAGGGATGGCAGAAGCGGGCGGTCTTGGAGCTCTCTTTACGTTACAAGAAAGCTACTCCGTCCTCGCGCGTCACTCACCGGCGAAAAGGAGAACAGAGAGTTTTCGTCCCGCCCTAGCCGGACCTACCTCCATTTCTCAGTCCCCTCTTAAGTTCAGGCGACTGGAATTGTTCATATCGCAGTATACGAGCCTGTTATAAATACACGCACGCCTGCAAGCAAACGCCGTCACAAGACATTACGCTCTCTTATATCCTCGCTCTAACCAAACGCTATTGTATTCTCCCCTGTGGCTCAGTGGCGGAATCTTAGGCTTCCGTGCCAGAGACCCGTGTTCGATCCCCGCTCTCGCGGCAGTTAATAATTTATGCTGTTCGCTTCTCCGAGCTCGCGGCCAGTTTTTCTTACATACAGAAAATGAACCCGCCTCTCGTACCACTCCTACTCATGGTGCTCGAGTATTTATGAGCGTCTAAACACGAGGGAAGAAAAGACGGTTAAGTCCCGCTGCGGCTGGACCACTGTCAAAGCTTCACGCTCTGTCAGTCCCCGTTGCCACGGCTACTGCAGATGTTTACTTCGCAGTCATCGAGCCGGTATATCTACCCGCTCGCCTGCGCGCAACCACCGTTCTCATGGCGACCCAGACAAATCTCAAATGAGCATAATGTCTGGTTGCACGGCTCACGCCGTATGTGTTTCAAATGCAGTGAATGTGCCCACGTTTCCGTGTTCACCCCTGCACACAAGCACTATAAATCCCGTGTTTCTCACAGAGCCCACTCTCACAAAGCAGGCAGAAGCCGCTCGAGTGTTAAAAGTAGGTCACGTGTCCACCTCACCGTGCCCACACCTACTCACTGCCCGCTCTGTCACACGGCCTCTCACGACCGGTCATGTTTTAAATGTAAGTCCTGTGCCCGCCTTCGAGCGCTCACACATACTAACGAACATTTCGCCCCGACGCCGCCCTCGCGCGTCGCGCCTCACACTATATGTTCCCCGTCCAAGCCACCGGGACACCGTGTGTAAAACGGCCAGCTATCGCTGCGTGCGATCCGCCATATCTAAGCACCAAGAGCGCGCACGCTGCGCCCACCCCTCCGTTTCGAGCTCTCGAGCCCGCAGGCCATTCTGCCCCTGGCTTCACACTCAAAAGCGTGGGAAGCTATTCCAGGCGCATCAGAATGGGTGCTAAGCACAGTAAAAAAGGGCTATACTCTGCAGTTCGCTCGCCGCCCCCTGCGCTTTCAGGCGCGTACCGATACGAGAGTGAATGGAGAAGTAGCACATCTACTTCGAGCAGAAATAGCTACACTTCTGTGCAAAGGGGCTATAGAAGCTGTTTCCCCTTCTATGAGCGAGTCGGGCTTTTACAGCCGTTATTTCCTCTTTCCCAAGAAGGACGGAGCTCTCAGACCAATTTTGGATCTAAGATGTTTGAACAAGGCTCTTATGAGAAGACCGTTCAAAATGCTCACAACCGGGCAAATTCTCGTGCAAATTCGCCCGAGGGACTGGTTTATATCTCTCGATCTAAAAGACGTGTACTTTCAGATCCAGATTATACCCGTCACTGGCCATTCTTGAGATTCGCCTTCGACGGTCAGGTATATCAGTACACCGTCCTGCCTTTCGGCCTATCGTTGGCACCCCGTACATTTACGAAGTGCATGGACACGGCTCTCGCTCCCCTGAGGGGTCGGGGAATGCGAATTCTGAACTACTTGGACGATTGGCTAATTCTAGCACAGTCAGAGGCCGAACTCATCGCCCACAGAACAGTGCTTCTAAGCCACCTGGACAGCCTGGGGCTCACGGTCAACTGGACCAAGAGCTCATTAGTGCCCAGTCAATCAACCTCTTTTCTGGGTTTGGATCTGGACACTGTGGCAATGACGGCCCGCCTGTCGACACAGCGCGCGCGCTGCATTCGACACCTGTCCGCGTCCTTCCAGCCGGGCAGCACCGCACCTCTCAAGACATTTCAGAGGATGCTGGGTTGTATGGCTTCAGCTGCAGCAGTGCTTCAGCTGGGTCTGTTACGTATGCGCCCGCTACAACGCTGGCTGAATGCCCGAGTGCCTCACAGAGCCTGGGCTTCCGGCGGCATTCGAATCAGAGTGACTCAGAGCTGCGTTTCAGCACTGAAGCCCTGGTTAGCGGCCGACTGGTACCAGCGGGGAGTGACAATGGGAGCCATCTCACACCGCAAAGTTATCTCGACGGACGCTTCCACCTCAGGTTGGGGCGCTCTTTCGAGGGCAAACCGGTCTTTGGCCTGTGGTCAGACCAGGAGAAATGCCTCCACATAAACTGTTTGGAGATGATAGCGGTCGAGAACGCGCTCAAGCGCTTCCTCCCATTCATACAGGATCACCATGTGCTAGTCCGCTCGGACAACATGTCCGTGGTATCCTATGTGATCCGACAGGGCGGTGTCAGATCCAGGAACCTGTGCAAGCTGACAGAACGCCTTCTCGTGTGGGCTCAATGTACTCGGTTACCTAATGTAACCTCGGTTCTCTCTAGAAGAGGGACTGGTTATCCTACACTGTGGAATAACCTCCCGCACTCTGTCAGATCAGCAAAGTCATTGGCTGTCTTTAAGTCGTTGTTAAAAACGTACTCGGTTACCTAATGTAACCTCGGTTCTCTCTAGAAGAGGGAACGAGTATTGCGTAACCTGCCGTGACGCGCCACAAGCTTTTGCGCTTCAGACTATGAAAACCAGAGTTCAGCCTGTGAGCCCTCAATATATACACACTGGTCACACCCTTCTTGACGGTTAGAAGGGTGCGGAGGGCGCGAAGCGCCCTCATTGGGTGTGACGTCACGCCGGGCTCACTGGTAGGCTTAAGCAGTTGCCGCCTGGCAGCCAATGAGCACGCTTATACAGCTTGCTTTGGTCTGCCTGCCGCTGCACTGCGTTGACAATAAATGCAAAATTAAGGATAATTTTTTGGCTTCAGATCTCGAAGAAAGAGAACTTTCCCGAAGCGTAAGCTACTTACGCAATACTCGTTCCCTCTTCTAGAGAGAACCGAGGTTACATTAGGTAACCGAGTACGTTATGCATACTACCCCAATGGATGAATCAATGTCTTCTGAAGTGAAACGATAAGTGTTTGTAAGAAAAATACCAAATATTTTTTAAAAATTTAAACTGTAGATAGGCCTGTCACGATAACAAATTTTGCTGGACGATAAATTGTCCAAGAAATTATTGCGATAAACGATAATATTGTCGTTCGAGACCATTTTCATCTAATATAATAATAATGGCATAACAATGCAGGTACACCTTTTCAAAGATCTATAAACTTTTATTTCTTAAGAAAATTAAACATTGAAAACGGAAAAACATTTTAAATATTCACAAAAAATGAACAAAACAACCAAAAACAATAAAAGCAATGGACTCTCAGTGTCTGTTAACAAAAAAATGCACTTGAATAAATACCAAAAACAATAAATAAAATGGATGTAAACAAAATCGCACTTCAAAAAATATTAAACATTAGGCTCATACATAAATAGTGATACATTCCATAACAGGCAAAACTGCCGGTTAGGACCTTTGTAAACAAATAAAAAAAGCCTCAACAGGCCATATCACACCATTTTGCACTGTCCTCCTGTTATTTTGTCGACTAAACCAGAGACTAAAAGGACTTTGACTAAACAAACGCTTGAGTGATTGTGTAATTTACTGTCGGGAAGATGGAGACGCGCTTTATTGCGTGTATGCTACGCACTGAAAATACTTGGTTAGGATTAGGGGTGAGGAGTGCGTGCGTGCGTATTACACGCCATAAAGTGCGTATCATATGCACGCAAAAACTATTTTTTGGCGTATAAATGGCACGAGAAATAACATTCATGATATAGATACGCATTTTCATGAGATCGAGCTCGCTGTCGCATTTGGCTTTGAAACCAATTCCATCTTTTTCTTTATTTTCCCCTCCAACTCACAACTAGCGTCTTTCTCTCTCCCGGCAGTCGCCGCAAGCAGTCCCGCCGCACCGCCTCCCCACACAAAGACCATGCAACTGACAAGAGGGTTCACTCCTCCTATACGCTAAGGAACCGAGAGTGGTCATCCAGTCTATTTGGTAGAGACTAGAGAGAGAGAGAGACGAGGAAAACAAACAAGCATGCAAATGGAATTATCGCGGCCGGAAAAATTATCGAGCTCTTTTTTTTTTATCGTGCGATTAATTGATTTATTGACTATCGCGACAGGCCTAACTGTAGACTATCGCTTCCGACCAACTGTCACCTGCGCGTTCATGAGAGGGTTGAGTAAAGCTTGACGTACAGTAAGCGCACCGAAAAACCGAATGTCGAATTATTTTATTTTTGTAATGTTTTTATTATTGCTCACAACAAAATACAAACAATAACAGATAATACTAATGAAAAACAAACCATGCAGAAGAACAGAGACACCAGTTCTCGCGCGAGTTTCACATCAAACTCCCGCGAGAATGCAATGAACGCTTAAAGCTCCACTACGCAAAGCCATTCAAGCCGACCCTGTGAAGCCGACTCTCATGCACTCGCTGGTGACAGTTGGTCGGTAGCGAAAAGATGAGTAAATTATGAGAACATTTCTGGGTATACTGTATTTTCTTTTAATACATAATACAGAATAGAAAAAGACTCCTTCTTAAGATTAGGCTAATCAGTGGAACGATAGGAAAAGAAGAGGAGGACCAAGAGGAGAAGGAAGCCATGCAAGAGAAACAAAAAAGGACAAAACATGCTACTTTCTGTCAGGACTTTAGTATTTGAAATGAAAAGTTGATTTTTTAAAAATAATAAAGAATAAGAAGTGTAATATGTTGTAAATCTGTTTTGAAATAAGTTGTTTTTCAAATAAAGGTTTTCCAAGTGATGTCAGATTGTGTGTGTACATGTGTTTTTATTGTACTTACCCTGTAACTACATGAAACAAGAGGGTAAGAAGCACCACTTTAATTTACAGCCCGCAATGTCATACTTATCCTGTAACTACATGAAACAAGAGGGTAAGAAGCACCACTTTAATTTACAGCCCGCAATGTCATACTTATCCTGTAACTACATGAAACAAGAGGGTAAGAAGCACCACTTTAATTTACAGCCCACAATGTCATACTTACCCTGTAACTACATGAAACAAGAGGGTAAGAAGCACCACTTTAATTTACAGCCCGCAATGTCATATAATATGGAATACTTACAGTCTAAATAATTTGCCTAAATAATTTGTTATTTTCCTGGTTGTTACCCCTTTATTCCCAAAACTTTACATATTATTCCCCTATACTTACACGTACGCACTTTATAGGTACACTGTAATTACCGAAAGTTACACTGTAATTTCGTTTTAATTACGCAGTATTTTCCTGGTTCTTACACCTTTATTCTCGAGACTTTACATATTGTTCCCCTATACTTACACGTAAGTACTTTATAGGTACACTGTAATTACCGAAAGTTACACTGTACTTTAATTTTAATTACGCAGTACTTTCCGGGCTGTAATCTAAAGCGTTACCGAGTTTTTTCTTCAAAATTATGTGAAAATCATCCTGCCTAATCATTCACATAAAACGATACATTGATTTAAGTTTTGTGAAACACTTTTAGTTTGGAAAGCCAATATGCGGATGGGGCGTTAACGCTCCAACAGTATCATGCATATTTAGTAGTTCACACATGATGAGACAATGGGGCCCGCATACATAATGAGCCATTCATTCAGGTGTGTCACCTATAGCCACAAGAAAGAATACAAGAGCAATATATATATATATATATATATATATATATAGAAATTATTGAACTTAAATATACAAGCTTCATAAAAATGATCATTCTAGAAGAAAATTTCAGATGGCATTTAGAGCTTTTGCATCTGAACTCTTCATATATACACACATATATATATATATATATATATGCATACACATACACATACATATATATATATATATATACAGTGCAATGCATAAGTGAATACACCCATGCTAAAGTTGACTAAAAAGAGGAATAAAAAATCATATTTTGGAAATTGAACTTAATGCCTTAATTTAAAAAATTAGGAAAAATCCAACCTTTAAGGACACCAATTTTCTTTGTGAATGAATAATGTATCGTAAATAAATAAATGTTCTTCCTTAAAATACATGGTGCATAAGTGAGTACACCCCTATGTTAAATTCCCATAGAGGCAGGCAGATTTTTATTTTTAAGTATTTTTTTTTTTTTTTTTTAGGATACTATGCATCCTGATAAAGTTCCCTTGGCCTTTGGAATTAAAATAGCCCCACATTATCACATAGCCTTCACCATACCTAGAGATTGGCATGATTTTATTTCAGTTAGCCTAAAAGCTAGTTTGATTTGCATTGAGAGATGATCTTATGGAAAGTACCCCATGCCAATCTCTAGGTATGGTGAAGGCTATGTGATGATGTGGGGCTATTTTAATTCCAAAGGCCAAGGGAACTTTATCAGGATGCATAGTATCCTAAAAAAAAATATAAAAAAATACTTAAAAATAAAAATCTGCCTGCCTCTATGGGAATTTAACATAGGGGTGTACTCACTTATGCACCATGTATTTTAAGGAAGAACATTTATTTATTTACGATACATTATTCATTCACAAAGAAAATTGGTGTCCTTAAAGGTTGGATTTTTCCTAATTTTTTAAATTAAGGCATTAAGTTCAATTTCCAAAATATGATTTTTTATTCCTCTTTTTAGTCAACTTTAGCATGGGTGTATTCACTTATGCATTGCACTGTATATATATATATATATATATATATATATATATATATATATATATATATATACACTACCTAATTGGTTCACAGTTGGAAGCATCGCAATTTTTTTTATTTTTCCACAAATTGTGCTTGCAAATTGTATAATATCCAAGGTAAACATGTCTAGTAATTGTGCAGTTAATTCTCATACTGTATTTTCAGTTTTGGAATATTTATCCTCTCCCCAAATTTGTCACTAATAAAACACAATACAAATTATTTAAAGAAAAGGCTTATATTTACCTTTTAATAGTTTGTTTGCATCTACCTTGTAAATATATATTTTTTATTAAAAAGGTTACAATTACAACAACAATTCAAGTGTAATCTTTCTTTGTAAAAACTAAAGTATACAAAACGTATTATTTGATGACTTTATTTTTGACAAAACATACTATATTTAACATATGAGCAAAATTGGCAAACAAAAGCTTATTTGATGTGGCAGTCTATTGTACAGTAAAAACTTTATAATCTATTCAAAACTAGTCAACATCTTTCAAAACTAAAGTATACATTTTATCATACGTATTTCAAAGTAAAGGATTCATTAGTTAGTTGATGACTTTATTTTTGACAAAACACATACAGTATATATTCCTCATCTCAGTATAGCAATAGAGTTTGCTAAAAGCTGTTCATTCAATACAGCAGTATTTGAAAATCGATAATATTTTGTAAAATTACATTTATATTTGCATTTATGTCAAAACCTAGACACTTTTAAACATCAAAATGACATTTATTAATATGTATTCGTGTCAAAATGACATATAAACAGATTTTCCTATTCAATTTTGCATGGAAGCGCTTCCAAGACGCTTGCGTGTCGCGTGAAAAATAGGCGTCGGTTCTATTTCTAGCATGCACGTGTTTTCCCTGCGTCTCACGCAGGCAGTGTGCAAACTCTAAACCGTTAACATGGGAGTCGAAATAAAAACGGACACGCCACGCAGCTGAGACGTTTGTCCGTTTGCTGCTGGTGGTGCTGCTGGTGGTGTTGCTGCTGCTGCTGGTGGTACTGGTGCTGGTGCTGGTGCTTCTGCTCCTGGTGCTGGTGTTGGTGCTGGTACTGCTCCTGCTGCTGTTGGTGGTGTTGCTGCTGCTGGTGCTTCTGCTGCTGGTGGTGATGGTGGTGTTGCTGGTGCTGGTGCTGCTGCTCCTGCTGGTGCTGCTGGCTCCTCCTCACCGTGGGCACCCACTGCTGAACTCGGCCCTGGTGTGTCCTCAGGGATTGAGGCAATGAGGACAGGGGGTTGGTGCAATGCCTCTGTCCTAACACCTCATCCATGAGGACAAACCAGGGCCGAGTTCAGCAGTGGGTTTCCCACTCACACCCTCACCAGTCCAAGGACACTTGCTATCCTAAAGCAAATTAACCATGGCTTGTTAACAACAACAGCACAATACATTTCAGCAAAGACGTGTGTATAAACTTTCTTTCTTTGTATTTTTTTTTTTTTTTTTTGCCTGTATGAGAGTTACCCTCACCAGCAGACCCATTTTCTCCAGAATTGGTCTAAAAAAGCAGAAAAGGGTTAAAAATACAACCCCAAATCAGAAAAAGTTGGGACACTGTTCAAATTGTGAGTAAAAAAGGAATGGAATAATTTACAAATCTCATTAACTTATATTTTATTCACAATAGAATATAGATAACATATCAAATGTTGAAAGTGAGACATTTTGAAATGTCATGCCAAATATTGGCTCATTTTGGATTTCATGAGAGCTACACATTCCAAAAAAGTTGGGACAGTAGCAATAAGAGGCCGGAAAAGTTAAATGTACATATAAGGAACAGCTGGAGGACCAATTTGCAACTTATTAGGTCAATTGGCAACATGATTGGGTATAAAAAGAGCCTCTCAGAGTGGCAGTGTCTTTCAGAAGTCAAGATGGGCAGAGGATCACCAATTCCCCCAAAGCTGCGGCGAAAAATAGTGGAGCAATATCAGAAAGGAGTTTCTCAGAGAAAAATTGCAAAGAGTTTGAAATTATCATCATCTACAGTGCATAATATCATCCAAAGATTCAGAGAATCTGGAACGATCTCTGTGCGTAAGGGTCAAGGCCGGAAAACCATACTGGATGCCCGTGATCTTCGGGCCCTTAGACGGCACTGCATCACATACAGGAACGCTACTGTAATAGAAATCACAACATGGGCTCAGGAATACTTCCAGAAAACAGTCGGTGAACACAATCCACCGTGCCATTCGCCATTGCCGGCTAAAACTCTATGGGTCAAAAAAGAAGCCATATCTAAACAGGATCCAGAAGCGCAGGCGTTTTCTCTGGGCCAAGGCTCATTTAAAATGGACTGTGGCAAAGTGGAAAACTGTTCTGTTGTCAGACGAATCAAAATTTGAAGTTCTTTTTGGAAAACTGAGACACCATGTCATCCAGACTGAAGAGGACAAGGACAACCCAAGTTGTTATCAGCGCTCAGTTGAGAAGCCTGCATCTCTGATGGTATGGGGTTGCATGAGTGCGTGTGGCATGGGCAGCTTACACATCTGGAAAAGCACCATCAATGCTGAAAGGTATATCCAAGTTCTAGAACAACATATGCTCCCATCCAGACGTCGTCTCTTTCAGGGAAGACCTTGCATTTTCCAACATGACAATGCCAGACCACATACTGCATCAATTACAATATCATGGCTGCGTAGAAGAAGGATCCGGGCACTGAAATGGCCAGCCTGCAGTCCAGATCTTTCACCCATATTGGTGCATCATAAAGAGGAAGATGCTACAAAGAAGACCTAAGACAGTTGAGCAACTAGAAGCCTGTATTAGACAAATTGGGACAACATTCCTATTCCTAAACTTGAGCAACTTGTCTCCTCAGTCCCCAGACATTTGCAGACTGTTATAAGAAGAAAAGGGGATGCCACACAGTGGTAAACATGGCCTTGTCCCAACTTTTTTGAGATGTGTTGATGCCATGAAATTTAAAATCAACTTTTTCCCTTAAAATGGTACATTTTCTCAGTTTAAACATTTGATATGTCATCTATGTTGTATTCTGAATAAAATATTGAAATTTGAAATTTCCACATCATTGCATTCTGTTTTTATTGACAATTTGTACAGTGTCCCAACTTTTTCTGATTTGGGGTTGTATTAAAAATATTAACACGGGGTGCAATCTTCACACTAGTGCATTGTTAACACTGCAAAATATGACACATCAGGACATGCATACAAAATACTTCAGAAATCGTATTTCTAGATACTCAAATTTGGTTAAAATCTTTGTAGACATAGCTTGCATGACAGCATAACAAAAACACATAAAAGTGTTGTGGGCTTTATAGGGTGAGTGATATTTATTATAATACACAAATGAGACTACTGCAAATATTACAAATAGGTTGTTGTCTTCCCTCCAAGCCACGCTGGGGGAGTTTTCCACCCCCGTAAAGAAATGGTAATTTTCAGACCGCAATTTAATAAATTGAGCTGTCCAGCTCCTTGCTCCCTGAAACAATTATTAAACTAATATTAGCACAAGTTTTGCCTCAAACCACCTGACAAATGAAGCCACGCAATGGTGACGAAGGAGTTAAGATGAAGTTTATAAGAAAGAAAAACTTGTGGCTTTTAACTGTGGTTCCGCTAGCTATTTGAGTAGATGAAAACATACATTTAAATGTGAATTTGCCGTCCACCACCGAACACTCGGCCGCAATTTTTTTTAAATAAAAATGCTTTTGTCACCAGCGCGCAATGACTTATGGGGTAGGATAGGGTAGGATAGGCCTCTAAGGATCCATTTATGTATCCTTCCTTTCACGGGGAAACGAAGGGTGCATTTGGCGTCGCTTTTGAATCAGAGTAGCCTTCGTCGCGTCGCGATGACGCAACTGGCCTTCGAATATGGACTTCGAAGGATGCAGAATTGAATTGGGACAGCCTTCATCGCGCTGCGGTGACGCAATCTGCCTTTCAAGGGTGCAGGAAAATAATGCAACGAAGTTTGTTTCCAGAAGAAAATAGCGTCACAGTCTTAACCCTCTGAGGTCGGCAAACGCGCGGGCGCGTTTTGCCGGATTTTCTCCACATTGTAGCACTATAAACTTAAATTACTCCATCATTTATGGTCATACAGAAAAAAGAAATATAAAAAAAGAATCTGTGATGTATGTGTCCACTTACAATCAAATCAAAACATTGTGCTTTTGTAAAATAAAGAAAATAAACAGGGTGTGCGTTCTGCCTCTCTGTCGCGGTGAACTTTTTTTTCTTGAGCACGTCTATAAACTGAAACAAAACTCAGCGAATACTTGTCACACATTTATGAGCCATATACCTTTATAAACATTTAAGTGTGTACTTTTAAATAATCGGATTCAAAACGAAAACAAATATTCTCTGTTTACGTAATTTGTATAAAACCAACAAGATGTCCAGCTTCTCAAACGCTTGCTCATTACAGTTAATTTGGCCACGCCCACTCGCGCAAAAGAAATTCACATGCAAATCTCCACATGGAACGCGAACGCGCTCGTTACCTCAACAACAAAACACTTCACTTCACTTTTCGTCGAGTTTGAAAGACGTGCCTGAGCTTACATTGGATTTAGGCTACCTCAGAAGAAGAAGAACGCGATTTGAAGACAAGAAAGATAAGGTAAGAAATTCTTACATAGCCTAGTTTGTTATTGTTGCATAAATGTCACGTTGCAGTTGAACTGTTGCTAGATATATGGGGAATATTATAATATTTAGACCCGTGTTTACTGTGTTTGTGGATATCTGCTCAAACGTAGATATGTTTATGGTAACCATAATGTTTTATATTTGAGCGTGATCGCGTTTGAATGTATCATATTTTGCAAGCGATCGCGTTTGAATGTATCATATTTTGGATGAAAGCAAAACGCACCAAACGGCTTCATGTTTTTATTATTATCTCATTTCATATCATCATAATAACGGATGGAAACATTTGAAGTAACATGATAATCAATATATTTTTCTCTAGCTTAGTTGTTACTGAAATCTTTTGGAAGATTTATAGGCTGCTATAGGTTATTTATTGTTATTATTATTTTATCCGCACTGCGCATATACCTTATGCCTACAAGGCACAACAAACCTGGTGTTCATTATATTATATATCGTTGGAAACGTGTGTGTGTGTGTGTGTGTATTCTGTGAATTTTAAAAAGGAATTTTAAAAAGCAATTTTAACCAGAAAAATCTAATATTTATTTCCAAAATCGTGCAGGCCTTTCTCTTGATATCAGTATGTTCACTTTTTTTTTTCAGGTCCCAGATGCCACTGAGGACTTCAACATTCACATGAGTCTCAGTACGTGAACATGGTAAAGTGAAAATCTTGGAAATGAAAGGTATGTACAGTGTTTTTAGGAATGGCACAAAGGTCTCTGTCTTTGAAGTGCTTTTTTGGCATTTGTTGTGTATCTTTGGATTATGTTGTGTTGTAAATAAATCCAAACAATTTAAAAGCCATTCTTTTTTAAATCTCCTCATTTACAGTATTGTGCAAGGTTGCTCAGAATGATAGGGGCCTGATAGCTCCTAATAGGGCCGTTAGGGGAGGTTCTTTGTCTTTCTCAGGTGAGAAAAGCTTACATATTAATGAGCTCTCGCATAAGGCTTTTTCACACAAAACACGTCGTAAAATTTTTAAATCAATATATTGTCTTATCTGAATGAGCAGTCAGGGTGATTTTCACATAGTTTTGCAGCAAATATTCTAGGCTACGTCATACAATTTTCAAAAGTCTTGTGAAGAAATAATCAGTATGGGTTTCATGGCCTTATTTCAGTGAGAATTTTTTTTTGTATTTTCAAAAACCACGCATAAATGTCATTATCTCAAAACTACAAACTTTTACATACATGCTGTTGATATATTATTGTAGCAGAGTTTGTGCTGAATACAGTGTAATTAGACTTTAGCCATGAAAATGTCACAAGTAACAGAAATAACCAGAAATGTCAGAGCATGTCAGAACACCTCCAGGGCCCAGAAAACAGCTCAGACCTCAGAGGGTTAAGTAAGTTCAGTCATGTTTCTTTTTTTTCTTTTTTTTAAAAGTTATTAACTTATATTATATATATATAGCCGCTCTGGAGTAAACTGTGATGTCATCGTCCAGCTCAGTTCAGTTCTTGTATAATAGTGTCAATGCAGGCAGATCAATATTATTGTTGAATATTAAATTAAATGTTAAATGTAATGTCCCCAACTAAGCAAGCCAAGCAAATGGCAACAAAGGTGGAAAAAGGCGACAGTGGCAGGAACCAAAACTCCATCAGTGACAGAATGGAGAAAAAATCTGGTCTGGATACGGCCTGGATCCGGCTGATTACTGTAAATCTTGGAATAAGCAGAAAGACTTACATTAGCGCAGATGCCATTCTTCTTATGATGTAATGAGTACATCGGGTCACGGGTGTTATAGGAAGTGTTCCCGGTTCCCTGACCTAATTTATGCAGCCTAATAATCATTTAACCCTCTCGGGTCTGAGGTGGTTTCTGGGCCCTGGAGGTGTTCTGACATGCTCTGACATTTGTGCTTATTTCTGTTACTTGTGACATTTTCATGGCTAAAAACTGATTTCACTGTATTTAGCACAAACTCTGCTACAATAATATGTCAGCATGTAAAAGTTCGTAGTTTTGAGATAATGATGTTAATGCATGGTTTGTGAAAAAAGAAAAGAAATTGTCACTGAAATAAGGCTATGAAACCCATACTGATTATTTCTTCACAAGACTTTTGAAAAATGTATCACGTAGCCTAGAATATTTGCTCCAAAACTATGTGAAAATCATCCTGCATACTCATTTAGATAGATAAAACATATTGATTTAAAGGGTTAGTTCACCCAAAAATGAAAATTCTGTCAGTAATTACTCACCCTCATGTTGTTCCAACCATGCAAGTCTTTCGTTCATCTTCGGAACACAAATTAAGATATTTTTGATGAAATCTGAGAGCTGTCTCACTCTTCCATAGGCTTTCAGAGGGACCCAAACTCGCCGGCCCAGAATAGTTATTAAAAACATCGTTAAAATAGTCCAAGTGACTACAGTGGCTCTACATTAAGTTTATCATGCGACGACAATACTTTTTGTGCGGAAAAACAACAAAAATAACGACTTTATCCAACTATTAGTGTTCTTCAATGTGGGCCTCTGACGAGAGTTCACGGGAGCGCCAGGACGCATGCGCGAGAACTGAGATTACGGCGTTCTTCTTCTACTACTACTTGTTACTGGCTGCTCACTCCTTGGGAGTATTACCGCCATCTACTGTACAAGATGACGTCCCTACATCATCGAGACCTAAATCACAATAAGTGTCGAATTCAATAGCTTACATACAGCGCGCGTCTTCCTCTGCTTATAAACAGACCGTTTTGCACTTCCGGCAATGTCGGGACGTCATCTTGTACGTCCCGTACAAAAATATCTTAATTTGTGTTCCGAAGATGAACGAAAGACTTACATGGTTGGAACAACATGAGGGTGAGTAATTACTGACAGAATTTTCATTTTTGGGTGAACTAACCCTTTAAAATCTCTCTCTCTCTCTCTCTCTCTCTCTATATATATATATATATATAAAGGATTATTAGGAACACCTGTTCAATTTCTCATTAATACAATTATCTAATCAACCAATCACATGGCAGTTGCTTCAATGCATTTAGGGGTGTGGTCCTGGTCAAGACAATCTCCTGAATTCCAAATTGAATGTCAGAATGGGAAAGAAAGGTGATTTAAGCAATTTTGAGCGTGGCATGGTTGTTGGTGCCAGACGGGCCGGTCTGAGTATTTCACAATCTGCTCAGTTACTGGGATTTTCACGCAACCATTTCTAGGGTTTACAAAGAATGGTGTGAAAATGGAAAAACATCCAGTGTGCGGCAGTCCTGTGGGCGAAAATGCCTTGTTGATGCTAGAGGTCAGAGGAGAATGGGCCGACTGATTCAAGCTGATAGAAGAGCAACTTTGACTGAAATAACCACTCGTTACAACCGAGGTATGCAGCAAAGCATTTGTGAAGCCACAACACGCACAACCTTGAGGCGGATGGGCTACAACAGCAGAAGACCCCACCGGGTACCACTCATCTCCACTACAAATAGGAAAAAGAGGCTACAATTTGCACGAGCTCACCAAAATTGGACAGTTGAAGACTGGAAAAATGTTGCCTGGTCTGATGAGTCTCGATTTCTGTTGAGACATTCAGATGGTAGAGTCAGAATTTGGCGTAAACAGAATGAGAACATGGATCCATCATGCCTTGTTACCACTGTGCAGGCTGGTGGTGGTGGTGTAATGGTGTGGGGGATGTTTTCTTGGCACACTTTAGGCTCCTTAGTGCCAATTGGGCATCGTTTAAATGCCACGGCCTACCTGAGCATTGTTTCTGACCATGTCCATCTCTTTATGACCACCATGTACCCATCCTCTGATGGCTACTTCCAGCAGGATAATGCACCATGTCACAAAGCTCGAATCATTTCAAATTGGTTTCTTGAACATGACAATGAGTTCACTGTACTAAAATGGCCCCCACAGTCACCAGATCTCAACCCAATAGAGCATCTTTGGGATGTGGTGGAACGGGAGCTTCGTGTCCTGGATGTGCATCCCACAAATCTCCATCAACTGCAAGATGCTATCCGATCAATATGGGCCAACATTTCTAAAGAATGCTTTCAGCACCTTGTTGAATCAATGCCACATAGAATTAAGGCAGTTCTGAAGGCGAAAGGGGGTCAAACACAGTATTAGTATGGTGTTCCTAATAATCCTTTAGGTGAGTATATATATATATATATATATATATATATATATATATATATATATATGCAGTGGGGAGAACAAGTATTTGATACACTGCCGATTTTGCTGGTTTTCCCACTTACAAAGCATGTAGAAGTCTGTAATTTTTATCATAGGTACTCTTCAACTGTGAGAGATGGAATCTGAAACAAAAATCCAGAAAATCACATTGTATGATTTTTAAATAATTAATTTGCATTTTATTGCATGACATAAATACGGAGCCCCTGAGGGGACCTTTGCAAAAAAAATAATAATATGGACTTTCGCGTGCAAAAGTTTTGCGTGCTCATGAGAAAGTTTCGTGTGCGCACGCGTTACAATTTCCGGTTTGGTTATAGTGTCATTACTACAAATGTTGGAAAAGGGATGAGATGAGAGTGTGCTTGGAGCATGCCTCCAGAGATTTTTCTTATTATAGGGAGAAGCACGGAAGAGGGAAAATGAACAATCGCCTATAAAGAAAAAATTCAAGGATTCTGCCATCTCTAAGGAAGAACTCGATACAGCTATTGCTAATGGCATAAAGCTAGCCCTCCAAGAACAACAACGTGGTCTAGATGTGGCCGTAGCCTCCGCTGTCAGGGAAGCGGTGGACTCTATTCTAGTTCCAGCACTACGTGACTTGCGAACGGAAATCCAAAAGACTAATGAAACTGTGAAGGAGATCAGCAGTGAACTTGAGAGGGTAGCCAAATCTTCTAAACGGACTCAAGACCGAGTGGAATCTGTTCAGACGGCTGCACGAGAGGACAGGCGATCTTTTAACGAACTAAAGACGCAGCTAGATCAACTCACCACAAAGTTGATAGACCTGGAGGACAGAGGGCGAAGAAATAATGTAAGGCTGGTTGGCTTACCAGAAGCAGTGGAGGGTTATTGCAGTCGGCTACCTGAAAGATAATCTTCCCAAGTGGATCCCCTCATTGGTTGGCCAAGACATTGACATTGAACGGGCACATCGTGTGTATAATGGAGGAGAGGCTAACTCCAACAAGCCGCGCACCCTCATCTTCAGATTACTGCGTTGGCAAGATAGATCGGCTATCCTGAACGGGGCACGTCAAGTTTATCCAGTGAAGTACGCTGCCACTGGCGCACGCACATCCGCTCGCCTGCTCAAGCCTCCCGCTCATACTTCGGCGCCAACAGACGGCACTATTCTATTCTTCCCCGACTACAGTCCAGCGACAACAGCAAAGAGAAAGAGCTTCAGTTCTACCATGAAGAAGGCTAAGGAAATGGGCCTGGAGCCATTCCTCATCTATCCTGGGCGGATAAAACTGCAGTATAAAGGCGAAAGAAAGATGTTCGACTCCCCCCAGGCCGCCGAAGATTTTATCAACTCTCTTCCGCGGAGGTCCACCTTTACTCGGCGCGACGGTGGAGCTACTGACGTTGCCCCAAACACGAACAAAGAACACAACGACGGGGATCCTCCTCACGCCAGAGAAGACAATTTAGTGGACATGGAGTAATGAGCTTAGATCAACTAAGTTGTGTAGCAATTGTCAATCTCACGGTCCTCGTGTACGATCTAAAGACAAGTAAGTTAACGTTAACGTTATGCGAAATTAATCTTGCTTAACTTACTCAGTTCGAGAGGTGACGAATATTCATTTTATGTGTTAAGATTATGTGGGTTTATCTGATTCTATTGCCAGGCGTTGGGGTAGTTTGTTCACGTATCAGACACTGTTTATGTTCTTACAGACCTACGTTTTTTTACCTGTGCGGTCTGTGTTTGTTTTTGTATATAGTTTTCTCCACCCCCTCCCCTTTACAGACATATTCCATAAAACACCAGTTTTGGTACATCGATGCGGTAATTGGCATGATGTTTACACGCTTCAGTTATATATTATACTAACATGTTTAAACTTTAAGACAGATCTTAGCGGTATATGTCGATGCAGTCATTGAATATATTATCACTCAATGTGAATGGCCTTAACTCCGCTATCAAGCGCACTCGTGTTCTTGAGTATATATATCGTAAAAAGGCAGACATTGCACTGATTCAAGAAACACACCTAAAACAATGCGATGTGGCACGATTTCAAAATAAATATTACAGATTAATTGCATCATCGTGCGCACTAAATAGGACCAAGGGAGTATGTATCCTTCTTAACCGAAAAATATCATGCAATGTAAATATTACTGGAAATGATGAGAATGGAAGACTTGCTTTTGCCCGTGTTTGTATACTCAATCATAAATTAGCTTTCACTTCCATATATTGCCCAAATGAGCCTGACAGAGAATTTTTTTCCTACATTGGAAACATATTGTTAGAACAAAATGACTGTTCTTTAGTGGTGGGAGGTGATTTCAATGCAGTCCTTAATCCGTCTCTTGATAAATCGGTAACACTTTAGAATAATGGTCCGTAGTTAACAAGTAGCTATGCAGGAAGTAATAGGTAGTACTGCATTAACACCGAACTTAATACTATTAACTAATATGGAAGCAATATTAACTAAGCAGTAAGTAATATCTAATTTAGTACAAAGGTAGTTCCTTGGTAGGTATTTGATTATTACTAAAGAAATGTATCCTCACTGAGAACTACTTGTGAACTAAGAAAGAATAACCAATTAATTACTAATCACAAAAGTAACATGTCTAAAAAGTGAACAATTGTGGGGTTTTTTTTTTTTTTACTCTTAACATGGTCATAACATTTCAGAAGCTTGTGCCTCTAATGGGTTCTTAGTGGAAACCAGTTTATGAATATTATATTCCCCCAAATACATTAGCTACAGGTTGAGATTGTGACTACTACTCTTGCCAAAGGATGGACGCATGTTCTCTGTTTATTTCAAACTTAAACATAGAATAATACTAATAATGATAATTTGTTTAAAATTTTAAATAATTAGGAAGTGATGCTGACACTCATGATTGGATTAGTTCACTATTATGAGCTCTTGAGTGTCAGTTCAATATGTCTCAGACTCCAAAGACCTACCTTTATGTTACAGTAGCCGCCAGAGGAGGACTTCTCTTTAGGATATGAATATAAACATTGATGTTCTCTTGTCAAAAACAATTTGCATCCTTAATGAAGAAATTGGCTGCATTTATGCTGCGATAATCGCAAAACCACATCTTCCAGATTACAATGTTTGTTAGAATATTACTAGTGCCTGTACAGTATGTGTTAAATATAAAATTAAATAACTTGTATTACTTGTGAAAAACATGCTAACTCCTCACTAATTACTCAAGCGTTACCTTGGTATCCCTTGTTAACTACTACAGCCTGGTCTCATTGTAATACGTAGGCATTAATACGTAATTTTCTCAAAGATAGAAAACATACTATTTTTGTACGTTTCGATGCTGAAACGTATAACGTTAATATGGACGTATCTGCAACGTTTAAACGTAACATTATTACGATTTTACAGCTAAAAAATGTAAACTATTTACTAATATTTCATATCATAACGATATCTGTATAATTTCCCTTTTACCATTTTATAGATTATAAATGTAAGATCTCTTAACCCTACTCCCACACCTAAACATACCCACTTTATTGACAAAATTAAAAGGATAAAACTTAATGGATATGTGTAGGGAAATGGCAGTTTTATTAACAATATAGCATTAAAACATAGTAAAACTAATCCTACCCCTATGTTACCCCTAACAATTTCTGTAAACTAAGTTAACGTTACGTAGGCTAGAATTATAAAGAAAAACAACAGACAGGTATAATCACAATCATTTATTTATTGAGAAAATATCAAAACCGGTACCAAAAGTTGTTCACATGACGATGTGTCGCAGTCCTCTCTGGCAGTATTGTATGAGGTAACGTTACAGATCAGAATATAAGTTATTAATCCATGAAAATGTTAATCCGGTTTCGGTTCGCTGTTCGCTCTGTGAAGGCGCGCACGCTTCTCCAATTCAAATATAGTACACCAATTTAAACACGGCATGTCGTAATCTGTGACGAAGCATGCGAGAGCCAATAAGCGTCTGATATCACTGCCATAAAACATGTCGTAACGTTTCGGGAGAAGCGGAAATGGAGATGAAGATCACTGGATAAAGGGCTGAATTTGGATCTGTTTCTTGCAAACAACGTATGGATTCTAAAGATTTGGATTACATCAGGCTAATAAAATTGATATATTTTGTGAATTTATGTTGTGTTTTAGTGTATTATGGGTCTATAGGAGAAAATACCTTTTGTGTCTCACAGTAAATAAAACACAAAATGGTTAAACGATTAAAGAAGGTATTTTTAAGGTTTTAAAGTGTATTCTTGTTTAACACCATATAGGCTAATCATCCGAAACGAATTTGCAGCAGAAGGCATGAACAGAGCGAAATGTTATTATTTATGAGTAACGTTAAACTGTATTAATAAATGTGACTGAAAATTTAATTGATAAGACAATTGAATGCAATAGAGTCTAAACATTAATTTTGAGTAATTAGTGAGGAGTTAGCATGTTTTTCACGGGGCCACATCACTAGTAGTTCCTGCGGGATAACAAGGTAACGCTTGAGTAATTAGTGAGGAGTTAGCATGTTTTTCACTTTAAAATAATGGGCCACATCACTAGTAGTTCCTGCGGGATACCAAGGTAACGCTTGAGTAATTAGTGAGGAGTTAGCATGTTTTTCACTTTAAAATAATGGGCCACATCACTAGTAGTTCCTGCGGGATAACAAGGTAACGCTTGAGTAATTAGTGAGGAGTTAGCATGTTTTTCACTTTAAAATAATGGGCCACATCACTAGTAGTTCCTGCGGGATAACAAGGTAACGCTTGAGTAATTAGTGAGGAGTTAGCATGTTTTTCACTTTAAAATAATGGGCCACATCACTAGTAGTTCCTGCGGGATAACAAGGTAACGCTTGAGTAATTAGTGAGGAGTTGGCATGTTTTTCACTTTAAAATAATGGGCCACATCACTAGTTCCTGCGGGATAACAAGGTAACGCTTGAGTAATTAGTGAGGAGTTAGCATGTTTTTCACAAGTAATACAAGTTATTTAATTTTATATTTAACACATACTGTACAGGCACTAGTAATATTCTAACAAACATTGTAATCTGGAAGATGTGGTTTTGCACATTATCGCAACATAAATGCAGCCAATTTCTTCATTAAGGATGCAAATTGTTTTTGACAAGAGAACATCAATGTTTATATTCATATCCTAAAGAGAAGTCCTCCTCTGGCGGCTACTGTAACATAAATGTAGGTCTTTGGAGTCTGAGACATATTGAACTGACACTCAATAGAGCTCATAATAGTAAACTAATCCAATCATGAGTGTCAGCATCACTTCCTAATTGTTTAAAATTTTAAACAAATTATCATTATTAGTATTATTCTATGTTTAAGTTTGAAATAAACAGAGAACATGTGTCCATCCTTTGGCAAGAGTAGTAGTCACAATCTCAACCTGTAGCTAATGTATTTGGGGGAATATAATATTCATAAACTGGTTTCCACTAAGAACCCATTTGAGGCACAAGCTTCTGAAATGTTATGACCATGTTAAGAGTTAAAAAAAAACCCACAATTGTTCACTTTTTAGACATGTTACTTTTGTGATTAGTAATTAATTGGTTATTCTTTCTTAGTTCACAAGTAGTTCTCAGTGAGGATACATTTCTTTAGTAATAATCAAATACCTACCAAGGAACTACCTTTGTACTAAATTAGATATTACTTACTGCTTAGTTAATATTGCTTCCATATTAGTTAATAGTATTAAGTTCGGTGTTAATGCAGTACTACCTATTACTTCCTGCATAGTTACTTGTTAACTACGGACCATTATTCTAAAGTGTTACCGATAAATCTAATAAAGATGCAATATGCAATCCTTCATCTACCTTATTGAAGTCGCTTCTCAAAGATTTAAATCTTGTGGATATTTGGCGTGTACAGAATATTACTGCTAGAGATTATACATTTTTTTCCAATAGACATAAAACATTTTCTCGGATAGATTATATTTTTCTTAGCCCAACCCTTATTGCAGGAAATACGTCCATTACAATCTTACCAATTCTAATATCTGATCACTCAGCACTTTTGTGTAACATCGATCTGCCCAACATTAAGACATAGGCCCCCAGGTGGCGTTTAAATACATCTTTATTAACTAACCCTGGTTTTCTTAGTTCACTCAAAATACAACTAAAAGATTTTTTAGATATTAACTCAAATGATTGCTCTAATCCACAAGTTTTATGGGAGACCACGAAGTGTTTTATTCGTGGTTTCTGTATTTCATTCTCCTCAACTGTAGCTAAAACAAAAGCTTCCCAGATCACAAATCTTGAAAACAAAATAGAATCATTAGAGAATCTACAAAAACATATTTTTTCAGATGATCAGTCTAAACTGTTGGCATCATTAAAAGATGAATACAATACACTGGCCATATCAAAGGCGGAATTTATCTGGCATAGAACCAGACAAAAGTACTACTTTGAAGCAGAGAGGCCTAGTCACCTGCTGGCTCTTATGCTTAAGGATTGTGAAACAAAAGCTCACATTCCAGCAATAAATACACCTGAGGGCAAAATTACTACTAATCTGCAGGCCATTAATAATACATTCTTAACATTTTATGAAAACTTATACAAATCAGAGATTTCTTATGATGATGCTACCAGTAAACATTTTCTTGAAAAATTAGAACTTCCCTGTCTCAAGCAAATTGACCAAGATGATCTGGAAGCTGCTTTAGAGCTGGATGAACTACATAGAGCTGCAAAATGTCTCAATAAAGGCAAATCGCCTGGCTTGGATGGCCTCCCTCCAGAGCTTTACTTAGAACTATGGGACATGGTGGGTACACTCATGCTGGATTCTTTTAACTTTGCAATCAAAAGTGGGACCTTTCATAGAGACCAAAAAACAGCACTCATCACCTTACTCTTGAAAAAGGGAAAAGATCCTTTTGAGTGCTCAAGTTTTAGACCAATATCTTTACTTACAAGCGATCTTAAGATATATGCCAAAGTACTCGCTCTGCACCTGGAAAAAGTTATTCAATCTCTAGTCAATGAGGATCAAACAGGATTTATCAAGGGACGCTATGCATCTGATAACATGAGAAGGCTGCTACACATTATAGAGGTTGCAGAGACACACCCAAATCCTTGTGCCGTATTTTCACTCGACGCAGAGAAAGCGTTCGATAGGATAGAGTGGAAATATATGTGGGCAGTTTTGCAACGTTTTGGTTTCAGGAATAATTTTATAGCAATGATCAAGGTGCTATACCACTCACCTTTAGCGAGTGTTTTAACAGGTGACATAATCTCCTCTCTTTTTACCCTGCAGCGGGGTACAAGACAGGGGTGTCCACTCTCGCCACTTTTATTTTGTCTGTCTCTGGAACCTCTAGCACAATCCATTAGGCAATCTACGGCTTCCCCTATGGCAATTGGTCATCATAATCATATTATATCTCTGTATGCGGATGATATAATTTTAAAATATAAAAAAAAACAATAAAAAAAAACTTTGAGCCCATCATTGCTAACTCTATTCAAGTGTGGAAGAAAGCAGAACGGTGGATGGGCGGCCCACCTAAATTCTGTCAGAACACGCCACTATGGCATAACCAGAGATTATTATGTGGCAACAAACCATTCAATCAACCATCTTGGTCATCCCTTGGGGTGAATACATTAGGTGATATATATGATACTCAAGGCCTTTGCTCCATTCAAGATTTAAGAACACGTTTTTCTCTTCCTGCGTCCTCTTATTTTGTTTATTTTCAGCTAAGATCTGCCTTAAACACGTATGGAGTTCCCTGGAATTCTCCTCTCCCCTCACATCCCATGTTACAATGGATTGCACCATTACTGGGCAGATCTTCTGTCTCTTTAATATATAGTGCACTGATTCAGCATAGTGCTAAGACTTTACCAATTGAATCCATATGGAACAGGGAGTTAGGGAGCTTAAATTTAAATCTAGATTGGGAAAGAATATGGTGCAATCTAAGTATGACTTCTAAGAACCTAGCTCATCAACTAATTCACTTCAAAACCATACATAGAGCCTATCACACACCTTATAAGAGATTCCAGATGAAATTACAACCTACTTACGACTGTCACAGATGTAACACTGCTTCACCTGGAACGTTTTTACACATGTTTTGGGAGTGTCCAGTTATCTCTTAGTTCTGGTTGCATGTAAATTCAGTTTTAGCAGATATACTTGGCATTTTTTATGTTCCCAATCCTGGTTTCTGTCTCCTTAATGATAATTCTGATATAAATCTTAAGCAAATTCAGCTTAAAATGGTTTTTGCAGGGTTTACCTCTGCAAAGAAAACTATTTTGAAAAACTGGTTCTTTCCGGATATGTGTATGGAATCATTCTGGATCCATAGCCTTGTCAATATTGTCAACCTTGAACATACAACTGCGCGACTCAATAAGGCGCGACCAGTGACTGTACAAGCTTGGAACTCTTTCTCATCTAAGATAATCTCTTTGACCAGGGACAACAGTTATGTAATGATTAATGAAACACCTGCCAAACATGTTTATGCTGTTTAATGTATTGTCTTACCATTGTGATGTTTTCTTTTTTTTTTTCTTCATATAGTCACATATGATTTTGGATAAATCCCCCCCCCCTTCATTTTGAAAACAATAAAAATGTTGATCACAAAAAAAATACAGGCAATTGGTTGATGAAAAATGTATTAAAATTAAGATACAATTTATACAAAACGAAATTCACTTTAAACAAAGGTTTTCTACAAAACAAAACTTGAATGAAGTGGTCAGAAGGTAACTTCATGGACACTAAATTCGCTCACAAACTTCAAATTCCAATCAGACCACTCACTCACAAGATCTCAGTCCACACCCTGAACGGTCAAGAACTCCCTAATATTTCCTTCACTACCGGACCCGTTACTCTCATC
The DNA here is from genome assembly GCF_963993115.1 of Abramis brama. NCBI lineage: Eukaryota > Metazoa > Chordata > Actinopteri > Cypriniformes > Leuciscidae > Abramis > Abramis brama. The sequence continues at coordinate 40,046,226 of NC_139975.1, forward strand.
ACATCAGGCAATCATACAGAAACTCTGTCATTTCTTCTCATGGACTCTCCACTCGCTCCTGTCGTTCTTGGTCACCCCTGGTTAACCCTTCACAACCCCAAAGTGGACTGGCACCTTAAGTCTATTTCCGCATGGAGCAATCAATGTCATGAGTACTGTCTAGTGTCTGCCTGTCCGTCTGTATCTGTTTCTGTGTTTCAGGAGGAGGCAGTGGATTTGTCTAACGTGCTCGCAGAGTACCGTCACCTGAAGGAGGTGTTAAGTAAGTCTCATGCTGCTTCTCTCCCTCCGCATCGTCCTTACGACTGTGCTATAGATTTACTGCCAGGTAAGTCTCTGCCTAAAGGCAAGTTATATTCGCTTTCTGCTCCAGAAAGGGAGGCTATGGAGAAATATATTTCTGAGTCTCTTGCAACAGAGTTCATCCGCTCTTCCTCTTCTCCAGCGGGGGCGGGATTCTTTTTTGTGGGGAAGAAGGATGGTTCTCTGCGACCTTGTATTGATTACCGGGGGTTGAACAGCATCACGGTAAAGAATACTTATCCTTTGCCGTTGATGTCTTCAGCCTTCGAGAGGTTGCAGGGAGCATCAATCTTCACAAAATTGGATTTACGTAATTCATATCATTTGGTTCGCATCAGGAAGGGGGATGAATGGAAGACCGCGTTCAACACCCCCAGGGGGCACTTTGAATATTTGGTTATGCCGTTCGGGCTTTCCAACTCCCCAGCGGTCTTCCAGGCACTCGTCAATGATGTGTTGAGAGACATGGTAGATCAGTTCATATATGTTTACCTGGATGACATATTGATTTTTTCTTCGTCTCTCCAGGAGCACGTTCAACACGTCAGACGAGTGCTCCAGAGGTTGCTAGAGAATGGGCTTTTTGTCAAGGTGGAGAAATGCGCTTTTCATGCACAGTCTGTTCCTTTCCTAGGGTACATCATTTCGTCTGAGGGAATACGCATGGATCCTGAGAAGGTTAAGGCTGTGGTAGAGTGGCCAAGACCAGATTCCCGTAAGGCCCTAGAGAGGTTTCTGGGGTTCGCCAACTTCTACCGGCGTTTTATTCGCAACTTCAGCCAACTAGCCGTGCCTCTGACTGCCTTGACCTCCCCCAGAACTACGCTCAGGTGGTCAGACACAGCCGAGGCTGTGTTTGCCAAACTGAAAGGCCGCTTTGTTTCAGCCCCCATCTTAATAGCCCCTGATCCTTCACGTCAGTTCGTGGTGGAGGTCGATGCGCCAGAGGTGGGGGTAGGAGCAGTGCTATCCCAGCATTCTCCCACAGACGACAAGATGCATCCCTGCACGTTTTTGTCCCATCGTTTATCACCTGCCGAACGTAACTATGACATCGGTAACAGGGAGTTGTTGGCAGTCAAGTTAGCGTTGGAAGAAAGGGCGTCATTGGTTAGAAGGGTCGGGGGTACCTTTTATCGTCTGGACCGATCACAAGAACCTGGAATATATCAGAACCGCCAAGAGATTGAATTTCAGGCAGGCTCGGTGGGCACTTTTTTTCGGTCATCTTGATTTTTCTCTCTCGTACCGCCCGGGTTCCAAAAACCGATTCTTTATCGCATATTTTTGACCGTTCCGAACGCCCGTCTACTCCCGAGTGCATTTTACCCGAGACACATGGGAGGTCGAATCGAAGGTCAAGATGGCCTTAGAAGGGGTAACGCCTCCGCCCAGTTGCCCACCGAATCGTTTATTTGTGCCGGAGGGATTACGGTCTGATGTCATTCAGTGGGAGCATTGTTCCAATGTGGCTTGTCATCCAGGAGTTAATCGCACTAGTTTTTTGGTCAAGCAACGATTCTGGTGGCCACTTATGGCTCGTGACATTCACAGTTTTGTTTTGGCTTGCTCGGTTTGTGCCACTGGTGAGACTTCCAATCGACCCGCAGATGGGTTACTTCAACCACTGCCTGTCCCTTCGAGACCCTGGTCCCACATAGCGCTAGATTTTATCATCGCCCTCCCGCCCTCTCAGGGCAATATGGTCGTTTTGACCATGGTGGACCGGTTCTCGAAGGTGGCTCATTTCATCCCCTTGCCCAAATTACCCTTAGCCAAGGAGACAGCGTTGACCGTTGTAGTCGACCACGTCTTTCGCTTACATGGCCTCCCGATGGACGTGGTTTCCGACAGAGGACCCCAGTTTGTGTCCAAATTTTGCCGAGAGTTTTGTAAATTACTGGAAGCGACTGTCAGTCTGTCCTCAGGGTTTCATCCCCAGAGCAATGGCCAAACCGAGAGAGCCAACCAAGATTTGGAAAGGGTGTTGCAATGTTTGGTATCCAAGAATCCTTCCTCATGGAGCCAACAACTTTCAATGGTGGAGTACGCTCACAATGCATTGCCAGTGTCATCCACTGGCCTATCCCCGTTTGAGTGTAATTTAGGTTGCAGCAGCTCGAGTTCTTACCAGAACCAGGAAGTATGACCATATTAGCCCAATTCTGTCAACACTGCATTGGCTCCCTATTAAACATTGTATACATTTTAAAATATTGCTGAATACTTACAAAGCACTAAATGGTTTAGCTCTGCAGAAAGTTGGGTATAAGTGGCACACTTCTGTTAGGAAGGTCCTAGATGTTCACGCTTCGGGGCCGTGAGCCAGGGGCCCCTGGAGAGTCAAAATCTCAAATATCAAGGTACCACAACCAGTGTTGGGTAAGTTACTTTAAAAAAGTAATTAGTTATAGTTACTAGTTACTTCTCACAAAAAGTAACTGCGTTAGTAACTGAATTACATCATTACAAAAGTAACTAATTACCAGGAAAAGTAACTATTGCGTTACTTAAAAAAAAAAAGTTTAAATATAAGAAATATCTTGGATACCTCCAATGTGAAATGTTAAATGAATGAAATGGACACTAAACATAACATCTTATTATTACAAAACCTTGTACACTAATCTACACTATTTTAATGTTGCTATGCGACAATGTGAGAGACACCTATTAACTTAAATATTAAAATATTATCATTACTATAGTGGAACAACAAAACACAATAGATGGTTTAGAACTTTTAATATATTGCACAGACCACAACTGGCCAACAAATAAATAAATTATGCTTCTTAAGAAATATACCAAAAATAAATAAATAGTAATAAAAAATATACATACACATACACTAGTACATATAATTAAAATGATAAAACTCACACACCTTTACAACTGGTAGACATTCTGTACAGCCTACTTGAAGTATTTTCTCCCTCACAGTAGTAAGTTTAACAAAAAGTTCTCTAATACTGAACAATGTACATAAGGAATAATAATAAAATATAATCTTTTGGGGGTTTATTTTTAGATCCTACAGAGAACGTCATCATCATTGGTTATTTTAGCCAAATTCTAGTTGTGTTCTCAACCGGTCAAACAAAGATGTTTTCTTTGAACGTTGCCTGCAGGTTATTTTGGAGTTGGTTATATAAACTAATTAAAACATTGCATATGATACCAATATGCTGCAGAGATTATTCTAATGCTGAATATTTATAAACAAAGTATTTATACTGCTAGAACACATTCGGTCTCTCTCGCGAACTGTCGAACGCGTTCTCGGACACACTTGGTCTCTCTAGCGCACTGTCGAGCGCTTTCTCCGTCTCTCCCACGCACTGTCGAGCGTTTTCTCGGACACACTCGACTCAGTCTCTCTCGCGCACTGTCAGCGCGCTCGCGACGTTCGCCTCGCTTTTGACCGGTTGCCTCAAACTCACACACCAGAGAAAAAACTTTGCAGCTCCTATAGGCTGAGAGAGCCTACTCGGATGAAAACCGCTTCAGTGAGCTTATAGTAACGCCGCATTTTATTGACAATAACGGTAGCGGCGTTGTAACGGAGGAAACAGTAATTAGTTTGATTACTCGTTACTAAAAAAAATAACGCCGTTAGTAACGCCGTTTATTTATAACGCCGTTATTCCTATCACTGACCACGACACTGCGTCTACGAACGGGGGCCGTCCCACGGGCCATTTGTTGGTGCAGTGCTTTCACAGACGTGCAGTGTCTTTTTTGACCTTTCGACCCCTGAACGAGGTCGTAGGTCCACCAAACTTTCCCGCCCGCTCCAGAGGGCCGTGGCGAGATGGAAAATGGCGCCCCCTAGTCGATCGGCCCTTTCCAAGCGGTGTCCGCGAAACCACTGTGGCAAACGCATTCATTTAATGGGTGGGTGGGAGTTTTATAGAAAAGTCCCAGGGGCCCCAAATTCGTCACGGTGACCCCAGGGCCCGCCCCGAGTGACATACCAAAAGCACAGGGCTCTAGAGCGAACGTGAAAAATTTCAGCCGCTATTGGGCATGCGAAAGTGGACTGACTTTGGTGGCAGCGGTATCTCTGGAACCAAGCCGGGGGTCTATGGGTGGTTTATGGGGGCATTTGCCCATTATCGCCCCCTTAAGGTGTCCGTATAACACCTACTCCCGGGGCGACAGGTTAGTGCAGGGGTTATCACGAAGCGACAAATACCCACTATTTAAAGGGCAATTGTCATCCATATTCGCCCATTGTCATCCATATGCGTCCAACCTGTTTGGACTACCTCTAGATAAAGATAACAAAATTTCATATATAATATCCTCCCTACATTTTGATGTTGCACTTTTGAGACTAATCAGAGCAGCACTTGAATCAGAACAAATTAGCATTGTCATGGGTTTGACTTCCTCTATCCACTGTAATGCAAACAAAATTGCCATCATTTCTGCTGCATATACCGATAAATGATCAGTTAATCTTTTAAACGCCTTACTTTTTAATTCTGGAATGTAATAAGCACAGCTTGATTTTCCATTCTCTGGATTTTTAGACCCATCTGTGAATAATTGTACATAATACCCATATCTCTCATGCAGCTTAGTGTTCACATAAACTTAAACTAACCTACGGACCAAGACTGACTGAACAGAGGAAACTAAATACAGACACTGATGAACACTGATTAACTGAACACAGGTGATGTAGATGATGATGATTAACTAGACACAGGTGATAAAACTGAACTAATGATGACAGTGAAGACACGTGACATGATGACAGGACGACAAGTCCAAAACAAAACAGAACACAACTGTGACAATGGCAAATAATTTACTAGTAGTTGTAGTAGAATAATAGAAAAACAACAGACCCAACAGTCATGACATGTTTGCTGCTAATTTGTATAATTGAATCATTAATTGAAAGGGGTGTGTTCAAAACAATAGCAGTGTGGAGTTCAATTAGTGAGGTTAATCATTCTGTGAAAAAACTAGTGTCAATAAGTGGCCCTTATTTAAGGACGAAGGCAGTACTGTACTGTACATGGTGGTTATAGTGCATTTCTCTCTGAAGATCTGAATAAAATGGGCCGTTCCAGACATTGTTCAGAAGTACAGTGTACTTTGATTAAAGAGTTGATTGGAGAGAAAACGTATAAAGAAGTGCAGAAAATTATAGGCTGCTCAACTAAAATGATATCAAATGCTTTAAAATGGCAACCAAAACCAGAAAGACGTGGAAGAAAACGGAAAACTACCATTCGAATAGATTGAAGAATAGCCAAAATGGCAAAGACTCAGCCAATGATCAGCTCCAGGGTGATCAAAGAAGATCTAAAGTTACCCGCGAGTACTGTAACAATTAGAAGACGCCTATGTGAAGCCAAGCTATCGGCAAGAAGCCCCCGCAAAGTCCCATTGTTGAAAAAACGACATGTGCTAAAGAGGATACAATTTGCCAAAGAACACATTGACTGGCCTAAAGAGAAATGGCGCAATATTTTGTGGACTGATGAAAGCAAGATTGTTCTTTTTGGGTCTAGGGCCGCAGACAGTTTGTCAGACGACCCCCAAACACTGAATTCAAGCACAAGCATCATGATATGGGGATTTTCCTCATACCATGGTGTTGGGCCTATTTATTGTATATACCTCGGATCATGGATCAGTTTGAGTACATCAGAATACTTAAAGAGGTCATGTTGCCTTATGCCAAAGAGGAAATGCCCTTGAAATTAGTGTTTCAACAAGACAAACGACCCCAAACACACCAGTAAGCGAGCAGCATCTTGGTTCCAGACCAACAAGATTAACGTTATGGAGTGGCCAGCCCAATCCCTGGACCTTAATCCAATAGAAAACTTGTAGGGTGACATCAGAAATGCTGTTTTTGTGGTCTTTAGTGCTATCGTCCTGGGCTGGAATAGCTGTTCACAGGTGCCAGAAGTTGGTCGACTCCATGCAACACAGATGCGAAGCAGTTCTCAGAAACCGTGGTTATACAACTAAATATTAGTTCAGTGATTCACAAGCATTTTTCAGTATATATAGTAAATGTTTGATTTTGTAAAGAAAAATGCAGACACTGCTATTTTTTTGAACAGCCTAATATTCCTTTTCCTTCACTTTCTATAAACTAATAACAAATTTGATCAATTTTTCTTCATGTTTTGATTTTGAATAGAATGTGCAGTGTTCCCAATGCATTTGTGTGTATTGAAATAAAAGTTATTATTAGGATTTTGAGCTTTACTCACTTTTTTAAACACACTGCTATTATTTTGAACACAACTGTATATTCAAACGCACATACCTATAGACTGAACTCGTAATGTGCATGTGCACGCTGTCGGCGTTCTCACTGGTTCGCGTTTTTGAAGTTTGTGCAGAAAGAACTTAAGAGTTTTCTGTTAAAACAGTGTTGTGTTAGCGGCCCGCCGGCCCCTAAGTTAATAACTAATGATCGTTGCGAGTACCTGAAATATTTTTAAAACGTGCCTTCACTAAGTCAAAACATGCTTTTGTTTCTAATATCTATATTATATTTACCAAATTGGATTTTGGATTTTGTCCAAAATCATATCAATGGTTCATCAAGTCGTAACAGGGTGAAAGGCACTTCTGGATTCGCTTTGCAGCCCTATATCTGCTATAACCACACTATGCAAGTTTGCCAAACCGGGTCGTGTTTCTGTAGTTCGAGACATAAGAAAACTACAAATTTGACTTGGTTTACGTCAAGCGTTACAATTAGTTATTAGTTAGTTGTTCATTATTTAGTTTTTCTTCATTTCTGATGTCGCAATACATCATACTTTCATGAATTCATGCAACATACTCTACCTTTTCTGTGGACATCATTCATTCCAAAGCCGGTGCTGGATAAACAGCGAGCGTGCTTGCGACAGTAGGCAAAATTATTTACGACAGCGGTAATGGACAATTTCGCTTACAACCTCTAGGGCGACCGAAGAGGAAAAGTGAAAGTGAAAGTGAAAGTGAAAGTGACACGTGATGGCCAAGTATGGTAACCCATACTTGGAATTTGACCTCTTCATTTAACCCATCCAAGTTAATGCACACACATTAGGAGCAGAGTAGTGAGTAGTTAACACACACACTGCAAACATGGATACACACACCCAGAGCAGCGGGCAGCCTTTTGTGTGGCGCCCGGGGAGCGATTAGGGGTTGGGTTCAATTTGAAACAGTTTTGGACTTTGGTTCTGTGCCTCTGTGATCTCCCGAACATTGTTTGCTTTGAGATCTTGCACCATCCTTATAATGTTCCTCTGCTGCTCTATACGAATTTCTTGTTTAGATATTATGTCACGGAGAAGTGCTAGAACATTAAACAAAGGTATTGAAAGGTTTACCACACCACCCTTGCTATGACATGATCCTTGCGCTAACAGTGAATATATGATAGATCAAAAGTATCAACTTACCTTGATCATGTATTAAAACTCCAAAAGATAAAACCAAGATAGTGTGATTGTCGAAGTAAGAACAACAATTAGAATTTCACTGCGAGACTGCGTTGGAAAATATGAGTTGCTGAATAACTGCTACGTTACTTCCAGATCTTCTGGTAGTCGGGATGGTGTCAAGTGGTGCACACTGGGAAAAGTAGTCCTTTTTGTTTTGCTACAAAACTCGTTCCCTTTCGTAAGGGAACTCCCGCTGCATTGATACTCGATGCTTTGGGGAATGCCTTCGGCATGATGCGTCTGAAGTCTGTAGTGGAACTACTCCAATCTTGATTGGTGCTGTGTCTTTCGTCACTCATGACGTTGCATGTGACGGTGATCCGGAAGCTATAAAAGGACATCGGAACATAGCCGCGTCAGCTTTCTGTCTTCAGCAAGCGTTCTGTGTGACTGTATTGTCTTATTTGGTGTTGTCTGTCTATATCTCAATATATATGGCGAATATAGAGAAACGATTCAGGTGGTGTGCGTCCCCTTGCCCACGCTATTTGAGCGAGGATGACACGCACTCGTTCTGTGTTGTTTGTCTGGGAGTGGAGCATGCACGGGCAGTGCTCGAGGGCGCTGTGTGTGCAAACTGTTTTCAGTTATCTATGAAAAAGCTCCGCTCCCGTTTTGAGCCTGTTCGATCTATTAGATCAGGCTCGCGTTCCCAATGCATCAGGTCCCGTGTCTGTTGAGGCAGCGCGCCGCTTGTATGCATGGGATTCACACGTGGTGATGGCATATAATACTGAGACGGTTGCGACCCTTTCTCTGTGTTTATTAACCAGCTCCACTGGTCTCGCGCACGGTTCGGAAGCCCGCGCTGCGGCTTCTTCCGACCGTGTTAAAGACACAGCGTTTCATTTATCTGGCTCCGAGGAGTTAGATATTCTCAACACCGAATCATGTGGATAGGGGGATTCGACACCCCATATTCCCGTTATTGAGGAGTTGCTGGAGGTTGTAACCAGGGCAGTGAAATTAAACGTTAAAAGAATGGCCATTTAATAAGCAGGAAGCAACTGAGAAAAATAAAATGAAAATGAGCGCTTCCTGCAGACCCAGTCACAATCTTCGTGTCAGAGCCTTCCCTTTTTCACTGATCTCCATACTGAGGTATCGAGATCGTGGAAAAATCCAAAAAATAAATTCTCCTTCTCTTAAAGATTATAGGCCTGTTGCATTAACCCTCTGGGGACCACAAACGCGCCCGCGCGTTTTGCTCGTTTTTTTTTTTTAGCAATGAAAATAAACACTAAATGCTGTTAATTTTGATCTTTCATTTTCGTGTAATACATCAATCGATCTTGTTCAGTTTCTATTTTTTTTCTGTATACTCACAATAAAAATAAAGTGTTTTGCTTTTTGACAAATAAAGAAAAATTAACATGATGCGATTTCTGCCTTCTCTCTGTCAGTAAACTCCCATTTGAAACGCGTTCGAAAATGATCTATAACTCCGCGAAAATTCAGTCAAACAGGCAAACAGACCCACGGGCATAAAGCTTGAGATCGCATCTTTTAAATGAAGTCATTTATATAAAAAACAAATATTCTCAGCTTCTGTAATCTGTATAAAAAGAGAGCGACTCCTGTCGAGCTCATTACGAGCTAATTCACAGTAATGTGACCACTCCCCGGAGAGCGCGTGCTATTCAAACGCAAATTCTGAGAACTATTTCATAGCTGTGAAACGCCCACATCAGCTGTAAACAAAGCGCGTCGCGACTCCTCGCGAGTGAGACATTATAGCCTACCTTATGGAGAAAAGATTCCTCAGAACAGTGCTGATGAGGAGCAATATCTCCTGAAATGAGGAGCAGATTCCGCTGAGGAGTGAGGTAGGCTGTTTTCTTTTCTCACGTGTGGAATAACGTTATGGAATAACGTTAGTGTAGGCCTATGTAAACCGCAAAAAGATGAATCGCATTTCTATAATATTACTCGCCTTTCTGTGAGATGAATGAAGGGGACATATTTGTAAAGACTGTTTAGCCTAAATATGAATCGCGCGTCTGTGTGTGAAAGAATAAACTGCTTTGCTATAGCCTACTGAGATGAGTAAAAATCGACTGGAATATGTTGAAATAAAATGTATTTGTATAAGCAACGTATTAAACTGCAAAAAAAATACTATTTTTGTCAAAAATAAATTCATAGACTAAGATGTTAGATGTTCCAATGTTGGCTATATTCAAACTAATGAATACATATGATAAAATGTAGGCCTATAATCTTTTTTTTTTTCTTTTTTTTTACAAAGAAAGAGTACACTTGAAATATTGTTGAAATTGTAATTATTGTTGTAATTGTAACATTTTTAATAAAATAGCAAAACATATTTACAAGAGAGATGTAAGCGAAATCTTAAATGGTCAATATAAGTCTTCTTCTAAATACATCTTTTGTCCTTGCATTGTGGCTCAGTCAGTTTCACACCTGAGTGAATGGCTAATTATGCAGAGTGGGTGGGACATTCATAATCTAAGGTGTAAACTACTCCCCCCCCTCGCATATTGGCTTTCCAAGCAAAACCTGTTTTACACCATTTAAATCAATGTATTTTTTTTTTGTGAACGATAAAGCAAGACTATTTTTACATCATTTTGAAGCTAGAACTCAAAGGGACAACATCCATTAGTCAAAAGTCTTGTGGACACATATTTAATATGTGTTTTGTGGTCTTAATTCAGCAACTTTCATTTTAATTTTTTCCAATAACCACGCATAAACATTATTCTCTTAAAAATACAAACATCTACATACACGTTGCTCGCATATTATGGTAGCCCTGTTTGTGCTATATAGAGTGAATTTACACCTTTGCCATTAACATGTTTATAAATAACTGAAAAAAGCACAAATGTCAAGGCATGTCAGAACATCTCAAGGACCCCAAAAACAGCTTGGTCCCCAGAGGGTTAACCTCTTTGGTTATGAAATCTTTTGAAAAATTAATAAGGAAGGAGATTTTAGCCTCAACACAGTCAGCACTTGACCCTATGCAGTTTGCATATACTGTATGTAACCTAGCCCACTTAATGAGCTCACAGGTAAATCATGTATATAGAATAAACCAGCAGTCAGGACTTTGGTATAAATGCTTTTACAGAGCAGTTTTATTTAACAAGTCCCTTGTAGACATATAAAAGACAAATAATAAAAGAGAACCAAATAAACCAACCCAGGCAGTACACTGAGGTACAAGTGGAGTGAAGAAATTAATACTCAAAACAAACCATTAATTCACCACAGCATTTACCTATATGTGACACCCTCACACTAGTGTTGTTTTTGGCAGCCTGTTTTAATTTTAGTTTTAGTCTAGTCTTTGTGTCAAGCTGTCGTTTTAGTTTTTATTAGTTTTAGTCATGTTCATACTCTTTTTAGTCTAGTCATTTGATGATGACATTTTAGTCTAGTTTTAGTCAATGAAAATTGTATTTTAGTCTCTTTTTAGTAATGCAATTCTATTTAACCCAGTCAATATAGAATTTCAAACAAGGTTATCTTATTATATTTAGTATATTTAGGGCTGTGACGGTGGCAGTTTTTTTTTTACCACCGCGGTAATGGACCAACTACCGGTGGTGGTTGGGGGGTTATTTAAAAAAATAAAAACTCGTTTTATATTTCCACACAAAGACGCGTGATATAGCCTACCTGCTCTCTGAGAGGGATGTGGAACACGAGCAGGAAAGAGACCATCGATCTCTTTATGATATCTTCGTGTTTTCTACTTGATGTAAATTGGTCTGAAGAGCGAATGTTATCCTCCACAAGGGCGAGATATTTAGGCTGTGTTTGAGATTGCGCTGCCAGAGAAAGTGAAACTAAAAATCACCCACGCGTGTGAAACGCGCTTTACAACTAAACTTGACGCGCCCTATGTCTAATATAACAAGCACAGACTGTGTTAAAAAGAATTTGACATGCAAGTACAAATGTAGGCTATCTGTCCTACAGCGTTTTTCTACTTTACCACAGTAAAGAATATTATACGAATATAATAGGCCTAATTAAAAGCGAACCAATGAAGAAATGTTTATAATCCCTTTAGAAAATGGGTGAGACGTGAGTGAAGATTTGGGAAAAGAAACAAGAGATTCCATGCAGGGATGAGTCAAGGTTTTTGGATATTCGATTAGTTTATTTAATTATAGAATATCGAATAGGTTGTGCGATTATTCTCTAAAATAAAATCTCCATGTTCTGGTGCTGATGCGGTGACGCGTTCATGTAACCAGAGACGCTGCCAATAACATACAGCTGTCACAAAGAACCGGCAAAAGTAATGATTATGAATGTGTCAAATATATCAATGAGACATTTTAATAGAATAACTAATGGATTTTAACTAATTAAATTTGCTGATAATCGGGTGACCAGATCGCAAACCAGAATTTAAACCCGACAAAGCTATGGGTTCACGTACAACTCTCTCATTCGTCGTGACGTTATAACATTTCGTCTCGTCTCGTTTTGGTCAACGAAAATTAAGAGACATTTTAGCATAGTTTTTATTTTGTAAACCACATTTAGTCTCGTTTTCATTCGTCAACGATATTGCATTATAAATGTATTTTAGTCATCGTCACATGACCAGCATTTACGTCTCGTCTCGTTTTCGTCAGGTGATAACGGTTCGTTGACGACAATATTTCGTCATAATTTTCGTTGACGAAAGCAACACTACCTCACACCAAACCACTGCATCCAATAAAAGTAAACACCACATGTGCGCCCACTGTCCTTCGAGTGCGACCGCCTGGGAATACCTAAAACAACAAACAAAAACACATTTAAACAAACAATTCAGCAATCCTTCATTCTCATGAACACCATGCTATGTCATTACTTCCCCACCAATGTCATCAAAGAGGGACTCACTCGACATTTGCTTGTCACACTTAAAACACTGTTTCACGCGAGTTCAGGAAGTCATTAAAACCTCATATTAAATAAAAAACAGTAAGAAACAACACTCTAAATTAAACAGATAACAATCGGTGCCAGTCCTATAATAAAAATGCACACATTAGTACATTTCTAAAACAGAAAACCATTTAACAACAATGATCGATTCGGCTAATACCTTGTTTTAGTAGCTTGTGCTTTCCAATGATATATTAGTCATCAGCCCCGCTCATGAAGAATCAAAATGCTGCAAACAAGGAACATAACATTACGCTTAAAAAAATACTAAACAAACCCATAAGAGCAGTTACTACCTTGTTTTAGCAGTTTGCGTTATGCACTGAATCAGCTCGCCCCTGAACAAACAAAGAGCCCAGCTTCCCATTCACCTTCTCGTCTTCTGATCGTGTGTCTCACTTTAAATAAGTTGTTTGACCTGGTCTAATTTGTGTCAATGTCAATGTCACATTTATTTATATAGCACATTTCCAAGGCCAGGGCCTACCAAAGTACTTCACAGTAAAATACACAAAAATATTAGTCACACACTGATACAATAAAAACAATGAAATAACAGAATACTAAGAATAAAGGTACACATATAATACAACATTCATCAAGGCGGCTCCCCTGTGCCAAAAGCTACTTCAAACAAATGAGTCTTCAGCAATGATTTAAAAGTGGACAGGCTACTAGCAGTCCACACAGCTACAGGCAGTGAGTTCCAGAGAGTGGGAGCTGCCACTGAGAAGGCTCGATCACCACTGGATCATCAGACTGGCTGAACGGAGGTCTCTGGAGGGCCTATGCAACCTGACAAGGTCTGTAAGGTACTCTGGGGCTAGCCCATTGATACATTTAAAAACAAATAAAATAACCTTAAAATCAATCCGATACTTTACTGGAAGCCAGTGAAGCGATGAGAGCACTGGAGTAATGTGCTCCCGCTTCTTCCTGCCACTTAAAAGGCGAGCTGCTGCATTCTGTACAAGCTGCAGACGATAGAGCTCAGACTTCCCAATGCCTGTATACAAGGAGTTACAGTAATCCAGGCGAGAGGTAATAAAAACATGAATAACTTTTTCTAGGTCAGCCTGTCTCAGATACGGTTTGACTTTAGCTATCAGTCTAAGCTGAAAAAAGCTTGCCTTAACCACAGCACTAACCTGCTTATCCAGTTTAAAAGCACTGTCGACAATCACTCCAAGATTCCTGGCATGGGATCTTAAGTGAGGTGCTAGTTGGCCAAGGGAGCTGGTAAGAACCTGAACCAACTCTGGACGACCAAACAAGACAACCTCCGTTTTATTCTCATTAAGTTTTAAAAAGTTTTGGTCCATCCATGTCTTAACATCGCTCATGCAGTTTATCACGGCCTGCAAAGATTCTTTAGCTGGAACCTTTAGCGGTAGATACACCTGCACATCATCAGCGAAGCAGTGCAAGGAGATGCCATGCTTCCTGAAAATGAATCCCAATGGTAGCATATACAGGGTGTATAGGAGTGGACCCAGAACTGACCCCTGCGGTACCCCACAGGTCAGAGGGGCCACTGAGGAGGAACACTGTCCCATTTGTACAGAAATTGATCTGTCTGTTAAATACGACTCAAACCACTGTAGGACAGTGCCTTTTAAGCCAACACAGTGCTCTAAGCGCCACAGAAGAATTTTATGATCAACTGTGTCGAAGGCTGCAGTCAAATCAAGCAGAATTAGAATGGCACAGTTGCCAGTATCAAGGTGTAAGAACAGATCATTAAAAACTTTTAAAAGAGCAGTCTCCGTGCTGTGACGAGACCTAAAACCAGACTGAAACTGTTCACAAACATCAGCTGTTTTTAAAAATTCTTGGACCTGAATTAACACAGCTCTTTCTAAAACCTTTGAAATAAAAGGGAGCTTAGAAATAGGTCTAAAATTAGACAAAACCAGAGGGTCTAAGTTCTTCTTCTTCAGAAGAGGCTGAACTATGGCATGTTTAAAGGAGGATGGAACGCAGCCAGAACTAAGACACAAATTAATAAATTTCAAAATAAAAGAATCCACCGAACAGAAGACCTCCTTAAACAGACATGATGGAATGCTATCAGTTTGACAGTTAGCAGGGCGTAAATGTGCAACTATCTCATTCAGTTCAGAGAGAGAGACCGGTTCAAAGCTGTCAAAGACAGCTGTGCTTGCTAGAGGAGCTGAGGGGACCTGAGCAGACCGAGAGAGTGGGATTCTAATAGCAGAAATCTTGTCTGTAAAAAACTGCAGAAAAGCCTCACACAAGCTAGAAGAAGGCTCCATACAGACAGCATCACCAGAGTTCACTAGTGAATCAAATACATTAAAAAGAACCTGAGGCTTATGAGCATTTTTTGACACAAGTGAGGAGAAATATTCAGTTTTTGCAGTTTTTACAGCTTGCTGATAATTAATAAGACTATCCTGAAGGAGTTCCCTAGAAATTTGAAGATTGTCCTTTTTCCATTTTCTCTCCGCCTGTCTACATGTGCGCCTGAGCGTACGAGTGGACTCATTCAGCCAGGGCTCCTTCTGTGGCTTTATGCGCTTTAAAGTCATGGGTGCAATCGAATCTAAAATCTTAGTACAGAGAGAATCAAACATTGCTATGCATTCATCCACACTGCGGTCATTAAGATCATCCAGAGAGTATAAAAAAAGAGTCTTTAAAAATATCACAAAACAACTGTGGAGTTCCAGAATTAAAAACACGAAGACGGCGCAGAGGAGCTGCGCTTAGAGAGGGAGCAGGCACAGAGATGGAGAATAGAACAGGTAAATGGTCAGATAAAAGTGTGTGGCCGATCTCAGTTATCTGTATGTCCAGCCCATATGACAGCACAAGATCCAAAATATGACCCTTTTCATGCGTGGGCTCCCGAACAGACTGCATAAGGTTAAAAGAGTCAATTACATTCATAAAGTCTTTGACCAGAGGTCTGTTCTCACAACACACATGTATATTAAAATCGCCAACAATCAAAAAGTGGTCATATTTAAGAGTGACACCCGATACAAAGTCTGCAAAGTCCCAAACAAAGTCTTTGTTGAATTTTGGTGGCCGATAAACCACCGCACAAAGAAAAGTTTCCGAAAGCTTTACCTCAAAGAGTTGCAGCTCAAAGCTGGAGTAGCCTGCAGTTGAAGATTGTTGACAGCAAAAAGTAGATTTAAAAATGGATGTCAGTCCTCCACCTTTACCGGTAATACGAGGGGAGTTGAAGTAGTTGCATCCAGGGGGAAGAAGCTCCGATAAAGGAGCAAGATCACCTTCACGGAGCCAGGTTTCCGTCAGGAACATAAAATCCAAATTACGTGCGATAAAGAGATTGTTCAGTAAAAACGTTTTGTTTGTGACAGATCTCACATTCAGCAGAGCCAGATTTAAAGTAACAGTGTCAGATGCAGACAGGACATGCTTCAGGGAGCGGAGGTTCCGACGATCCACACCTCTTCTCCTAGTCGGTACACGCCAGCTGGCAGGGGGGAGCACCAGCCGATCGGGGTCCACCGAGCGGCCGACACCGCCTAAGCCACCAGCGTCAGGGAACACCGGCCGGATCCATCGGTCCCTGAACACCCCCGAGTGCAGAACAGCGTCGTCCAACAAATACAGCTCGGTCCAGCGACCAAGCCCACAAATAGTCCTCAGAATAGCCTTGAACCTTACCCGGACACCTCCGCGTTTACCACGTCTTCTGCGCCGTCTCTTGGAAGCATGATAGAGAGGAGGGCGCCTCAGGAAGGCCGGAATTTCCTCGAGGCATAGAGGTGGAGGTGAGCTTTTCAGCAGGTCAGGTTTAATCTGATTGCAGAAGACTCCAATCTCAAGCAGAGTTTGGCGATCATAGGTGAGAAACGATAGTACGCCTTGGCAACATAGGTAAAATAATAATAAATATAAAACAAAGACAGTGTGGAGTGACAGACGGCCAGCCAAACATCTCAGCACCATCTTTGCTTTGATCTATCATCTTTGCTTTGATCTATTTGATCTATCATTTGTGTGACAATTATTAATTCTAGCACCCTTACCAGTCATGCCTCACACAATTCTTCCCCAGGTCCTTGTGTCCCCCTCTCTGCCACATATAGATCTGGTAGAGGAGTTGATGACGCCACTTGTACCCTACTGAATATGATTTTAAGACATTTGGAAGGCAAAAAGAATCATGTACGTTTGCTATTTATTGATTTTTCTTCTCCTTTTAATTGTGTTAAGCCTTTTATCTTGGCAAAGAAATTGATTGATAATTTTCATTTAGATTTAAACATTGTGCGTTGGTTGGTGGATTTTTTAACCAATAGATCCCAAAGAGTACGTGTCAATGGAGTGTTGTCGAATGTATTATTGTCTTCCACAGGTACCCCACAGGGTTGCGTTTTGTCCCCTCTTTTGTTTTCTTTATATACTGACGGTTGTCATAGTATTTTTAATGGGAGACACATTGTTAAATTTGCGGATGACTCCGTGATTGTATCTCTTCTTAATGAGTTTGAATCAGATTCTGGTCCAGTGACAGATCATTTTATCAAATGGTGTGATGCTTCATTTTTAAATATTAATGCTTCGAAAACAAAAGAGATGTTCATTGATTTCCGTAAGAAGAGCTCTGTACCTGTGTTGCCTTCTGTCATAAAGGGACATCAGGTAGAAGTGGTTACCCAGTACAAATATTTAGGGACTGTACTTGATGATAAACTACAATTTGAGGCAAACACTGATATCATTAGAGGAAAGGCTTTTCAGCGTATGTATTTTCCAAAGGAAACTTCGATCTTTCAACATGGATGTTCTTTCATGAAAATGTTTTATACTTGTTTTATCAAAGCGGTTTTGAGTTTTTCTGTTATTTGTTGGTATGGTAATCTTAATGTCAAGAATAGGAGGAAGTTGACAAGCATAGTTATAATGTGCAGTAAGATAGTGGGGATCGAATTAAGGACTATTACACAAATTTATGAGCATAGGACGACTAGGAAGGGCCAGTTAGTCCTTTCCGATGTCACTCATCCATTGTGTATTGATATTCAACTACTTCCTTCAGGACGGCGATTTAAACTCCCCTTGTGTAAATCAAATAGATATAGAAATTCATTTATACCTGCTGCAATTAGGTTTTTAAATGATTTATTGTAATTTGTGTGTTGTGTTGTTATATGTGTATGTGTATACTGCTGTCTACACAAAGAATTGCCCTTGAGGACAATAAAGTTTAATCAATCAAACCCCAGTTGTCAGTCCAGGTCTCATGGGGTTGCTGCCAGGGGGCAGCCTCATTGGACAGCCGCCAGCTCCTCATATTTTGAGAAGGTTGCCTCTCGTGCCCCCCCGTATAAGGCTTGGGGCCAGAGGAAACATTCTCGCACGAAGCCCTCCATACCGAAGACAGGTCTGAGAACTGTCTTTCGAGTTAAGATGGCTTCGACTAAGAGGTCTTGTCGTAACACATGGACCCTTATGGGCGTTCCCCCAGGAGAGCAAATACAAGAGTCTCACCCCCTTATGCAGCCCTTAGGAAATCGATGTCTGTTTCACGCCACCGATGGCGCCTCGGGACACATTGGCTTCCAGCGAACACAAATCGCTGTGTCTGGCCGAAGACGTTGCGGCCCTGTCGAGTTCGCCGCCTCTCAGGAGGCCTAGCCCCTCTTAACACAGGAAACCTCAAAGTGGGCTCTTCCTTGGTTACGGGAGCCCGGGTTCTACAGCCGGTACTTCATAGTTTCTGTGGGGGGGGGGGGGAGTTAGGCCTTGTTTTGGATCTCAAGGTACTAGATCAACCTCCGAGGGGGTTCAGATTCAAGATACCGACTGTCAGTCAGACCAGCTCCGAGGACTGGTCTGTCGTGATAGATCCACAAGCTCCTTAACTCCTTGTTCCCTTCTAACCCCATCACAGGAAGTTTCCGAGATCTGCTTTTGGGGGAAAAGCTTATCAATATAGGGTTCTTCCTTTCGGCCTAGCCTTATCCCCTCGCACCTTCACTAAATGTATGGACGCGGCCTTTGTTCCATTGAGACTTCAGGGGGTCCATATCTTAAATTATATAGATGACTGGCTCATTTTGGCTCAGTCTGAACTGGCAATTCAACATCGAGATGTTGTTTTGCGTGATCTGAGGTGCTTGGGATTGAGACTCTATGTGAAAAAAAGTTCCTTAACTCCTCTTCAGAGTACTACGTTCCTGGGATAGAGTGGTACTCAGTCACGATGCGGGCACAATAGTCTCCTGCTCGTATAAATACTATCTTAAACACAGTGAAGAGTATTAGGTTAGGCCAGGCCATCACTGTCAAACACTTTCAAGGATTTTTGGGCCTTATGGCTGCAGCTTCCACGATAATACCCTTTGGTCTGCTCCATATGAGGGCCTTGCAGTGGTGGCTCAGGACCAAGGGGTTTTCTCCTCTGGGAAACCCCTTTCGCATGATCAGAGTTACGCGCAGATGCCTTCATTCTCTCGTCATGTGGAAGAAACCATGGTTCCTGTCTCAAGGTACGGTTCTGGGAGCACCATGTCAGAGAAAGACTTTGACTAAGGATGTGTTCCTCACGGGCTGGGGTGCGGTTATGGAGGGCCGTTACACCCGAGGTACTTGGAAGGACCATCATCTCTCATGGCATATTAATCGCTTGGAGATGATGGCTGTATTTTTTGCCCTGAGGCACTTCCTTGTAGACCTCAGAGGCCATCATGTTCTTATTAGGAAGGACAATATGTCGGTGGTCTCTTATATCAACCGCCAAGGAGGCTTGAGATCACTCCCTCTTTGTAAACTGGCGCATCAGATTCTTCTTTGGTCCAAGGATAAATTTCTCTCTGTTAGATCTATTTATATTCTTGGGGTTGATCATTTGGGAGCAGACATCCTGTCGAGGCAGGGGCTGAGGCCCGGGGAATGGCGGCTCCACACTGAAGTGGTTGAGCTTATATGGAGAGAGTTTGGCCGGGCGGAGGTTGACCTGTTCGCTTCTCATGAGAACTCTCATTGCCCGCTCTGGTACTCTCTCTCACATCCAGCTCCTTTGGGCTTGGATGCCATGGTACAGATGTGGCCGAGGTCATGTCTGTACGCTTTTCCCCCGATCCTCCGGCTCTAGACCTCCCCTTCTTACACCAAATCTTATGACAAGCTAGGTTGGATCTGCCCTCTACTCATTCCTATCGCCCGTGAGTGTGCCAGATGCTTTAGACCAGGGCGTTTTTCTCTCAGTGTGGTGGCGTGGGAATTCGTTCCCCAAAGCGTTGAGTATCGATGCAGCGGGAGTTCCCTTACGAAAGGGAACATCTCGGGTTACTATAGAGTAGGGAACGAGATGCTGCATCCCTCAGCCACACTTTTCACGCTCCTTAGAACGACTTGCTTCGACCCTTCGAAAGCTGACGCGGCTATGTTCCGGTGTCCTTTTATAGCTTCCGGATCACCGTCACGAGTGACGAAAGACACAGCACCAATCAAGATTGGAGTAGTTCCACTACAGACTTCAAACGCATCATGCCGAAGGCATTCCCCAAAGCGTCGAGTATCGATTGAGGGTTACAATAGTAACCCGAGACGTTATACAAATGGTAAAACTTTTTTTGTGGCATATTGATTACCAAAGTACTCATTCAGTCATTCAATCTTTTGTCTTAAATGATAATGCAGACTATTTGTCTTTGATCATTTTGCAAACATCTCATTGTTTTTTCTGTTTTTTTTTTTTCATTCTGCACATTGTCACCTCCTTAACCCCCTGGGGTCGGCAAACGCGCCGGCGCGTTTTGCTAAAAAAAATTCACATAGCAGCAAAATAGACTTAAATACTCCGTCATTTATGGTCATACAGACTTAAGAAATATGAAAAAATAAACTGTTAAATGTCTACTTTTTTATGTGTCCACTTACAAGCGAAAAAAACCTCATTGTGCTTTTGTAAAATAAAGAAAATAAACAGGGTGTGCTTTCTGGCTCTCCGTCTCCATTAACTTTTTTTTGGAGTACGTCTCTAAACTTAAACAAAACTCAGCAAATACAATTCACCCAGGCATGAGCTATATATCTTTATAATAATTTAATTGTCTGCTTTTAAATTATCTAATTCAAAACTAAAATAAATATTCTGTTTATGTAATGTGTATGAAAAGAGAGAGATGTCAGTCATTCTCATTACAGCTCATTACAACTCATTATCTGCTAATGTGAATACGCCCACGGAGAGAGCGCGCTATTCAAACGCAAATGATCTGAGGCAATCCATGCAAACGTGTCGACACCCACATCAACTCGATAAAACACACCAAGTTTAATCAGATTAATGTACTTGTTTACGCCGTCTCGCGACGCTGTGAGGAATAATACTATCATAATAATAATCCTGGAAAATTTACCTCAGAAATGCTGGTAGTTTCATTTCGAGGAGCAACGGATCCAGCTGAGGAATAGTAAGTTATTATATATATATATATATATATATATATATATAGTAATAGTTATTTATTCTCAAGTGCTTTGTTCTAATCGCGATATAGAAGTGTCTGTAAACAA
Source organism: Abramis brama (assembly GCF_963993115.1). NCBI lineage: Eukaryota > Metazoa > Chordata > Actinopteri > Cypriniformes > Leuciscidae > Abramis > Abramis brama. The sequence goes on from NC_139975.1 coordinate 40,067,453, forward strand.
CAAAAGTACTGTTTAAATATGAATCGCGTTTCTGTGTGTGAATGAATGAACCGCATTTAACAAACTATATTGCTATACTGAGATGAGTAAAAATCGACTGAAATATGTTGAAATAAAATTTCTTTATAAAAGCAACGTATTAAACTGCAAATTAATATTTATATGCCCTAATATAATCAACATATTTATTTCAACATATTTCAGTCGATTTTTACTCATCTCAGTATAGCAATATAGTTTGAATATATATATATTTCTTTAAAGCTTTCGACTCATAACTTTATTTTTTAGAGCTTTAGATAAATTTGGGTTTGACCCTAATTTTATTGGTGTTGTTAAAATCTTATAATGATACAATGATACAAACAGCTTTGTCTCTCTTGCCAATGGTACTGTCATATTAAATGAGGAGGAAGCAAATATGCAAGTGAATATGTTTAGTATAGTTGGTATAATTGGTCAGAGGAGTAAACCACAGGACACGATGACGGCTGAGTGGCGCAGGGACCTCGACAGGCAACACAGGAAGTGATGGTGGTGAGTGATGATCCGTGAAATGAACAGGGTAGAATAATCCAGATGAATAACAGGGAGAACGCTGAACATCAAACAGGAACACACCAATGGAGGGCAACAGGAAACGCCAGACAGATACCAGGAACAGGACACGGGAAAACTTCACAACGATCTGACAATGAGAGGACAGAGAACGTGAGTATAAAACCGGATTAATATGAGAACAAAACACAGGCTTTATTTTTGATACATGAAAGACGTGATGAATTCTCCTGTACGCCGGAGGAAGTTTGAGGTGGACTGCCACCGGACTAATGATTTTGGTGACAGTAAATGGGCCAATGAATTTGGGAGCAAGCTTATTAGAAACGGAGCGGAGAGGAATGTTCTTGGTAGAAAGCCACACTTTTTGACCAGCGACATATACGGGAGGCTTAGACCGGTGGCGATCGGCTTTAGCCTTGGTGCGCGCTCCCACCTGCAGCAGAGTCTCACGGGCTCTAGTCCATGTGCGGTGACACCTCTGGACGAAGGCGTGAGCGGAGGGGACCGCGACTTCGGTTTCCAGACTGGGAAAAATTGGTGGCTGGTAACCTAGTCAAGTCAAGTCATCCTCATTTATATAGCGCTTTTAACAATGTAGATTGTTTCAAAGCAGCTTTACAGAGATAAGCGTATAATTTATGGTAACAGAGATTGTTTTGGCTTTATAGCGGTTCTTTAATAAAGTTATTTTCCAGCTAAAGTTATTTTTGATTGATTCGCTTCCGTCGCAACAATCATTTGTTATTAAATTAGGGGCCGCTAGGACGACACCATTCTCTCTACACAGACTTTAAACACGAACCTGTGATAAACGCTGATGCCATTCACATGCGCATTAAGAATTGGTTCTATAGTTATGTGCGTTTGAATATATGTGCACAGGTTTGTAATTCCCTACAAACCAAGCCTAAACAAAGTACTGGTACCTTATAAAATTTTGATACAGAATTTTATTATATTTTGTCACTTCGGGGTAGATACGCGAAACGAATTTCCCGAAAACGCTTTATCTGTAGAGTGGTAAAGGGATCCTCCATAGGGAGAGACTAGTTGGCACTTCAGCACTGCGTTGTCATCAGGTCCAGGCGAAGGTCCTTCATCAGATCTGGATACAGCCTGGATCCGGCAGGCTGCGGGAAAACCTTGGGATAAACAAAGACACTAAAATTAGCGTAGATGCCATTCTTCTTATGATGTAACGAGTACATCAGGATTTATGAGAAGTGTTCCCGGTTCCGGCTGATCTAATCTATGCAGCCTAACATTGAATTATAGAAGTCTATAATGTATTATGTGAATGCTAGGTCAAAGAGATGTGTCTTTAATCTAGCTTTGAACTGACAGAGTGTGTCTGCTTCCCGGACAATGTTAGGAAGACTGTTCCAGAGTTTTGGTGCTAAATAGGAGAAGGATCTACCGCCAGCAGTCGATTTTGATATTCTAGGTATTATCAACTGGCCGGAATTTTGAGATCGCAATAGACGTGAAGGACTATAATGCGTTAAGAGCTTGCTCAAGTACTGCGGAGCTAAACCATTTAGTGCTTTGTAAGTAATCATCAATATTTTAAAATTGATACGATTGATACGTTTAATAGGGAGCCAATGCAGTGTTGACAGAACAGGGCTAATATGGTCATACTTCCTGGTTCTGGTAAGAACTCGAGCTGCTGCGTTTTGGACCAGCTGTAGTTTGTTTATTAAGTGTGCAGGGCAACCACCCATAATAGCATTACAATAATCTAGCCTTGATGTCATGAATGCATGGACTAATTGTTCTGCATTTTTCATTGAGAGCATATGACGTAATTTAGATATATTTTTAAGATGGAAGAATGTGGTTTTACAGATACTAGAAACATGGCTTTCAAATGAAAGATTGGTATCAAAGAGCACACCCAGGTTCCTAACCGACGACGAAGACTTGACAGAGCAGCCATAAGTTGTTGGACAGTATTCTGGGTTATTACGTGAGGAAGATTTTGGTCAAATTATTAGAAACTCTGTTTTTTCAGTTTCGTCGGGGCGAAAGAGATATAGAGCTGAGTATCATCAGCATAACATTGAAAACTAAACTAATTCCATGCTTCTAATGATATCTCCCAAGGGTAGCATGTACAGCAGAGTGCAGATCGGGCCGAATTTTTTTGTCCGAGCCCGGCCCGCGTCCGACAGAGCAGTAACCGAACCCGACCCGAGCCCGACAGGCATAAAGATATTTATGTCCGAGCCCGACCCGAGACCGGCAGTTAAAATCCTATTTTTTTTCTCATACTAATGACACATGTAGGTTTGTTTGTGTGGAAAACCTGCTTTTATTAAGCAACTGTAGGGAGGCATTCGGAAATGTCAGCAGGATGAGTGCATCAGCGCGCACGGAGCAACAAGCACACTTAACGCAGGCACGCGTGCACGTGTTTCGTTGTCACGACTACATAAACAAATTTCCGCACACAGGAAGACAGATGTTATGGTAATATTTTACATGTATTTTAATCACAAAAACGAACGTTTGCATCAAGTGAAAGCATCAGGCACATTGGCTACCAACATAATAAGCTGTTTTAAATTTAAAATGTTCAATGCCTTATCGCGCTGATGTGACCGAGCCCGACCCGAACCCGAACATAATTTGTAAATATCTGTCCGAACCCGGCCCGGCCCGTCGGGTACCGACGGGTCCCATCGGGCTCGGGTCGGGTATCCATCCTCTACTGTAATGTACAGAGTGAACTGCAACAGTCCTAGTTACTGAGCCTTGTGGTACGCCATACTTAAATTGTAATCGATAAGACATCTCTTCATTTACTGCTACAAACTGATAACGGTCAGATAAGTATGATTTAAACCATGCTAATGCAATTCCACTAATGCCAACATAATTTTCGAGTCACTAGTCACATGCAGCACTAAGATCGAGTAACATTATGTAACAATCACGAGGCAGGATGCAAATGCAAGTAAAAACGCTTTATTAAGCCAGAGAAGATAGATGCAGGTCAGGCGGACACAAACACAGATGGACGGTGACGCAGGGACCTCGGCAGGCAACAGGTGGTGTGCTCGGTGATCCAGTGCAGTAATCCTCGGTGGCATTGCGCGGTGAATCAGTGCAGAAGTGCGGGAATCCAGACAGACGATGATCACAAAGACACGAGGCAAATCCACAATCCAACGAACAGGCACGGGAACAGGAACAGGATCACACACCGGGAAAACACCACAACGCTCTGACAAAGAAAGAGTGAAAACAGAGGGACTAAAAAGGGTTCACTGATCAGCTGCAGCTGGTGCGCTGATCATACACAGCTGGTGTGCTGATCAGCAGCAGCGATCAGCGACTCCGCCCACAATCACACACACACACACAATGCAAGACGAAACGAAAGGAGACGGTGAATTCATGAACTGTGACACACTAATAGAGAGATACAACCACGATCGGATGATAAGAGCAAATCATTTGTGACTCTAACGAGAGCTGTCTCAGTACTATGGTACGGTCTAAATCCTGACTGGAAATCCTCGCAGATATCATTTCTTTCTAAAAAGGAACATCAGCCTGTAGTTGACTAATTCTGTAGGATCAAGTTGCGTTTTATTTTATAAGAGATTAGTTCTGAAATCATCTTATTAAAATATAATCTAGAGACACGCATCCAAACTTTAATCGAGGTTAATTGTAAGAGTGCAAGGGCTTTAGATACTGCTTTGGATGTGACTAGTTTAGTGAACACTGTACATTGTTCGGTTCCAGCTGAAGTAGAGCCCGTGCAGCAGGGCAATTGGGTGGCGGTGAGACGCTGTAGTCACAAGACAAAACACCGCTCTTCCGTTCCGATTACAACATCAAACAGATCCCCCCCCCCCCCCCCCCCCCTCAATGAAACACCCACTGAGAATCCTGTTGAATGTGCCCTAGTTAATGGCGATTCTATTACACGGAACGTGAAAATAGAGACACCAGCTACCATAGTCACATGTTTGCCGGGAGCCAGAGCGCCTGACATCAGAGCAAATTTAACAGTACTGGCTAATGCTAATCGTAAATTCTCTAAGATTATTATTCACGTCGGCACAAATGATGTTGGACTCCGCCAGTCGGAGATCACCAAAATTAAAGGGATAGTTCACTTTGAAATTAAATTTTGGTATGTTTTAGCTTACCTCAAGGGCATCCAAGATGTAGGTGTCTTTGTTTCCGCAGTAGTTTCAATTTTGAAATTTTTAGGTCAAACCGTTCTTGTCTGTCAGTCATATAATGCAGGTCTATGGTCACCACCTCAGAGAGCATGCACAGAGAAGTCCAAATTAAACAATTCCCCATCGTAAGTACACATTGATGGCCTAAGACATGAAACGAGCGGTTTGTGTGAGAAAACGAACAGTATTTATATCGTTTTTACCTCTTGTACACAACCACGTCCAAGTGATCTGAGGGCGCGGGCGCTTCCTGGTGTGTAACGTGTGCGGGCGTTCTGGCTTAGTCTGCGCAAGCGGCGGAAGTGATCTCTCATGCGTGTACGTCGTTATAAAACGATATAAATACTGTTCGTTTTCTCACACAAACCGCTTGTTTCGTGTCTTAGGCCATCAATGTGTACTTCTTAGGGCAATGCAAACAGTTTGTGCAGTAGTTAAAGCCCGACTCAGACAAGTCGAAAATAAATGTGCGTTTCCAACAAATTAATAATGTAAACGACAATCTCACGAGCCACGAGAAAACATATAGTGTTTCATTGAGGGGGGGGGGATCTGTTTGATGTTGTAATCGGAACGGAAGAGCGGTGTTTTGTCTTGTGACTACAGCGTCTCACCGCCACCCAATTGCCCTGCTGCACGGGCTCTACTTCAGCCGGAACCGAACAATGTACAGTGTTCACTAAACTAGTCACATCCAAAGCAGTATCTAAAGCCCTTGCACTCTTACAATTGATCAGAAAGTGCATCTAGTGCTGGACTTCCCGTATCAGCTCCGGTTATGAAGCCGCAGTCTAATCCTGTTAACATGAAATAAGCCTGCTCGCAAGCAGGTTTAAGCTTGCGCACCTGTTGCTATGACAGCAAGTCCAGGATGAGCGTCGAAGAACCAAACAATCCAAGATCATGCCAAATCGCCAACAATCAAATCCAGCTAAGTGAGTTAGCGATGTACAAAGAACGGGCCCCAGATATCAGCCAAATATTTTGTTATTCTGGCAGACCGAATTCAAGCCAGGGCTCAGCCAAACAGATAATATTTGATTTTTGTTTCTTTTTTTTTTATAAATTAAGTTTTTATTGGTTTTCTTTATACATAACAAAACAAGCAATAATAATAATAATAATAATGAAAATAAATAAAATAAAAAAATAAAAAAAACCTTTATACAAAACAAACAAACAAAATAATAATAAATAATAATACTAATCATAGAATTTACATTTCAATGCACAACAGTGTAGACAAGTCTCAACTCAATCATGTGTCCAGTATTAGTCATCCTTCGAGGCAACCATCTGAATAAAGTTCTATTTGAAAAAAAATCTATTTGATTTCCGTTCACCTTAGCTAACATTCTTTCTTATGATACATTCTCAATCATAAATTCAATCCACATTTTTAATGAAGGACATTGAATAGCTTTCCAAAATCGAAGTATCAATCGTATTGCCGTAATTACACCCACAGTAACAAGGGAAAACTCATTATTTTTAATCTGAGGAATCTCAGATTTATCTCCTAAAAGGCAAATCCTTGATGAAAATGGAAAGTCAGATCGTACTCGGTTACTAACGTAACCTAGGTTCTCTCTAGAAGAGGGAACGAGTAATGCGTAAGTATCTTACGCTATGGGGAAATCTCTTTTCCGCGAGATACTGAAGCCAAAAATTATCCTTTAATTTTGAAATAATGTAAAACGCGTTGCGGCAGCATGCAGGTATAGGCAAGACAGCTCGCGTGCCTATTGGCTGCCCTGCGGCAACTGCAGCAGCCTATCGAGAGAGGCCTCCGTGACGTCAGATCCAATGGGGGCGCTTCGCGCCCACTACGTCACGTCCCACCGAAACTCACGTGGCGTGGGCCTAATAAATATGGCTTGATAGGCTGATACACTGGTTTTCATCGCCAAAGTGAACCAGAGCTTGTTGCATGCATGGCAAAGATATGCAGTACTCGTTCCCTCTTCTAGAGAGAACCAAGGTTACGTTAGTAACCGAGTACGTTCTCTTACGAGAGGTCTCTTGTACTGTGTAAGTATCTTACGCTATGGGGAACACAGTGTAAAACGTCGTGCGTGCTGAGATCCAACACCAAAGTCCCACGGGCAGGTGCCCGGGGCTCATATAGTGCAAAATCACAAGGGACTCACAGAGAGTATGGAAAGAGGGCTGAAAGCGTCATCCCTGAATGAATAGCACCTGATAAGGGGCCATTTATATTGTTTCACACTGCTAGGGCGAGAAATCGGCCTGGACAGAAGAATATAATGGGTCTTAAACACTGCCCATTAGAGATATTTGATCGATCTGCGAGCGTTGCTCAAGCAGTTTCAGAATTCTGAGCCGATAGTGTCGGGGCAGGTAGTTCTGATTTACTGGACCGAAAGTAGCTTAGCCTGCAAAGCGGGAACCTCTAGGTTATAAAACCTTATAAATGTAGATGGGGAGGCCCAGCCTGCCGCCATACAGATATCTTGCAAGGCAATCCCGCTATACCAAGCCCACGATGAGGCCATGCCTCTAGTGGAGTGCGCTTTGACACCTAATGAGCACTGCAGGCCCTTAGAAGTGTAAGCCAGCGCTATAGCATCAACTAACCACCTGGATAGGCTCTGTTTCGATGCAGCTAGTCCCTTAGAACGTCCGCTGAACAAAACGAAGAGCTGCTCCGTCTGTCTGAAGACGGTTGAGCGTGACACATAAGCTCTTAATGCCCTGACTGGGCAAAGGAAGCTGGCGTCCTTCTCATTACAGACCGGCAGAGCCGACAGAGAAATCACCTGAGCCCTGAACGGTGTGTTGAGGGATTTAGGAACATATCCGTGCTTTGGTTTGAGTATGACCTTCGAGTCATTTGGCCCAAATTCCATGCACGTTGCACTTACTGAGAGCGCTTGCAAGTCCCCTACGCGCTTCACAGAAGCGAGAGCCAGAAGAAACGCTGTCTTGAAAGACAAGTGTTTGACTTCTATTGACTGTATTGGCTTGAATGGGGGCCCCTTCATGGCTTCCAGAACCGTAGAAAGGTCCCAAACGAGAACTGAGGAGGGTCTGGGAGGATTTAACCTTCTAGCTCCTCTAAGGAAGCGGATGACCAGATCGTTTCTCCCCAGTGACTGGTCAAGCGTTGGTTTAGCGAACGCCACTATAGCCGCCACATACACCTTGAGCGTGGAAGGGGTCATGCCCTTGTCCAGTAGCTCTTGCAGGAAGGAGAGAACCTCTGTCACTCCACAGTCTGTAGATGATATACCACGAGCTGCGCACCAGCTAGAAAACACAGATCATTTCGAGGAGTAGAGCCGTCTAGTAGACGGAGCCCTAGCCTGCGTGATCGTGTTCAACACTCCCACTGGGAGGTTAGCGGGTACCCATTGATGGCCCACACATGTAGGAACCACAGCTCCGGGCGAGGATGCCAGATCGAGCCCTTGGCCTGAGAGAGGAGGTGCAATATGCATCACATGACTAAATGTTAATTTATCCATCAAAAATAAAGTGTTACCTTGTAATTCCCATGACCCGGCCCCAGATAAGCAGAAGAAAAAGAAGATGATGATGATGACCTTGTAATGTCCAAGGTTCAAGAATGGAAACCAATTCCAATTTTCGTTTCTTTCTTCATTTACATTTTTTTTCTATTATTTTTCTTAAAACCATTTTAACCCCCAAAAAGCCCAAGTTATTTGTAATGCTGTGTTCCAGTCACAGTCTGAAATAAGACCTCAAATTTAAGTTGCCTGTGTTTTGGACCTTCGTTCCTCTGACAAGAGGCAGCTAGCCCGGCAACATATTTTCTCATCAAGATGACAGCAACTTTCATGATTAAGGTGCGTTCTTTCACTCTTTACACTGTTTAATGTGGAAGTATCACAAACATAAATACTTGGTGCAGGTTTGGCTGTGTTCATGACATCTATAATGCTTTGGGGACTTTCCAAAACTGGTTTAACTGGTTTAACTGTTGTACAAATACAAACAGGTTCTTGCAGGAAGCCTGAAGCTTGTAAACGATGATATGCTTCTGATCAAAACTTTCCCATAGTTTCAAAATGCTCTAATCACAACAATAATTCTACTATATTTTAGACTAAAAACTGAGTTAAAATTCAAATCTACAAACTCAAAGGACTTTGCCAGGTCGACTGATTCTAAAAAATCAGCATTATCATTAATTAACTATATCATTGGGACTCAACATTTAAAGCATTCCTTGAATTAATCACCTTTAACAGACAGAAGCAATGTGAATGCTGATACATCTGTCAAATATAGTTAGTGAATGGTCCTGGGGACTGGATCACAACTACAGATGGGTTATTCCATATTAAATCAACCAAATTTCAAGCTCAATTTTTTGATTTTGTACTTTTTTTTTTTTTTCCACTTTTTTTCCAAAGAAGGAAAAACATAAATAGTGATGAAAGCCAAAATATTAAATATAACGAATGTATAGTGAACGAGTAATCTGTTGTTTTGTTGAGGGGGTCAAAATGACCCTTTTCACCTGAGATTTGGAGCCAGATTACAGGAGGGTAAAAATTATTTTAGAAAGATGACAAAATCATTATTTTATTTTACCAAGGAGATTGGTAGGTCTATTAGTAAACAATGTTGACTTTAGCAATCTTTGTTAAATTATATGCCAACAGTGACAGTTAAAATGTTGAGAAAAGCACTTGTGTTTTTTGCCCCATGTTTGCATGAAGTGCACTGTAACTCAAGAAGTATTAAAGATATCTTAAAATTCTTTTAGATTTCGTTTTTTTAAACAAATATTTATTTTGGTATCTTCATTTTAAAGGCCTTGTATACAGTAGTTCAATCCCAGAGATATGGATATTTTCAGTGGCCAAATACCAAATGTTGGTAACTTTGCATACAGCTGATATTCTTTTCTTTTAAAGAGGAATATCTGAACAGCAAATAATGTTGAAACTAGAAATGTATCTCTTTTTTTCTTTCTATCAACACAATTCCATAGAATATACCTATCTAAGTGCCATAAATATTATTTTTCCAAAGTTTGCATGCCTGTCATTCAAAAAGTATTAAAGATATCTCATATGATTTTATATATGATTCTGGTTCTGAAAAAGGTCATGAATTAATAAATCTAATTTTCCTTGAGCTTTTGACATATAAGAGGTCATCATACTATAAGAATACCTTGTAAGTTTTAGATTTGTAAACTTCCTTGTTAAGATGCATTTAAATTCCTGTGTTATTTTGGTGACTCCTTTTCACTTCTTAACACAACTATATGCATGAAACCATTCAGAAAAATTTGGGCACAAATGGGTTAAACAGGACGTGATCTTCAAAGGCTTAGATGGCAGGGCCGGAGCTCTCAGTGTCGATGTCTCCCTCTCGCAAACGTCTCTTCACTGGGGGACATTGACACATACCCACCGGCTCATGCATTCCCTCCACATTCGGGTAGTTGGAATGTTGGAAATGATGAATGTGAGCTGAGTACAGGTTCTTCCATGCCTTCTCAATCTCAAAGTGGAGATCAGGTAGGAATGGAAGGCTCACGGGAGCTGGCGGCTTTTCACAACCCTTGCCTAGCGGTGGCACGCTCCATAACCTCCACCAGCTCAGCATATGCGGGGCAGGGGGGCTGGCCAGGTTCAGCCATCTCGCCATCGTCACCAGCGTCAGCCTCCTCCTGCTCGTCCTGGCTAACAGAGCACTGGCTGCTGGACCAGAGGATGTGTCTGACAGTGCATCCTCTCCCAGCAGCTCACCCTCGTCTGCCTTTACGGGACGCGAGTGATTCACACCTCTCTCAAACTCCTCAGCAAGCTCCACCTTTAGTAATTGTCGTGTTTTGTTACTACCTTTGTGTGAACTTTTGCTTTTGAAAGACTTTTCGCTTGCCTTTTTACGTTGCATTCGCTGAAGCCTTATGGCAGGGAAAAAAGGAGAACATGCATATGTAGGGATGGGAACCGAGAACCGGTTCTTCTTCAGAACCGGTGCCCAGTGAATCGATTCCTTGGAACCGTTAGCATGCCTGCTTAACGATTCCGCTTATCGGTTCCGCTCGTTCAAATGTGACACGACGTCACACACGTGCTGCGTTGTTTTGGTTCAGAACGTAGCAAACACTATGAGCAAACATGGCATCAAGGCAGAAGCGCTCTGACCGCGTCCTAACTACATGCGACGCGACGGCGCGACACGCGATAAAAAAGTATCATTTTCCATGTTAATCAAAGTTTAACCAGCCGCGACACGCGACGATTCTATTTGAAACGGATCCTATTTTACTGCGACGTCGCGCTGGAACAACAATCTCAAAGTGTGGCAATGATAATATCAGGTACTATTTTTGTGCTTTATTTAATGTTAAAAGCGTGTATAATGTGACTGAATATCATTTAGTGCTCCCAGCTTTGTAGCTGTAAAAACAACAATGGATAAGTCACATCAGATCTTGAAATTAAACAAATGGAAACAAAAACGTTCAAAATGTGAAGAAAACCCGTGTATTATTTGACAAAGATTGTTTTAGTAACTCAATAGCCTAATCCAAATGAGCACTGTTAATATTCCAAAAGACACAAGCTCTTCCTAAACTGTTTTCAGTCTGTGTTTTTAGTTTTTATGGCACATAAATGGCAGTTTTATTTATTTTTTTGTCCGGACCAATGAATGTGAAAATTGTCAATTTCCTAATCCTAAGGCACTCTTCTTGATACTCTTTCAAGGCACACAGGTTGAGAAACACTGCCCTAGGCTATAGGTCCCTGGACTTTACTTTGAGAAGTAGCTCACCTACTTTTAGGTTTGTTCTGAGGTTGCTACACATAATTTGTGTATACTCTGTGCTGTGTCTTCTGATCAGATATTAAAGCGAGTTAATACAAACAAATTTGTACTTATTCCCTCACCCAATAAGAATCGATAAGAGAATCGATAAGGAATCGGATCGATAAGCAATATCGATAATGGAATCGGAATCGTTAAATTCTTATCAATTCCCATCCCTATGCATATGTATCGACAGCTTCAGGTGTAGCAGGGGAGGAAACTGAATTGATGGAGCTTGAAGTGTCGTCTGCTAAAGATGCTTGACAGCAGACAATGCCTCACACCCCGTTCAAAAGTCCTGGGCCCAAACGAGTGAAACCAGTACAGGAGAAGGAAAAGGAAAAGGATGAGATTTCCACTAGTGTTCTTTACGCCGCCATCCAAAGCCTCAACCGTAAGTTTGACGAGAATTCATAATAGATTTCCATCTTAGAATTCCAGCTGAAAGAGAACACTGATGCAATTGTCAGAATTATGGAGTCTATGGATGCCAATACGATGGTGTTAAAGGGTGTTAAGGAGGATGTGGACAAGTTGAAGTCACAGGTGACTCATTTACAGAAGGATGACGAACTGTTGAAACAGATATGTGTGGAACATGACCGATACAAACGCAGATGGTGTTTGAGGCTAAATGGAGTTCTAGAAAGATATCTTGTGATTGATATGCCCGTGCCGTCCAACGCCATCGCTATGGAACCACCACCAGTGTCCCAAAACATCCGCGCACAGATCGTTTCAGGTGCGGATGTAGACCTTTCTTCTCTTCTCTCTCTACTCCCCACAGCCGAACCAGACTGCGAAATAGCTTGTGGGGATTTCTCCGTTACCCTGAAAAACACAAACACACACTCATTCCGCGTTCTTTCATTTTCCGAATTTTCAATTGCCTTTTCTCGTTTCACTGAAATTATCTGTTCAGCTTTCCCCCACAGGCGACGCGAACTGAATGATTATCTAGCAATCATAGCCGAGCCCGCGCTGTCCTATGGGGGTGGGCATTTTTACACGTACCATAAATTATTTTCAGCCAAAAGTGCCGTGCCAGTCACACAGTGGAACCAGTGCACATACTGGGGTGCACTCGACCCAGATCTCCACAGCAGGGTGTTTTTAGGCTGCAAAAACATTTCTTGCGCGGTCTGCAGGTCAGTGGCGCACTCAACTGCTTCGTGCCCGCAGGTTAACCCTTCCTCTCTTCCCTACCCGGGAACAAGCACTGCTAAATCCACCAGCTACGTGCCTCGTGCAGCAACCACCAGTGCAAACCAGGACTCCTCTTTCGATGAAAGCAGACAGCCCTGTAATCATTTTAACTCGGGTTAATGTAACAGAGCACGCTGCCGGTTCATGCACATCTGTAGCTTCTGTGGCGATGCTCATGCCCGCATTGTATGTCCAGTGTACAAGTCTGTAAATAAAAAATCCTTGCCAAAAATTACTTGCCGATTTCGCGCATGCACTTTGAACTAGCTCATCACCCGGACGCTGAATTTACTCATTATTTGCTGTCAGGCCTAAAAAATGGCTTTAAACCCGGCCTAGAATGCCTGCTCTCCCAAAACATCATATGTAATAATCTTCAGTCTGCCCTCATAGAACCTGAACCAATCTGATCAAAAAAGAAGTCGAGTCAAGCTTCATGATCGGCCCGTTTGACAATCCTCCATTTAATCTGTTTCGTATTAGCCCCATTGGAGTGGATACAAGAAAATTCTCGGGTAAAAATGGCTAATAATCGACCTGTCAGCCCCGCACAATTCCCCGTTCCCAAGCATAAACAGCTTGATTCTTCTCGACGAATTTTCGCTTAAATACCACGACATAGATCAGGCAATCGACATGATCAAAATCGCACGTCGGGGCGCTTGGCTTGCCAAAATTGACATTACATCTGCTTTTAAAGTAATGCCTATCCATCCAGATTCATGGCACCTGTTCGGAGTGTGCTGGCTCGGGAAATATTATTTCGGATGCAAAAGCAGCCCTAAAATATTCGACATGCTATCAGAAGCCGTTTACTGGATTTTGTCGAACTACGCCATTCCCCACCTCATTCACCTGCTAGACGATTTTTTAATAATCTCGCCTCCCAATGCCATCCCAGCCGCACACATCCTCACAGTCCAAATTTATTTTTTCTGAGCTCGGAATTCCCATCGCACAGATAAAAACCATTGGCCCTGCAACATCCATCGAGTTCCTAGGAACTAAAATCGACCGAATAATTCTCATCTCATCTACTCTCCTTAAAAAATCTAGTTGTTCAAAACGCGAACTCCTATCCCTGCTCAGCCATTTAAACTTCATATCACATCTCCTCTCACTCGCGTCCTCCGTCCACTCACTAGAGGACCTCATTTCCATAACTCAAGCATGTCGCGACAAACTCAGGCTATGGTTAACATTTCTTTTTTTTTTCTTTTTTTTTTCTTTTTTTTTTTAGCACATATTACACAAACAATACAATAATAAAGAGAGAAGAAAAAAAAAGAAAAAAACATCAAGAATACTACCAGACACAACAACAACAACAACAAAAAAAAAAAAAAAAAAAAAAAAAAAAAGAAGAGAGGAATCTACACTACCACAGTGTGAATTATCTATTATTCCAATTGAGTTTATCATGTTATAGTCTCTATATAATTTAGTACTAAGGCCCATATAGATTGGAACTCTTGCAGTCTTGAATGCTGTTTACTTGTAATTTCTTCAATGGGCAAGAAATCTATTATCTGCTCCACCCATTGACCAAATCTGGGTCCTGATTGGGAAATCCATGCAGTAAGTATACATTTTTTAGCAAAATAAGAAAACATTGTAAACACACATTTACTTATAAAAGGACACTTATTTTCCAAATCATAATTCAGTAAATATAACATAGGACATAGCTCAAAAGTACTATTATACATATCTTGAATTACTTTATGAATCTTCTCCCAAAAGGACAAAACAGCTTTACAATACCAAAATAAATGCATAAATGTTCCTAACTCAGTTCCACATTTTCTACACATAGGAGACTTTGTATTGTTAAATTTATTAAGCTTCACTGGAGTTCTATAGTATTTATACAAAAATTTATAATTAGTTTCTTTAACTTTAATGTTCACACTCAGTGGTAAAGTCAAATCGGTACACAGAATTAACCATTCTTTTTCACTAAACTTCCTTTTAAGCTCTAATTCCCAATTTGTTTTTAAAGAAGAAAAAGAATTCTGGGAGTTTTCTAACAGAATTTTATACAGATGAGATATCTTCCCCTTAACCGAAGTAGCAGAAATAATAGATTGTTCCAACTCAGTAGGATATAATCTAAGTTGTCCCTTTTTATATAAAGATATAATAATATGACGAACCTGCAAATATTTAAAAAAATCTATTCTAGGAATTTGATATTCATCACAAATAACAGAAAAAGATTTAACAGACTCAGAGTCGGCATCAAACATATGCGCAAAAGTTTTCAGCCCATGAAGTGACCAGTTTCGAAAATCAGTTTGGGAAAGTGCTATAAAGTCAGGGTTAAATGCAATAGGAGAGTTTTTACTTATATGACTTTTTGTGCTCAAATATCTATTACAGTCCTGCCAAGCTTTCAGTGTAGCTTGTAGGGGGGGGAACCCCTCTACACTCATCAGGAACTGCAAATTATTAACATAAAGTGTAGTTGTGATCTCCAATGGATAGCAAGTTTGTGATTCCAAAGTTACCCATAGGGAACTATTTTCCAGCTTCCAACTTATGATATTTCTAATTTGGCAGGCCCAATAATACCATTGAAAATTTGGAAGTCCTAAGCCCCCTTTTAGATATGATTTTGTTAAAGTGGACAGTTTAATTCGCGGGGTCTTGTTGTTCCATATAAACTTTGTTAAACATCTATTGATTATTTTAAAAAAAGAAAAAGAAATATAACATGGTAACATATTAAAAGCATAAATAAACTTAGGGAGTATACTCATTTTAATAACACTGATTTTCCCAATAAGAGATAGTGGGAAAACAGACCAGGTCTGAAGTTTCTTTTTACATTTCTCCAATAAAGGGTTATAATTGTCCTTGAATAATTTATCCAAAACAGGTGTCACTTGTATTCCAAGATATTTAAAACCAGATACGGACCAAGAAATGGGGCATTCTTTCCTAACATTTTCTTCATTTGGAATATTAAGAGGGCAAGCAATTGATTTTTGCAGGTTGACCTTATACCCTGAAATCATAGAAAATGTTTTAATATCTGCCAAAACATGGCGCAAAGTTAATATAGGTTCAGTGACAAACAGTAAAGTATCGTCCGCATAAAATGAAATTTTGTGATGTTGTGTGCCTGTGGTCACTCCTTTTATCATAGAATTATTTCGAATCAACTCAGCAAACGGTTCTAAAGCAATAACAAATAATAATGGAGAAAGAGGGCAACCTTGTCTAGTTCCTCTTCCTAAATACATTAGGGAAGATTCTACATTATTAGTGGAAACAGTTGCATTTGGAGTATCGTATATTGCTTGAATCCATTGAATGAAATTATAACCTAATTTGAATTTATCTAATACTAAAAACAAATAATCCCATTCTAAGCGATCAAACGCCTTCTCGGCATCGAGAGATATTAATAATGAAGGTGTTTTTTGCTGATTCAAATAATGAATAATATTAAACAGCCGTATTGTCAGATGAATGACGACCTTTAATGAACCCAGTTTGATCTAACTTTATTAACTTAGGGAGAATGGTTTCTAATCTCTTCGCTAACAATTTTGTAATAATTTTGTAATCACAGTTAAGTAAACTTATAGGCCTATATGAGGCACAGTTATGAGGGTCTTTACCTTCTTTCAAAATGACAGAGATTCTAGCTGTTTTCATAGATGCAGGAAGAGTATTATTACTAGCAAAATCATTAATCATTAACATAAAAACCAATTTAAGTTGTGGCCAAAAAGTTTTATAAAATTCTCCAGAAAACCCATCTGGGCCTGGAGATTTATTTGCTGACAGTGAATTAATTATAGAGAGCACCTCTTCCTCAGTAAAGTCTTTATTAATAGTTTGTCGATCGGAGACTGTAACCTGAGGTAAATCTAACCGATCTAAAAAAGCTATTGCTTCAGGAATTGAAATATTTTGTGATTTATATAAACTACTATAAAAATCAAAAAAATGTTTATTAATTTCTAATGAATCATATGTTACATCGTTTTCAGTTTTAATGGCCATAATAGTTCTCTTAGCTTGTTCCTTTTTTAAATAATGTGCTAATAGTTTACCCGGTCTGTTACCAAATTCATGTATTTTTTGTTTCAAATACATACTTTTTTGTTTAATATAGTTTGAATGGTCTAAATTAAAATTTGTTCTAGCTATAACTAATTTATGCCAATTTTCTTCAGATTGATCTTGCTTATGTAGCGCTTCTCTAAATAACAGTTCTTCCTTTAGACCATTAGTAATTGATTTTCTTTCTTTATTTTTATAAGAGGAGTATGATATAATATGTCCTCTCAAAGTAGCTTTTTCTGCATCCCAAAGTATGGATGGGGCTATCTCAGATGATAAATTAAAAGTATTAAATTCTTCAATCCACTCTCTCATTTTCTTACAAAACATTTCATCTTCTAGTAGCGAGTTATTAAATCTCCACATTTTAGATTTGTGAACTTCATTTAAGGTAATTTTCAAGGAAACCATTGCGTGATCTGATAAGGAGATTTCATGTATTTCACAGGATGAAACAAACTTCATATATTTTTTAGGAAGAAAGAAATAATCTAAACGAGAATAAGATTTATACCTATTGGAAAAATAAGTATAGTCCTTTTTTTGAGGGTTAATTTCTCTCCATACATCTATGGTTAACATTTCTAAACCAGTGGAACGGCCTATCCTTTTTCTTTAACAACCTCATTTCGTCCCCCACCGATATCCAACTGTTCACAGACGCCGCCCCCTCAATCGGTTTCGGGGGATTTTTTCAAGGTCGTTGGTTCGCGTCTCCGTGGCCACCGCAGCTCCAGGACATATCTCAATCCTCAGCTCTATTCGAGCTTTACCCTGTCATAGTAGCAGCTTTTCTGTGGGGGAAAGAATGGGCCGCTTGTAGCATTTGAGTGGATTGTGACCACGACGCAACAGTGCATTGCATTAACAAAAGCAGTTCCCATTCACCTGCTCTGATGCCACTCTTAAGGCATCTCACCTGGATTTCAGCTTGCAATCAATTCATCATAATTGCTAAACACGTCCCTTGGTCAGAAAACCAAATCACTGACCATCAAAGGTTACTTGAGCGGCATACAGTTTTTCCATAAATTGATGTACGGTGCTCCCTCCCCCGAGATAAACAACTCACAAACCTCCCTCCTGATCAAAAGGATTCAAAGATCCCAGCCCACCCGTCCTGACGCCAGATAACCCATAACGCTAGACATTCTCACCAAATGTATTCATGCCCTCCGCACAGGCTACCAGCCTCTTAATACCGCCCGCACACTCGACGCCTATGAACCCCTGTTCATAGACAAATCCAATAAATCTGTGACACGCTTTTGGTTCGAGAAACACCTCAAATCTGTTCTCCAACAGTCAGGCATTCCAGCAAAGAATTTTTCAAGTCACTCTTTCCGTTTCGGGGCAGCAACTTCAGCAGCCCAAAAAGGCCTCTCCCAACAGCAGATCCAAGCCCTTGGGAGATGGTCCTCAGATGCTTTCCAAAGTTATATCAGGACCAACCGGTTCCACATTAACCCTCTGAGGTCGACAAACGCGCGGGTGCGTTTTGCTGGATTTTCTTCACATTGTAGCACATTAAACTTAAATTACTCAGTCATTTATGGTCATACAGAAAAAAGAAATATGAAAAAACAATCTGTGATATTTCTACTTTTGTATGTGTCCACTTACAATCAAATCAAAACATTGTGCTTTTGTAAAGTGAAGAAAATAAACAGGGTGTGCGTTCTGCCTCTCCGTCGCGGTGAACTTTTTTTTCTTGAGCACGTCTATAAACTGAAACAAAACTCAGCGAATACTTGTCACACATTTATGAGCCCTATACCTTTATAAACATTTAAGTGTGTACTTTTAAATCATCGGATTCAAACTGAAAACAAATATTCTCTAAGTAATTTGTATAAAACCAACAAGATGTCCAGCTTCTCAAATGCTTGCTCATTATTTTTAATTCGACCACGCCCACGCGAGCAAAAGAGATTGACATGCAAATCTCCACATGGAACGCGAACGCGCTCGTTACCTAAAAAACAAAGCACCAAAAAACTTCACAAGTCTCTGCTTTTCGTCGAGTTTGAAAGACACGCCGTGAGCTTACATTGGATTTACCTCAGAAGAAGAAGAACGCGATTTGAAGACAAGAAAGATGTAAGGTAAAAAATTCTTAATTATATTAGTTGAATATTATTGTTGCATAAACTTCGCATTGCAGTTGAACTGTTGCTAGATATATGGGGAATATTATAATATTTAGACCCGTGTTTACTGTTAAATATTGTTTGTGGATATCTGCTCAAACGTAGATATGTATAATATAGTAACCATAATGTTTCATATTTTGGAGCACGCTCAGCGTTTGAATGTATCATATTTTGGAGCGCACCCTGCGTATGAATGTATCATATTTTGGTGCACGCTCTGCGTTTGAATTTTTCATATTTTGGAGCGTGCTCAGCGTTTGAATGCATCATATTTTGGAGCGCGTTCTGTGTTTGAATGTATCATATTTTGGAGTGCACTCTGCATTTGAATGTATCATATTTTGGAGCCCGCTCAGCGTTTGAATGTATCATATTTTGGTGCGCGCTCAGCGTTTGAATGTATCATATTTTGGAGCGCGCTCAGCGTTTGAATGTAACAAATTCTGGAGCGCATTCTGCGTTTGAATGTATCATATTTTGGAGTGCACTCTGCATTTGAATGTATCATATTTTGGAGCACGCTCTGCGTTTGAATGTAACATATTTTGGAGCGTGCTGTGCATTTGAATTTTTCATATTATATCATTATAACGAATGGAAACATTTGAAGTAACATGATAATCAATATATTTTTTTCTAGTAGTTGTTACTGAAGTGATCCATTTGAAAGATTTATAGGCTGCTATAGGTTATTGTTATTATTATTATTTTATGTAGCACTGAGTGTAGCCTATGCCTACAAGGCACAACAAACCTGGTGTTCATTATATTTGTTGGAAACATTTGTGTGTGTATTCTGTGAATTTTAAAAAGCAATTTTAACCAGAAAAAAAACAAACATTTTAACCGTACAGCCCTATAGTTTCTCTTGATATCAGCATGTTCACAGTTTTTTTTAATTTATTTTTATACAGGGACCAGATGCCACTGAGTCCTGCTGACTTCAACATTCACATGAGTCTCTGTACATGAACATGGTAAAGTGAAAATCAAACACCTTGGAAATGAAAGGTATGTACAATGTTTTTAGGAATGTCAGAAAGGTCTCTGTCTTTGGAACATTGTTTTCAATAGTGTGCTTTTTTGTCATTTGTTGTGTATCTTTGGATTATGTTGTGTTGTAAATAAATCCAAACAATCTAAAAGCCATTCTTTTTTAAATCTCCTCATTCTTTGTGCAAGGTTGCTCAGAATGATAGGGCCTGATAGCTCCTAATAGGGCCATTAGGGGAGGGTCTTTGTCTTTCTCAGGTGTGAAAGCCATACATATTAATGATGTGATCACGCCTACTCACATAAAGCTTTCTTACAGAAAACACGTCTTACAAATTTTAAATCAATATATTGTCTTATCTGAATGAGCAGTTAGGGTGATTTTCACATAGTTTTGGAGCAAATATTCTAGGCTACGTGATACAATTTTCAAAAGTCTTGTGAAGAAATAATCAGTATGGGTTTCATGGCCTTATTTCAGTGACAATTTTTTTGTGTATTTTCACAAACCACGCATAAATGTCATTATCTCAAAACTACAAACTTTAACATACATGCTGCTGACATATTATTGTAGCAGAGTTTGTGCTAAATACAGTGTAATCAGACTTTAGCCATGAAAATGTCACAAGTAACAGAAATAAGCACAAATGTCAGAGCATGTCAGAACACCTCCAGGGCCAGAAAACACCTCAGACCCCAGAGGGTTAAAAAAGCTCACCAAACCCTCATTGATTAAAACCTCCTGGGTCCACCTGGGGTCTCTCTCTTTCCGTCCAGCGAGCATTTGGTCTCTCAGCTGACACAGTGAGAAAATCTCCCGGTCGAGCACTTATGTTTTCTCTTCCGTCCAACAAGCATCTGGTCTCACAGCGGACGCAGTGAGAAAATCTCCCGGTCAAGTACTCATTTTCCGCTTTCCTGTTTTCTCTTTTGTCTAGCGAGCATTTGGTCTCAGCGGACGCAGCGAGAACTTTCCCGGTAGAGCACTTACGTTTTCTCTTCTGTCCAGCGAGCATTTGTTCTCACAGCAGATGCAGCAAGAAAATCTACCGATCAAGTACTCATCTTCCTCTTCCCTGTTTTCTCTTTCTGTCCAGCGAGCATTGGTCTCACAGTGGACGCAACGAGAACTTTCCTGTAAGCATAGACCGGAATTGTCACTCCAGTCCACCGTCCGTGATCTGCCGCGAACTGCTCCCATCAAGAAAGGCGCAAACTCTCCCGATTGGTCGTTCCAAATTACAACTGCTCCCCGTTTGCGGGCCAGCAGGGCCCGTCAATCCAGCGCATTGAGCCGCCATCACGGGCCCTCCTGGTCAAGCATCCAGGCCCCTTCTCGAGATGCCAGCCTGCCAAACTCTGCACTCATTTGGGGGGTCTTTAGTCTGGCGGCTGTCGTCTGCTCTTTAGCCTTTTGGGGGGAGTACTCTGGGTTCGGGCCGAACTCCGAGCTCGGAGCCCTCCCCCCGGATAGCACGCCAAACATGCATTAAACTCTACCCCCTCTAATTGTATGTAAGTATGAACTCGTGAAATTATGTTTTATTAACAAAGTTCGGGAGGAGCACGTTCAGATAATTAACACAAGTGGAGAGCACTCAGCAATCAATGGTAAGAGGTGTATATATACATTCAGCAGTCTCACCTCAATCAATTGACAGTTTAGCAGCATCCCTCCACCAACCCTTATCCACACTTCTAGTCCTAACCACTTACATACGGAGGGAGTACTCTGGGTTCGGGCCGAACTCCGAGCTCGGAGCCCTACCCCCGGACAGCATGCCAAATACACATTAAACACGCATTAAACTTTACCCCCTCTAATTGTATGTAAGTGTGAACTCGTGAAATACTCGAAATTGTGCATTTATTAGCTTCTTGTTTCAGGTGAAGAGATGTGTCTTTAGCTTTGTTATCACGGAGGTCAGAATGAGGACGTGTACACAGGACCACGTCATGAAGAAGGCAGGATTATGGTCACGCTGAACCACGTGAGATGACTGACAGCTGTACAGCGAATGAGAGAGCGCTGAGATCATAACTGACACAAATCTGGAAGAGGAGAGACAGAGCTCGCTGTGTTCGCTGTTTGAGCTCTTCAGATCGCATAATCAAGTGGAAAATGAATAGAAATGTTATTCTGTATGACAAAATATTTTACAAACATGTGATGATAAATCATTATTTCTCCAAATATGCGCACCATTGGACTAAGAGCCCTGGCGGATGCTGTATATTGCATGTTTGTGACCACAAATAAACTGGATAAGACGTGAATGACTGCTTTATGAGTGATGATTTCTATTCAAAATAACTAATGTTACAGATTAATAATTTTGCACTCCTGTCATAAATTAATGTAACTGCAAACCAGTTTTATCATAAACAGTGGTCAAATATCAAATATCTTAAATCTTTCTAATGATGCTCAGTTTGTCCAGATCAAGTAAGAGTGTGATGTTTTAATGAGTAATGAATGTTGAACAACAATAATCTGGGGCCGTCTGTAATCTTTGCCATGAAAGGGGTTAAATTAGTGTTTTTGGTGATCCAGTTCGGTAGGTGGCGCTGTCATAAAAAACTAGGGTCCTGGAACTGTGGTCCTGGAACTGCGGTCCTGAAACTGCAGCCTTCGGTTGTGCAGGAATACCCTTCTCGGAGACTCTGAAATGGCGGCCATCTTGGCCGGAGACACAAGGGTGGCCGCAATCCTGGCTGGAAACTCACCCCTTCCATTTGCAGTTTAGGCCCAACCTTCTGTTACAGATATATGAACACAGGAGAGGAAGATGGATGGTGAATGATGATTTATTGTTAAACAAAGGATGTGATGAGGTGAGCAGGTGAAGGGTTACAAATTTAAGAATCTATTTCAGATATGCTTCCTTACATAACATCACGGTGAAGAATACTGATTTTAGCTTTTAAGGTTAAGATCTCAGCAAAGTTGCAATTCCTGTTTTCTTTAATGGCTCTTCGAGCCCCAGTTTCACTCAGACTGATGGGATTAGCACACGAATGATTCACTGAGAATCTCACCTTTTGTTCTGCAAATGGCTTTCGGACCCAAATGGCTCTTGGAGCCTTATGCTGATTGAATTAGGATTGGCCAGACCCTCACAGTCTAGGGTGTTACCTTAACCTGTATACTCATTTACATGCTTTGTTTGAATTTGTCTCCACCCCCAAAAGTCCCTCCTCCTAAAATGCCTGTAAGATATCATGTAAAGTTATGTTAGATTAGATCATGTTGGAAGTACTACAGCAACGTACAGCGGAGTTCTCAATAAAGAATAACTTCCGTTGAACGCGATCCCAACTGTCTCCTGGTCTCTGCTTCGATGAAAGAAAACTTTACAACACAGGGTAGTGGAGTCCAAAGGGTGATAGAGGAAGGTGCTGGAGACGGGGAGATCGCAGGAGGCGGGGAGAAAGCTGGAGGCGGTGAAGACTAGAATTTCATCTTTTAACATAATTTCAGTTGTCAATAAGTTGTAAGTCACTTGTCAGTATGAATGATATAAACCAACTTCCATTCATCTGTGACATTCAGAATGGAAAAATATCCCTCTATGGATTTTGGTTGCTAAGGTGCTCGAGAATGGTTGCTAGGGTGGGGCTAGGAAGTATTGTGGTGTCTCATGAATGGCTGTTTGCTGCCCTTAGTCAAACTTGGGTTAACCCCATCTTTTTAAGATGTTCTGATGCAGCGATATAGGTCTTGTAAAATGGTTGCTAGGGTACTCTTTTTGGTTGCTAGGGAGTGGCTTGGCAGCTGCCAATCATGAAACTCCAAATGCTGCTTGTCAATATGAATGATATAAACCAACTTCCATTCCTCTGTGACATTCAAAATGGAAGATATCCCTCTATGGATTTTGGTTGCTAAGGTGCTCGACAATGGTTGCTAGGGAGGGGCTGGAAGTGTTGAGGTGATGATTGGCCGTTTGCTGCCCTGAGTCAAACGAGACCACTCTCATGTTTCTATGACAATTCAGTCCGGAGATATCCCTTTGATCTCTTTCAATGGAAGTCTATGGAACTTGTTGCTAAGGTGCTCTAAATGGTTGCTAGGGCATGGCTTGATAGCTTCACAATGATCCTGAGAGACTGATTGGTTGTCTGAGTAAAATGAGCCCGCCCCCTTGTCTCTATGACACTGTGGTGTATACGTTCAATAAATTATCCCTATGCAATGTGTAGGCATTGTAAGTCAATGGGAAAATTTGGGACGCTCCTGCCCCCCAGGGGTGCAACTTTTACCCCTTTGTGAGGTATGTTCTTACAGAGCCTGTCAGCCTCTTCAAATGTGGCAAATCACACGTTTCTGCGAAATCCTCGCTCAGAGCTATGACTCGTCAAAGTTCGTCGCAATGTTAAGTCTATGGGATTTTTCGGCCGCTTTTTCGCCCCTGGGGCGCACACCGCACCCCCGATCGTACCCCCCGGAATAATAAGAATAAAAACTAGAATGTACATTTCCTGAAGAAAATGTGAGTGGTGCTTGCAGTGGTAAAATTCAGCACGGTTGCTAGGGTTTTACTAGGCAGTTGTTAGGGTGTTCTGGGTGGTTGCTATTGTGTTGCTAGGCGGTTGCTATGGTATTCTGAGTGGTTGCTATGGTGTTGCTAGGCAGTTGTTAGGGTATTCTGGGTGGTTGCTAGGGAGTTATGGGTGGTTGCTAGGCGGTTACTAGGGTGTTGCTAGGCAGTTGCTAGGGTATTCTGGGTGGTTGCTAGGGCGTTGCTAGGGTGTTTTGGGTGGTTGCTAGGCAGTTGCTAGGGTGTTATGGGTGGTTTATAGGTGGTTGCTAGGGTATTCTAGGTGGTTGCTAGGGCGTTCTGGGTGGTTGCTATGGTGTTGCTAAGGTGTTCTAGGTGGTTGCTAGGGTATTCTGGGTGGTTGCTAGGGCGTTGCTAGGTGGTTGCTAGGGTGTTCTGATGGTTGCTATGGTGTTGTTAGGCAGTTGCTATGGTATTCTGGGTGGTTGCTAGGGCATTGCTAGGCAGTTGCTATGGTGTTTCTAGGCGGTTACTAAGGTATTCTGGGTGGTTGCTATGGTGTTAGTAGGTGGTTGGTAGTTGTCACAGATGTTACTATTGGAGTTCTTAGCATTTTCTTGGCATGATTTATCACTTACCTAATCTCTTTTAGCATGTAGCTATTCACAGCTAGCATGTGTAGCATGTTGGAAGTCCTGTTTGCTAGCATGAGTCAAAAGAGCCAACCCCCATCTCTATACGATGTTCTGATGCAGAGATATAGGTCTTGCAAAATGGTTGCTAGGGTACTCTGTTTGGTTGCTAGGGAGTGGCTTGGCAGCTGCCAATCATGAAACTCCAAAGGCTTGTCACTATGAATTATATAAACCAACCCCCATCTCTATACGATGTTCTGATACAGAGATATAGGTCTTGCTAAATAGTTGCTAGGGTAGTCTGTTTGGTTGCTATGGAGTGGCTTGGCAGCTGCCAATCATGAAACTCCAAAGGCTGCTTGTCAGTATGTATGATATAAACCAACTCCCATGCCTCTGTGACATTCAGAATAGAAGATATGCCTCTATGATTTTGGTTGCTAAGGTGCTCGACAATGGTTGCTAGGGAGGGGCTAGGCCAGGGCCGGCCCGCGGCATAGGCGGTATAGGCAAATGCTAAGGGCGCCACTCATCCATAGGGGCGCCAGAATGAGTGAACGAGTGATTTTTTTTTTTTTTTTTTTTACATATTTTTTTTTTATAATAGGCTACTATTTTAAAACCATTAATTCGAAATACTACCAAATAAAGCAAAAAAAAAAAAAAAAAAAAGTCCGGCTCTTCAATCTTCCCCCGCCCATCGAGTGCTTGAAGTGCGTCAGAAACAGAGCGCGCGCGCGATCAGTTGTTGGTAATTTGTTGTGTAGCGTGCCCGACGCCGCATCCAATGTAGACAGCACTGCTTTAGTTAACACACAGCTCGTAGAAACGGGCCTGACAGCTCGCGCCAGTTCTAGACACGGTGAAAGTTTCCTGATTGTGACGGAAGGCCGAATTTACATGACACATTATAAATGAGCATAGTCTGCGATAGATACAGTGCCAAAAAGAAGAGAAGAGGATAAAGACAGAGGTAAAGTGATGTAGTGAATGAACAATTTATTGCATAGGAGTAAGATACTATAATTTCATGGCAGTTATTTTTACCTTAAACTTAATGTTAGCAGTTGTTCTGAGTTCTGAGTCCCCAGACTGTGATTTTGTAACAATCATGTCAGTTTTTATTATCACTTTTTTATTAATGTTTTACTCTACAGTTGTGCAGTTTTGGGGGGATACAGTACAGGCCAAAAAGTTTGGAAACATTACTATTTTTAATGTTTTTGAAAGAAGTTTCTTCTGCTCATCAAGCCTGCATTTATTTGATCAAAAATACAGAAAAAAATGTAATATTGTGATATATTATTACAATTTAAAATAATTTGTTTTCAATTTATTATACTTTAAATTATCATTTATTTCTGTGATGCAAAGCTGAATTTTCAGCATCATTACTCTATCACATGATCCTTTAGAAATCATTCTAATATGATGATTTATTATGAGTGTTGGAAACAGTTCTGCTGTAATGTGTGTGTGTGTGTGTGTGTGTGTGTATATATATATATATATATATATATATATATATATATATGCTAAATCATGAACACAATGACAGGGTGAAATGGGCTGTGATGCATGGGGCGCCAGGTAAAATCTTGCCTAGGGCAGCAAATTGGTCAGGGCCGGCCCTGGGCTAGGCAGTGTTGAGGTGATTCATGATTGGCCGTTTGCTGCCCTGAGTGAAACGAGACCACCTTCGTGTTTCTATGACAATTCAGTCCGGACCCAGACAGCAAGCCAACATTGAATAAACATTGTTTTTCCATCTGAATCATCATTATGGTTGATATTGAAATTTCAATGTAAAATAAATGTTGAATCACCATTACCATATCGATGAAAACCTGATGTTATTAATGTTGATGGCAACAATATTGGAACAACATTGATAGTTATCTTTATGATTGATTAAGCATTGATATTTGGTTTACCGGGCGATCGCTGAATGTGTTGAAAAGTCATTGATTTATAGTTGACCGGGAAACGACGCATTGTTGACAAGTCATCGACATATAGTTGACCGGGAAATATGATTGAAAATGCATCGATATATAGTTGACCGGGAAATGTGATTGAAAATCTATCGATATTTGGTTGACCGAGAGATCAACACCAACGTACTGCACCGGACACAGCTCATTTCTGGACCCTTGGCACAAGCGTACAGGTAAGCTTGCTTAATGTTCGATATGAATGAATTGTAGGCTACCTAATCAAATACTGTTAGGCTGATCGTTAACATGATGGTTAGTGTAGTAACGACGCAGTGCTGGTCACTGAAATAGATTTTTGTTTTACCATGTGTCAAAATCTGCCGAACGTATTTTGTGGTTCTCTTCTAGGTTATAAAGTTCGCAAAACCTCCGAGTCCAGTCTATTTTTGTGATAGCTCAAAATACATGTCTGTACCCATTGCTAGTGTCGTGAAATCTATTAACACAGCACCGCCACGAAATGCCGATTAGACCATCTCGTCGTAATACAAATATAAAATAATAATCCTCGAGCAGGGCTGCGATGTGCGTGCGATACAGTTTTGTAACTCAATTGTGTTTGTTTTCAGAAATGATAACAGTCGTTTTATACTAGTGCTTATGCGATATCACAATTTTTGATGATCTTCTCCAAGATCTGCTTTTGAGGAAAACATTTCACTGGCGTTCTGTTCTGTATGCACCTTTTCTGAGCGCGGGGAAGCGCGCACGCACTGTCAGCGCCTGACAACCAGGCCTGGCAACTGGCCTCGTTAATTTTAAAGACATAGCCTATTTATTATTATTAGCCTGTTTTTGCCTGAGATTTGCGGTGAGATTTACGCATGTGCTGGGGCGTATATGCTATATTCCTCCATGCACACAGTATTTAAGCAGAAATTAATATAAATGTGCAATTAGTCGACCGGAAAAATCTTTTGTCTGGTAGCCTAACTCTAATCAATACATTTACTATTTACTTAGTTATAACTTATAAGTATCCAGTTATTTAGCCTATATTGAATTTGAATTTGTTCCAAGTGTTTAAATATGTGTTCTGTTTAACTTAAATGCTATTTTTTTGCGTTGTGATTTTATTTTCTGTTTTAGATGCTCTACTCAGCAGATGGGGACAGCCGCCGTCATCCACGGGCTGTGCAAAAGTGGCTGTGCTAGGCGCCAGACCGGGCAGGAGGGACTGAACGACAAAATATTCGGCATCAGAGGACATTGAAGTGTAAATAAAGAGTACAAATAATTAAATAAAAAGGCTAATAAAAATGAATTTGTTTTAGTGTGGTGTGTTCAGTGTTTTATGTTCTATTACTACTGGCTGTAGATAAAGCAGGCTATTTAAATTATGGCATTACATTTAAAATTAACATTTAAAAATGATTGAAATTCCATTGAAATCACGTTGATCCTTAGTTTAGTTGAAATTTCAACATTGTTTCAATATTCCTGATAATTGAAATACCATTGAAATTCCGTTGATCTATGGACAGGATTTCAACGTTGTTTCAATATTAAAACAGGGTGCAAAATGATGTAGAATCAACATCAGAGTTCGATGTTCAATGTTGATTTAACATAGTTTCAATGACTGTTTGCTATCTGGGGAGATATCCCTTTGATCTCTTTCAATGGAAGTCTATGGGACTTGTTGCTATGCTGCTCTAAATGGATGCTAGGGCGTGGCTTGATAGCTTCACAATGATCCTGAGAGACTGATTGGTCGTCTGAGTAAAATGAGCCCGCCCCCTTGTCTCTATGACACTGTGATCCAGAGCTACGTTCAATACAAAATCCCTATGCAATGTGTAGGACACCATTGTAAGTCAATGGGAAACTTTGGGACGCTCCTGCCCCCCAGGGATGCAAAGTTCAAAGGGTCAAAGTTCGTCGCAATGTTAAGTCAATGGGATTTTTCGGCCGCTTTTTCGCCCCTGGGGCGAACACCGCACCCCCGATCGCTTATAAAAGTCAAAGCACATCTCTCCTCAATGAGTCGGTCGATTTGACACCTCATTCATGGGTCTGTGACAAACAGTGCGGGGCGAGTTACGCGCCAAACTTTGTGTGGAACAATAATAACTAGAAAAAAAAGATTAGTTAGAAAGAAAGAGAAATAAAGATAATTAGTTAGAAAGAATGATAAGTTAAAAAGAAAGATTAGTTAGAAAGAAAGAATGAAAGAAAGAATGATTAGTTAGAAAGAAAGAAAGAAAGAAAGAAAGAAAGAGAAAGAAAGAAAAAAGAGAAAGATTAGGTAGAAAGAAAGAAAGAAAGAATGGTGGATTAGTTAGAAAGGAAGAAAGAAAGAAAGAAAGAAAGAAAGAAAGAAAGATGGATTAGTTAGTAAAAAATAAAGAAAGATGGATTAGTTAGAAAGAAAGAAAGATGGATTAGTTAAAAAGAAAGAAAGAAAGAAAGAAAGAAAGATGGATTAGTTAGAAAGAAAGATGGATTAGTTAGAAAGAAAGATAGATTAGATAGAAAGATGGATTAGTTAAAAAGAAAGAAAGAAAGAAAGAAAGAAAGATGGATTAGTTAGAAAGAAAGATGGATTAGTTAGAAAGAAAGATAGATTAGATAGAAAGATAGATTAGTTAGAAAGAAAGAAAGATTAGTTAGAATGAAAGAAAGAAAGATATATTAGTTAGAAAGAAAGATGGATTAGTTAGTTAAAAAGAAAGAAAGATGGATTAGTTAGTTAAAAAGAAAGATAGATTAGTTAGTTAAAAAAGAAAGATAGATTAGTTAGAAAGATAGAAAGATAGATAGATAGATAGATAGATAGATAGATAGATAGAGTTTATAAGTACACTGAATGGTAGTTTAATTGAGTCCAGGGCTTCAGAGAGTTTAAATTTGAGTTTTTGGGTTGTGCACTAATGGGCCACTGCAGTCTTGGCTCAATTTGAGCATTCTGCAATGAAAGTCAATGGGATTTTTATGATTTTTAATATTAATTTTAAAGAAAACCGTAACTCAAACCAGTCTGAAAAGATATAGCACACTAAAGCCTGGCTCACACTACAGGAGTTTTTGGCCGAATTATGCCCGATTTACCCCTCCCGAGAATCTGAGAAAAAATCTTGTCGAGGACCTCGATCGGTTCCGAAGTTCGCCGCAGATTATCTGGTAATGTGAGGCGTTCACAGATCGAATCTTGCACCTCCCGATCTGCTCTCACACAAATCGGGCTCGCCCCGATCACATCAAACATGTTTGATATTTAAGTTTAGATATTTTAAATCGGGATGAGCAAGACTGTATTATGTCAGTGCTTTTAAAATAGCCAAGAAACAAGTAGGGCTGTCGTGGTGAAAAAAATTACTTTAATTTTAATTTTATGTTATCATAGTTGCTAATTTTGTGTTGCATTCTTGAAACATTAAAAATATAAAGGATCCATTTGCGATCCATTCCATTCTGAAGAAACAAACAACGCAGTTTACCTGCTTCATCGTTGTTGCATTATTCATTAAGATAATAATTAATAAATGCACGAACAATTATCCGTGAACTTGATAAATGTTGATAAATGTTTCACTATGCACAAACAAATGCCTTTCAACTTATGTGTGCAAAATTCAGAATTAAATGAATGTGCAGCAATTTGTACAAATAGAGAGTCTTTAAGGCCTACAATAGCCTACATGTTGTAGCCATTAAATAAGCGTAGTTAGTTTCATATTTGTTAAAATATTATAATGTTATTTTTTTCCATCTATGTTGATTATGAAAAGTGAACAGCACGATTTGATGCACAATGTATCGGGAGACATAGAGTGGGTCAGACTTCATTAAGTTTTGTTTTGTAGAAAACCTTTCTTTAACCCTCTGAGGTCTGAGGTGTTTTCTGGGCCCTAGAGGTGTTCTGACATGCTCTGACATTTGTGCTTATTTCTGTTACTTGTGACATTTTCATGGCTAAAGTCTGATTACACTGTATTCAGCACAAACTCTGCTACAATAATATATCAGCAGCATGTATGTAAAAATTTGTAGTTTTGAGATAATGACATTTATGCGTGGTTTGTGAAAATACAAAAAAAAAATCTCACTGAAATAAGGCCATGAAACCCATACTGATTATTTCTTCACAAGACTTTTGAAAATTGTATCACGTAGCCTAGAATATTTGCTCCAAAACTATATGAAAATCGCCCTGACTGCTCATTCAGAAAAGACAATATATTGATTTAAAATTTGTACGACGTGTTTTGTGTGAGAAAGCTTTATGCGCGAGGCGTGATCACATCATTAATATGTAAGCTTTTCACACCTGAGAAAGACAAAGACCCTCCCCTAACGGCCCTATTAGGAGCTATCAGGCCCTATCATTCTGAGCAACCTTGCACAAAGAATGAGGAGATTTAAAAAAGAATGACAAAAAAGCACTTATTGAAAACAATGATCCAAAGACAAAGACCTTTGTGCCATTCCTAAAAACATTGTACATACATTTCATTTCCAAGGTGTTTGATTTTCACTTTACCATGTTCATGTACAGAGACTCATGTGAATGTTGAAGTCAGCAGGACTCAGTGGCATCTGGGCCCTGAAAGAAAAAAAAAGTGAACCTACTGATATCAAGAGAAAGGCCTGCACGATTTTGGGAATACATTTTAGATTTTTCTGGTTAAAATTGTTTTTTAAAATTCACAGAATACACACACACACACACAAATGTTTCCAACAATATATAATATAATGAACACCAGGTTTGTTGTGCCTTGTAGGCATAGGCTATGCGCAGTGCTGCATAAAATAATAATAACAATAACCTATAGCAGTATAAATCTTCCAAAAGATTTTAGTAACAACTAAGCTATAGAAAAATATATTGATTATCATATGTTACTTCAAATGTTTCCATTCGTTATGATGATATGAAATGAGATAATAGTAAAAACATGAAGCCGTTTGGTGCGTTTTGCTTTTCAAACACGATCGCGTTCCAAAATATGATACATTCAAACGTGATCGCGATCCAAAATATGAAACATTATGGTTACCATATACATATCTACGTTTGAGCAGATATCCACAAACATATATTCACCATATATCTAGCAACAGTTCAACTGCAATGTGAAATTTATGCAACAATAACAAACTAATATGTAAGAATTTCTTACCTTACATCTTTCTTGTCTTCAAATCGCGTTCTTCTTCTTCTGAGGTAAATCCAATGTAAGCTCAGGGCGCGTCTTTCAAACTCGACGAAAAGCAGAGACTTGTGAAGTGTTTTGGTGTTTTGTTGTTGAGGTAACGAGCGCGTTCGCGTTCCATGTGGAGATTTGCGTGTGAATCTCTTTTGCGCGTGTGGGCGTGGTCAAATTAAAAATAATGAGCAAGCATTTGAGATACTGGACATCTTGTTGGTTTTATACAAATTACTTAAACAGAGAATATTTGTTTTGAGTTTGAATCCGATCATTTAAAAGTACACATTTAAATGTTTATAAAGGTATATGGCTCATAAATGTGTGACAAGTATTCACTGAGTTTGGTTTCAGTTTATAGACGTGCTCAAGAAAAAAAAGTTCACCGCGACGGGGAGGCAGAAAGCACACCCTGTTTATTTTCTTTATTTTACAAAAGCACAATGTTTTGATTTGATTGTAAGTGGACACATAAAAAAAGAATCTGTGATATTTCTACTTTTGTATATTTCTTTTTTCTGTATGACCATAAATGACGGAGTAATTTAAAGTTTATTGTGCTACAATGTGACGAAAATCCAGCAAAACGCGCGGGCGCATTTGTCGACCCCAGAGGGTTAAAGTGAGTTCCGTTTTCTATAAATTATTTCTTAATTTATATCTTTTTTTTATCAACCAATTGCCTGGATTTAATAAATAAGAAGCATATAGCAGACAATATAATCATGACTTGGAGGCGCCCGCACGGACATTTGCATTGCTCGTGAACTGGAGCGGATCTCATCATAAATTAACCGAAACTCAGTGTATGCCTCACAGACATGGGAAATTTCTTTAAACGAAACAATTCAAAACGAAAAGAAATAGGCTACTCTGATTATGTAATCCATGAAGTGCATTTCTCTCTATAGGCGCGTTCACTACGATCGTCAACTTCATCTTTGCAGCCGACACTGTATAGGAAACACTAGTTTATTAATAAAAATCAATGCACGCGTCACCGGATTTAAAAATGCACATATTGCTTGTGGCACGCACACATATTGTGTCGAAATAACGAGACATTATGTTGAAATAACATTATTAGCCTAATAATAATAAATCTTTAAGAATATTTGACTAAATGCTGAATGTTGTGCTTGGTCAATTTAATAAAATTAATACTTTAATTGTGACAATTAAAATAATTGAATATTAAACATTAAGTGGCCAAGTTTTGTAATAGTATAGGCGTGTGTGTGTCCCATGGCAATGCATATCCCATGTTGACTGCTTTAAAATGCAATGTTTGAGAGATGCTTCTGGTGTTACATCTAATATGTTGTATAGTCAAGTGTTTTACGGATATTCATAACATTGCTTCTATGTAATGTGGTGTAGGCTATAGGCTACCTGGTCATATTGCCGTTCGTTATGTTTAACGTGATGATTACGTTCTGTGCGAATAGAGTATAGGCTATGATTATTATAAATATACGTACTGTAGGCTAATAATTGTGCCCTCCCATGCATTTCATATGCCCCCCTTAAGACTGAGGTCTGGTGACGGCACTGTATGAAAGACAGATATTGTGTTTACATGCTTTTCTGCTTCAGATCTGCTGCGTGAGATCACGTGAGGCGCTTCCTCTGGCACAATAATCTTAATAACATTTTGTAGTGTGTGGTGTGCCGCAATTTTCAAATCTTGTAGTGTGAACATGTTTAAGATTTGAGGGAAGAAAATCTGCAAAGATTCTCCTTAAGTGTGTGCTGCAACCAGATTTCAAAATCGGTGAGGATTTTAAAACTCCTGTAGTGTGAGCCAGGCTTAAGTCAGAACAGTCTGAAGGTCTGACCCAAGTTTGGAGTATGTAGCTTGAACGGTCTAGAGTTAGTGTCTAAAAATTTGTGGTCAGAAAAAGAAGAATAATAATAATATGTTTAAATAGGATTTCAGTCTCAAGCCAACTTAATAATATATAAGAAGAATAATAAGTTTGAGCAATAACAATAGTGTTGCTTCGCCTTTGGCAAGCACCACTAACTAGAATGTACATTTCCTGAAGAAAATGTGAGTGGTAAGCCTGGCAAGTCAGACCTACATCAAGATGTTAGGTCTGGCAACTCACCATAGACACGGCTCAATCCGAGGGGCGGGATAAACGGCTGTCTTTCAAATTCCCTCTGCACACAATAGGACAGCGCTTCAACCAACCAGAGCGTTTTCCCAACAGCGGAGCTAACGTTAGTTGATAGATTCAACTTTGGAATCTGGCCGGCAAAACTACGAACACATCTTCTTTTTTTAAGAATGACTTAAGTGCCGTTCTTTGCTCTTTTCTCAAAGAAAAGCTTAACTCCAAGTCCTCCAGACTTGCGACCAAAGCCGATTAGAAAGACTGTTCTCCAGCAGCAGCCATTCTTTGTTTTCAAGTAGCAGGGAACCGTCGCAACTCTGTCGTCATTATGTTAAACCCACCCCGCCTACTCTATACACGATGTGATTGGCCTGACCTAATTTAGGTTTTTCCAGCTCGAAAGTCAATGGAGAGTTGCTAGACTACCCTGGCTGCAAAATAAATTTTGCTGCCGCTAGGGTGCATCTAGATTTCTAGGCTAGTGAGTGCTGCTTGCAGTGGCAAAATTCAGCAAGGTTGCTAGGGTTTTACTAGGTGGTTGCTATGGTGTTCTGGGCGGTTTCCAAGGTATTCTGGGTGGTTGCTAGGGAGTTCTGGGTGGTTTCTAGGTGGTTTCTAGGGTATTCTGGGTGGTTGTTAGGTGGTTGCTAGGGTATTCTGGGTGGTTGCTAAGGCGTTGCTAGGCAGTTGCTAGGGTGTTTTGGGTGGTTGCTAGGTGGTTGCTAGGCAGTTGCTAAGGTGTTCTGGGTGGTTGCTAGGCGGTTGCCTGGCAGTTGCTAAGGTGTTCTGGGTGGTTGCTAAGGTATTCTTGGTGGTTGCTAGGCGGTTGCTAGGGTATTCTTGGTGGTTGCTAGGGCGTTGCTATGTGGTTTCTAGGGTATTCTGGGTGGTTGCTATGGTGTTGTTAGGTAGTTGCTATGGTATTCTGGGTGGTTGCTAGGGTGTTCTGTTAGTTGCTAGGCGGTTACTAGGCATTTGCTAGGGTGTTCTGGGTGGTTGCTAGGCGGTTGCTGGGATATTCTTGTTGGTTGCTAGGGCGTTGCTAGGGTGTTCTGGGTGGTTGCAAGGTGGTTTCTAGGGTATTCTGGGTGGTTGCTATGGTGTTTTGGGTGGTTGCTAGGCAGTTGCTAGGTGTTCTGGGTGGTTGCTAGGCAGTAGCTAGGGTGTTCTGGGTGGTTGCTAGGGTATTTTTGGTGGTTACTAGAGAGTTTCTAGACGTTGCTAGGGTGTTCAGGATGGTTGCTAAGGTATTTTTGGTAGTTGCTATGGTGTTACTAGGTGGTTGGTAGTTGTCAAAGATGGTTACCATGGAGTTTTTGTAGAGTTCTTAAAATCTTTAATAACGAGTGCCTTCAGTACGGCACTCGGCCTGCGGCCGAATAGGCACAAGCATGGAGCGATATCGCAAGGCTATGAGTGTGATATTGCTTTAAAAATGAAAAAGAAAAAACAATTTATTTATTTATTGGTTTAGGGTGGTTGCTAGGGAGCTCTTAGTGGTTGCTAGGGTGCTGTAACTGGTTGCTAGGGTGTGGCTATGAAGATTTTAGGCCATTACTTATTGGCTGCTTGATAATATAAATCCTCTGAGGGAGAGAGAGAGAGGGAGAGGCGCAGGGCTGTCAGGCCCTTTGGAGTCTGTGTGTGTGAAAACGGCAGTTGTGATTTAAAATTTTTAGAATTCCCAATGTTAAGTCAATGGGACTTTTTTGGCCGCTTTTTCGTCCGCTGTGCGAACATCGTACACCCAATCGCTTAGCGATTAGTCATAGCACACCTCTCCTCAATGAGCCGGTCGATTTGACACCTCACTCAGGGGTCTGTGACAAACGGTGAAGGGCGAGTTACGCGCCAAGCTTTGTCCAGAATAATAATATAGGCGGTTGCTATGGTATTCTAGGTGGTTGCTATGGTGTTGCTAGGCAGTTGCTAGGGTATTCTGGGTGGTTGCCAGGGTGTTCTGGGTGGTTGCTATGGTGTTGCTAGGGCGTTCCTAGCGTGTTCTGGTATGGTTGCTATGCTGTTGCTAGGTGGTTTAGGTGCTAGGTGGTTTAAAGAGTTAAATCCTGTAAAACTGTGTAATGTAATATGAGGTAATATGAGGTGCAGGAAGTGAAAAAAAATCAAGCATCGGTTTTCACTGTGATATACTAGTTGAATTTGATTACACTATTCTCTGTATACATAATTTTAAGTATTTATTTTAAAATAATTAACAAAAAAATTAAATTGTTTAAAGTTTTTTATCTCCTCAACCTTTAGGAAAATGAGCGGCTGACCCAAGGGTAAAATGTGTGAATGTGAAAGATCATGTCCAGACTGCCAGCAATACTTTTCATTCTTACATGAGCATGCCTGCTTACTTTATGATTTGATTTGCCTGCAGTCTGAACATAGTCAAAGTGCCTTGTGGTGCACAACTTACCTTTGAATGTGTTGATTTGTCATCCCTCAATGAAGGCTTTGTCTTTGCCCGACAATATGTGTTCTTTTGCATCCTGCTCAGGTTTTATTCTCTTCTTTCTTAACATGTTGACTGAAAACATTCCAGACAACATAATTAGCATGTGTTATATAAATAACAATTAGCATATATGTAACCAGGGGAAGGAAAAAGTTATTACATGTAAATGTGTAATGGTGATCAATGTCATATAGCACTAGTAATGTGTGAATGATGTATACATATACCTGTTCCATTCTGTTAAATTATGACGCTGGCCCTTTAAGATTTCGGTGGGTGAGATCTCCTCTGGGAGTTAGTCTCGCGAGAATTAGCGCTGTAGTAGCGCGGTTAACGGAGTGTGTATTGCATCATCTTTGCTTTGGAATACAAGTAATAGTTGGATAAAACACCAAAAAGGTGAAATATTCACTTGTATTATTCCAATATTGAGTTGGTGAGAAGAACATCGATGCGATTGAGTTGTGATGTATGACTGATGACGATTGATCGTGATCCGTGAAGTGTTTCTCCTCGTGTCAAAAACACAGTTTATTGACTAATCATAAAGCGTAAGTTTGTTTTATTTACTTGCCTGTTCTGTAATGAGTAATATGTGTATAATTGTTTATTGTGTAACAATTAAGTGATATATTTCTTGTTAAATACAGAGGGGAGAAATAGTACTGAATAGGCCCTCCGTGAGATCCAATTTGTTCTCATCAATACAGAGTGAGTTGATTATTTCTTTGATATGGAAGTTTTCTATACATTTCATGCAAGTATTGTGAAATATGTAACTTTGACGTGCATGTTAAATTGTGTATATTGTTTGTATTTTCAGAGGGTCTAAAGCCCACTACCGTTGTTTTCTTTGCTATCCTTAAAGAAAAGCCACATTTATGTTTTTTTTTGCTTTGTTTTGTACTTTTGCAAAATTCATAGATTTAAGGGTGGAAACTATTGTCTTTTACATTTATTTTGTCCTGCTCAGGTTTCTAGAACATTTTCAACCCCAAAAAGCCAAAGCTATTGTTAATGCTGTGTCCCTATGGTCACAGTCGGAAATAAAAGACCCTAAATTTAAGTTTGCCTGTTTTGGACCTTTCATTCCTTTGACAAAAAGCGGTCAGCCGGCAACACTTTTTGGTACCAGGAGTGGGGTCTCCTTGCTAGCATTTGGGGTTTTATTTGGGTTTTGTGGCATACTGATATACAACGGTAGTGGTGAAGAGGAGTTCAGAGCCATCACCAGGAGGGTCTACAACGAGTGGCGTGGCGTGTCTGGAGAGACGTTGAGGGAGCAAGGCATTGGTGTTCCGAAAGCAGGAGGGCGCTCACGCTGTCGTAGAGGGTGAAGAAGTCGACGCAAGTCGGATAACTTCAAGTAAACCTGTGCGTGCAAACTTTTACTGTTGTGTGTGACAGTGGTGTGTTCTGAGCCAGAGACTGCATCGGAACATGGACCAGGACGAGGACCCAAGTGTGCTCAACGCTCAAGCTGGACCTAGCCACAATGTGGATGGGGCAGAGGCTGTGGACTATGGTGATGCAGGTAACCCGGTGGCACAGCTCCAGTCTCAGATTTCAGAGCTGGGTCAAAAACATGACCAAGTACTGTCTGCTCTTGCCAACATGAGTAATGCTAATACCAGATCCTATGTATACATTCCACGTGAGCATCAAATTGTTCCTTTCAGTGGTGACTGTTGTAAGGATAACCAAACCGTAGATGAGTTTATTGATGAAATTGAACGAGTCATTCGAGTACGGGGTTTAAACAGTGAGGATCAGGTAGACTTTATTCTTTCTCATTTGAGAGGTTCAGCCTTGGATGAGATTAAGCTGTGTATGGGGGGAGAGATAAAACAACCTCAGGAGCTGTTTTCTTATTTAAGGGGAGCTTTTAGAGAAAAACGCACAACACCACAGCTGTTACATGCATTTTATGCACGCAGACAATCAGATGGGGAAGATTTTCGCGACTTTTCCCATGCTTTGTCTCAGCTTTTAACCCTCTGAGGTCGGCAAACGCGCGGGCGCGTTTTGCCGGATTTTCTCCACATTGTAGCACTATAAACTTAAATTACTCCATCATTTATGGTCATACAGAAAAAAGAAATATAAAAAAAGAATCTGTGATATTTCTCCTTTTGTATGTGTCCACTTACAATCAAATCAAAACATTGTGCTTTTGTAAAATAAAGAAAATAAACAGGGTGTGCGTTCTGCCTCTCTGTCGCGGTGAACTTTTTTTTCTTGAGCACGTCTATAAACTGAAACAAAACTCAGCGAATACTTGTCACACATTTATGAGCCATATACCTTTATAAACATTTAAGTGTGTACTTTTAAATAATCGGATTCAAAACGAAAACAAATATTCTCTGTTTACGTAATTTGTATAAAACCAACAAGATGTCCAGCTTCTCAAACGCTTGCTCATTACAGTTAATTTGGCCACGCCTACTCGCGCAAAAGATATTCACATGCAAATCTCCACATGGAACGCGAACGCGCTCGTTACCTCAACAACAAAACACTTCACTTCACTTTTCGTCGAGTTTGAAAGACGTGCCTGAGCTTACATTGGATTTAGGCTACCTCAGAAGAAGAAGAACGCGATTTGAAGACAAGAAAGATAAGGTAAGAAATTCTTACATAGCCTAGTTTGTTATTGTTGCATAAATGTCACGTTGCAGTTGAACTGTTGCTAGATATATGGGGAATATTATAATATTTAGACCCGTGTTTACTGTGTTTGTGGATATCTGCTCAAGCATAGATATGTTTATGGTAACCATAATGTTTTATATTTGAGCGTGATCGCGTTTGAATGTATCATATTTTGCAAGCGATCGCGTTTGAATGTATCATATTTTTGATAGCGATCGCGTTTGAATGTATCATATTTTTGATAGCGATCGCGTTTGAA
The DNA here is from genome assembly GCF_963993115.1 of Abramis brama. NCBI lineage: Eukaryota > Metazoa > Chordata > Actinopteri > Cypriniformes > Leuciscidae > Abramis > Abramis brama. The sequence continues at coordinate 40,107,252 of NC_139975.1, forward strand.
TGTATCATATTTTCCTGCGCGATCGCGTTTGAATGTATCATATTTTGGATGAAAGCAAAACGCACCAAACGGCTTCATGTTTTTATTATTATCTCATTTCATATCATCATAACGGATGGAAACATTTGAAGTAACATGATAATCAATATATTTTTCTCTAGCTTAGTTGTTACTGAAATCTTTTGGAAGATTTATAGGCTGCTATAGGTTATTTATTGTTATTATTATTTTATCCGCACTGCGCATATACCTTATGCCTACAAGGCACAACAAACCTGGTGTTCATTATATTATATATCGTTGGAAACGTGTGTGTGTGTGTGTGTGTGTGTGTGTATTCTGTGAATTTTAAAAAGGAATTTTAAAAAGCAATTTTAACCAGAAAAATCTAATATTTATTTCCAAAATCGTGCAGGCCTTTCTCTTGATATCAGTATGTTCACTTTTTTTTTCAGGTCCCAGATGCCACTGAGGACTTCAACATTCACATGAGTCTCAGTACGTGAACATGGTAAAGTGAAAATCTTGGAAATGAAAGGTATGTACAGTGTTTTTAGGAATGGCACAAAGGTCTCTGTCTTTGAAGTGCTTTTTTGGCATTTGTTGTGTATCTTTGGATTATGTTGTGTTGTAAATAAATCCAAACAATTTAAAAGCCATTCTTTTTTAAATCTCCTCATTTACAGTATTGTGCAAGGTTGCTCAGAATGATAGGGGCCTGATAGCTCCTAATAGGGCCGTTAGGGGAGGTTCTTTGTCTTTCTCAGGTGAGAAAAGCTTACATATTAATGAGCTCTCGCATAAGGCTTTTTCACACAAAACACGTCGTAAAAATTTTAAATCAATATATTGTCTTATCTGAATGAGCAGTCAGGGTGATTTTCACATAGTTTTGCAGCAAATATTCTAGGCTACGTCATACAATTTTCAAAAGTCTTGTGAAGAAATAATCAGTATGGGTTTCATGGCCTTATTTCAGTGAGAATTTTTTTTTGTATTTTCAAAAACCACGCATAAATGTCATTATCTCAAAACTACAAACTCTTACATACATGCTGTTGATATATTATTGTAGCAGAGTTTGTGCTGAATACAGTGTAATTAGACTTTAGCCATGAAAATGTCACAAGTAACAGAAATAACCAGAAATGTCAGAGCATGTCAGAACACCTTCAGGGCCCAGAAAACAGCTCAGACCTCAGAGGGTTAAATGCTGCTCTCCAACAGTCCTCTCATGTTGTGTCTGACCCACAGCTAGCTCTCAGAGACCAGTTCATTGAAGGGGTGCGAGACTCTATCCTTCGCAGGGAACTGCGCAGGTTTGTGAGAGAGCGGCCACACTGTACGTTGTTTGACATTCGTGATGAGGCTATGATGTGGTGCATGGAAGACAAACCTCACAGTGCCAATGTTGCTAGAAGTAGGAAAATTGTGGGTGCAGGGCCGGTTGAGATATCAGAGCAGGCAAACTCGGGCGGTACAGTGCCCACCGAGCTGGCTGTAACTCTGCAGGAAGTGGTTAAAGTTATCACTCAGCAAGGCAAAGCTATTGGTGAGCTTACCAGTGCAGTACGTGAACTTACCATGCAGAAAGCCAATGTTGTCCCTGACAAGAGCACAAAACCGAAATTCAGGCCAAGGTATACCGGCGATGGTCAGCCAATCTGCCTAAGATGTGAAGGAATAGGACACTTAGCTCGAAACTGCACAGCACCACATGGCTCAAAGGCTGCGTCCAGTTCTGCCTCAATGTCTGCGGTACCGGGAAACGGTGTCCCTCCATTGCAGTGAGCCGAGTAATGCGAGGTAAGCCTGAAGGCTCAAACAGTAACCCATTGACTAAGGAAAGGTTTCTTGAGCGTGCAGTTGGCACATGTCCAGAGGTCAATATCTGCATTGGTGGTGAGCCTGCTCGTTGTTTATTGGACACAGGAAGTAACGTGAGCACACTTACTGAGAGTTTTTTTAGAGAGCATCTCCATGGTGAGGATCAAGATATTCACTGTACAGCTAAGTGGTTAAAGATAACAGCAGCCAACAAGCTACCTTTACCGTACCTTGGATATGTGGAATTAGATATCCAAGTTATGGGACTGACCATACCGGAATGTGGATTCCTAATAGTAAGGGACGAGGGTGGTCCAGAGCCCGACGCGACCCCACCGGGCATAATAGGAATGAATATAGCTCAGAGATGTAGACAGCTTGTTCTTTCGGAGTTTGATAACACTTTGGAAGGTAAATTGGACTCTGTTTGGAGGGAAGCTTTCCAGCGAGTACAGGAGGTGGAGCTCATTGAAAAGGTGTCTATAGCCAGAGTAAGTGGCAGACGCAAAGCATATGTACCCGCCGCCTCTGTTGCCACAGTCTATGTCAGGGTCCACAAGAGACCAGCGGACAAGGATGCTTGGGCATTGTTAGAGCCAGGAAACAGATCCTTGCCTGGTGAGTTGGTCCCAGTTCCGACATTAGTGCCCCCTCATAGTCATGTTTTTCCAGTCCAGTTGGTAAATTTTTCATCGGATAATGTTTGGTTGCTTCCCAAGACTCCGGTGGGTGTACTTAGCCATTGTCAATGTGTGGAGAGTAACCCCTGTGAAGTGAGGTTTCATCGCATGTCAACTGATCAAGAAGACATGTCCGTTGATCAAGAAGTTAGACAAGAGCCTGACAGTGACATGAGACACCTGCTAGATAGACTACGGATAGGAGGTACGTCAGAGCAACAGACAGAGCTAGTTGAACTTTTGAGGGATATGCTGATGTGTTTGCAGTCTGTGAAGAGGACCTTGGGTACACGGACAGGGTGAAGCATGAGATCCCTTTAGTAGATGATACTCCAGTTGCCCAACCATACCGACGCATACCTCCGAACCAGTTTGAAGAAGTCAGGGAACATATTTCCAAGTTGCTCAGAAAAGGTGTCATACACGAGAGTTCCAGTTTTTATGCCTCACCAATTGTGCTGGTGCGCAAGACTGATGGGAGTCTCAGACTTTGTGTGGACTATAGGAAATTAAACGCTAAGACCAGGCGTGATGCTTTCCCATTACCACGCATAGATGAGAGTCTGGATGCCTTGGGGGGAGCAGAGATTTTTTCGACATTAGACCTTGCCAGTGGCTATCATCAAGTTGCTGTACATGAGAAAGACTGCCACAAGACTGCATTTGTAACTCTGTTTGGGCTATATAAGTATTGCCGTATGCCTTTCGGGCTTTGCAATGCACCTGCCACTTTCCAGCGCCTCATGCAGTCTATCATGAGTGACCTGGTGTTTCAGATCGCCCTTGTCTACCTAGACGACTTGCTAGTGTACTCGTCTACCTTCACAGATCATCTGGTGAGACTGGAAACGGTGTTCAAAAGGCTGAGAGATACTGGGCTAAAAGTCAAGGTGGAGAAATGTCACTTCTTGCAGCCGGAGGTCAGGTTTCTTGGACATCAAGTCTCAGCTCAGGGAGTGAGCGCAGACCCGGACAAAGTAAGTGCGGTA